>NC_090827.1:91092801-91403096 GCF_028021215.1 Eschrichtius robustus | reverse complement strand
TTTTTGTAGGTCCTTTTCTTCTCTTATTTTTCCCACTTAGAGAAGTTCCTTTAGCATTTGTTGTAGAGCTGGTTTGGTGGTGCTGAATTCTCTTAGCTTTGCTTGTCTGTAAAGCTTTTGATTTCTCCATCAAATCTCAATGAGATCCTTGCCGGGTAGAGTAATCTTGGTTGTAGGTTCTTCCCTTTCATCCCTTTAAGTATATCATGCCACTCTCTTCTGGCTTGTAGAGTTTCTGCTGAGAAATCAGCTGTTAACCTTATGGGAGTTCCCTTGTATGTTATTTGTCATTTTTCCCTTGCTGCTTTCAATACTTTTTCTTTGTCTTTAATTTTTGCCAATTTGATTACTGTGTGTCTCGGCGTGTTTCTCCTTGGGTTTATCCTGTATGGGACTCGCTGCACTTCCTGGACTTGGGTGGCTATTTCCTTTCCCATGTTAGGGAAGTTTTCGATTATAATCTCTTCAAATATTTTCTCTTGTCCTTTCTCTCTCTCTTCTCCTTCTGGGACCCCTATAACGTGAATGTTGTTGCGTTTAATGTTGCCCCAGAGGTCTCTTAGGCTGTCTTCATTTCTTTCATTCTTTTTTCTTTATTCTGTTCTGCAGCAGGGAATTCCACCATTCTGTCTTCCAAGTCACTTATCCGTTCTTCTGCCTCAGTTATTCTGCTATTGATTCCTTCTAGTGTAGTTTTCATTTCAGCTATTGTATTGTTCATCTCTGTTTGTTTGTTCTTTAATTCTTCTAGGTCTTTGTTAAACATTTCTTGCATCTTCTCGATCTTTGCCTCCATTCTTTTTCCGAGGTCCTGGATCATCTTCACTATCATTATTATGAATTCTTTTTCTGGAAGGTTGCCTATCTCCACTTCATTTAGTTGTTTTTATGGGGTTTTATCTTGTTCCTTCATCTGGTACATAGCCCTCTGCCTTTTCATCTTGTCTATCTTTCTGTGAATGTGGTTTTTGTTCCACAGGCTGCAGGATTGTAGTTCTTCTTTCTTCTGCTGTCTGCCCTCTGGTAGATGAGGCTATCTAAGAAGCTTGTTCAGGTTTCCTGATGGGAGGGACTGGTGGTGGGTAGACCTGGGTGTTGCTCTGGTGGGCAGAGCTCAGTAAAACTTTAATCCACTTATCTGCTTATGGATGGGGCTGGGTTCCCTCCCTGTTTGTTGTTTGGCCTGAGGCAACCCAACACTGGAGCCTACCTGGGCTCTTTGGTGGGGCTAATGGCAGACCCTGGGAGGGCTCACACCAAGGAGTACTTCCCAGAACTTCTGCTGCCAGTGTTCTTGTCCCCACGGTGAGCCACAGCAACCACCCACCTCTGCAGGAGACCTTCCAACACTAGCAGGTAGGTCTGGTTCAGTCTCCCCTGGGTTCACTGCTCCTTCCCCTGGGTCCCGATGCGCACACTACTTTGTGTGTGCTCTCCAAGAGTGGAGTCTCTGTTTCCCACAGTCCTGTTGAAGTCCTGCAATCAAATCCCACTAGCCTTCAAAGTCTGATTCTCTAGGAATTCCTCCTCCCGTTGCCAGACCCCCAGGTTGGGAAGCCTGATGTGGAGCTCAGCACCTTCACTCCAGTGGGTGGACTTCTGTGGTATAAGTGTTCTCCAGTCTGTGAGTCACCCACCCAGCAGTTATGGGATTTGATTTTACTGTGATTGCACCCTTCCTACCGTCTCATTGTGGCTTCTCCTTTGTCTTTGGATGTGGGGTATCTTTTTTGGTGAGTTCCAGTGTCTTCCTGTCGATGATTGCCCAGCAGCTAGTTGTGATTCTGGTGTTCTCACAAGAGGGAGTGAGAGCACGTCCTTCTACTCTGCCATCTTGGTTCCAATCTCCTATCAAGCGGATTATACATTGGTCCAAACAGACTTCCTGTAGCCTTCTTTTATTTTGACCTTTAGGCTTGCACTTATCTCCTATTAAATGGGACATGAGTGCAGGTGGGGGGAAATTAAGGAACTAAAAGACCATTGGTTCTTCTCTGGTATCCACAAAATTTCTGAACAAATTATTTCCCAGTGCACCACTTGTAAATCTCACCAAATTTGTGGAAGAAATCAATATACCCCTCGAAGTCCTGCAAAGCCCACACTGAACCTTGCCGCACTCCAAATGGATTTTTTCAGAGTTACCTCCAACTTTAGGCTATTCTCACTGTCAGGGTATTGTCTGCAGGTTTAGTGGATGGACTGAATGATATCCAACTAGACATGCTGATACCACAACAGGAGTAGAGAAATTAATAACTGAGAACATTCTGTATTTTCCCATTTCTTTATGGATTTAATCTGACCAAGGAACTCATTTTACAACAGAGATAAACTTGCTTACAAAAACTCAGTAGTACTCATTAAAATTTCATACCCATACCATCCTCTATTATCAGGGCAAGTGGAATGTAAAAATGTAGACATGGAAGACATTCCCTACAAATGACCCTAAAGTAGGGATTTCCGGAACCAGTGCTCAGGCTCCAGAAGCAGACAGCATCATGAAGTAGACAACTTTTCCGTAGAGCACAGATCAAGAAACTTTGCTCTCACCTGTCCCAACCCCCCTTTTTAAGAATCCTTACACACCACACACACACACACACACCAAAAACCAACAAACAGAAAAACCTTTTTTTATTAAATATTTCTTTTCTTTCACATTTATTAATCTTTATTAAAAGGCTGATTGGAGATTGCTTGTTTCAATCTGTCCTACTCCCCTTCTGAGTTTTGATTATAGGCTCTCTTTCAACCTGTGTCTTGCTTAGTTTTTCAGCAGGTCAGGCACAAACCAAACAAACACTCTCTTGTGCCAGTTTAACAAACCTTGGCCACGTTCACTAACCAATCTGACTGTTGGTTGTGTCAAACTCTAGACAGTATAAAAGAACCTGAACTAGTTTTCATTCCTGCCAATGTTGGCACCTGCTGGACTAAGTATTGAAGAGAGATAAACAACAGACATGGTATCCACGACTAGAGAAACATCATTCTGTCTCTTCTGGTGAGTGATTAGGTCCAGGAAAATTTCTATAGAAGCTCAAGGGCTGTCTGTTGCCCAGATAAAGACAGTAAGTGAAAACTTTTCCCTTTGTATTAAAAACAGGTATACTGGGAATTCCCTGGCGGTCCAGTGGTTAGGAATCTGTGCTTCCATTGCAAGGGGCACTGGTTCGATCCCTGGTCGGGGAACTAAGATCCCACAGGCTGAGTGGCCTGGCCAAAAAAGAAAAAAAAAGTGAAAAAAGTTGAAGACAAATTTAAAAAATAAAATAAAATAAAATAAATGATAAACCACTGAACACTTTCCTCTAAAACAAACAAACAAACAAAAAAAACAGGTATACTACTGGACCTTTCCTGGGTGACATACCAGGAAACTATTGCAATCAAACCCTGCGGTTTGCTTCCATAGGTGGCATCTTCAAAGCTGTCAAAGAAAGTAAAAGTGACTCTGATACTAACTACTCTGGCACAGATGCTTGCCAAATCACCAAATATTTTGAATAGTTAATTGGCCACTCTTGTACGACTGGAGTATCTCAGCTGCTCTTCTGATTAGACTGCTCAATACTTTAAACTATATATGGGTGGACCAAAAATCTGGACTAACTTATGTGACAAAACTAAGCTCTGTAGCTGTCAAAGCCAGACTGCAAGTTTTCTATATCAGATATTTCAAAACCTATTCTGCTCTTACAAATTGACAGAGTACTTGGAAAGTGGAAATATATGGTTGCTAACATTACTAGTAGCAAAGATAATGAATGCCCCAGATCTGAGAAATTACAGACTCCACTCTGACCTTGACTTTGAATCACCTTGGATTTTTTATCTTACATGGTGACAAGGTATACAAAGGGTTCTCATCTAAATGGTTGGGACAGTATGGATTTGGATACCTGGCTCCTTCTGTCACCAGATATTCTACCTTAAATGCCAGCCAAATTACAAACTTGGGCTCCTTTGTTTGTAAAGTCATGTTGTACAAACATGTTGGACAAGAAATCATAGAAAATCTGTTTGTGAACACAATTCTAATTTCTTTTAAATGTTGAGGACCTTATTCCCAAACTTTACAATTTATAAATTGTGAAGGGCAATCTTAAATCATTTCATGGCGATAGAACAAGAGTTCAATACCACTATGTGAACTTTGGAACTAATCCAGCTTCTGTTGTACTCCAAAATCATCATGCCCTAGGGACCCTGACTGCCCAGCAAAGAGGAATTTGTGTAATCACTGGGGGAAAAATGCTGCTTATATATAAATCAAACAGGACAAATAGTGTTTAACTTATATCTAGTAAAAGAAAGGATCAACAATTCCCATCACATAAATGAGGCACAGTCATTTTACTGGACTGATCTATTCCCAGGATTGGGAGACAGGTTTAATAAGTTATAGGGGCATGTTCTTTGATTTATTCTTTTCTGTTTGTTCATTCTCATTCTAATCTAGGTTCTTTTCCCCCTTTGCAGATCTCTTGCCATTCAACTGCTAACCTGATTCTCCTCTGTACAGCCATCAGCTCAGTTTTTAATATGTGAAACTTACAGAGAAATTTCAGAGGAAGGAATTGATAGGATTTAGGGCAGGCCATCTCAAAATATGCCACTTTGGCACATTGACTATTTTGAATTAAAGTTACTTAAGAAACAACTGGTATGAGAAGGACACTCTGACTGTCCTTCATCCCCCTGAAAACAGGAAATAAATACCCATGTGAAGGGTACCCTCGCTGTGCTTGGAGGGTAGAATGCATCCTTACCACAGAGATAGAGAATTCATGCCAAGAAGGCTGTGTAAACAAATTTCGTTACTTCTCCAGTGATTGGCACCACAAGACCAAAACCCTTTGTCAATTCTTCGCAAATAATTATTTCTTTGTTGAAAAGGTATAAAAGCTTTCTGCTTAGGTCACTTCTTTTAGTCCCATATTTCTATGATTTCCCATATGTGCAAAATTAAATTTGTGGGGTTTTTTCTCCTGTTAATCCATCTTATGTCAATTTAATTATTAAGACAAAGAATTGAGAAGGGATGAAGGTAAACATTTTCTCTCCTTAACAAAATAAAAATGGTCAAAAGAAATCAAATAAAGATAGAATTTTAAAAGATCAAAAAGAAAGGGATATATAGAAGACAGGCCAAAAACTGTCTGAAGAGCTGAAAACTGAAAAGCCTGAAAAAGAAAGACAAACTAGGAAAAAGAGCTAGTAATAAAACTAGAATCTAAGAAAACTCCAGAGAGTTTGATTCAAGATATATTCTCATTGATAATTAGTCCATGAACAGTTCACTTCTTTTTACTTATTTAGTTATTAATTAGTTGTTTTTAATACTGCAATGGACAACCTTGGCCCTCCACCCAAAAGAAAATCTAAGATCTTGACAAACCACATTCAACCATGTGGTTTCCCTCCTCCTATCAATCAAACCTCCTGTCCCTCCCCAAATCAATAAAAAATCATCCTGAGTTCCACATTCATCATCACATAATCAATCTCAAATTACATTTATATGCATTACTAAAAAAGATATGTATATAATATAGAATACATATATGGGACTATTAAATGTATATGCACATATATATATCTTAAATGTTTTTAGTTTTATAAAAATGTACTGATGTTCTACATGATCATTTGAATTTACTTTTTCAGTTAATATTTTATTACTAAGATTCATCCGTATTATTATGTGTCATTTTGGTACATTCATTTTAACAGTTTTATAATAATATTTATTCTGTGATCATATCATTATTTATCTACTATCCTTCCCGTGAACATTTGTGTTGTTGTTGTTGATATTTTTTTCAAAATGTTTGCTATATTAAATGTGGCTACAATGAACCTAGCTAAATAGATTTGTGAAATCTTTGCTGAATTAAATTTTTTAAAGAGCAAGAATGCAAACTATAATTCCTTTAGTATCAAACCAGATGTTTGAAGAGAATAATCAACATATTTCTAAAAGTATCATATTGCTGCTGTACACCTGAAACTAACACAATGCTGTAAATCACTATACTTCAATTAAAAATAAATAAATAAAATATGAACCCACAGAAAAATTTTAAAATTTAAAAATTAAAAAAACAACCTAACACTTCACTGTCAAAAAAAAAGAAAAGAAAATAGTGCAGCAATGGGGCAGGTCTTTGTTCCTCCTCACGGGATATAAATAACAATCTGATACATAACAATCTGAGTTCTACAGGAACTAAAGCCTCCACCCAGGCAGAGGATGATAACTTCAGTGAACACAAGCACGTGATCCCCAGACTGGTTGGAACCAGATGGCTGATGATTGAGATTCCTGGAATACCACCCTGTTACCTCACCACCAACCAACCAGAGGAAGGTCACACACCCTGCAGACCTCCCCCCACATTTTGCCTATAGAAACTCTTCCCTGAAACCCATTGGAGAGTTAAGACTTTTTTGAGCATGAGCCACCAGTTCTCCTTGCCTGGCCCTTGCAGTAAACCTTTTTCTACCCCAAACTCTGATGTTTTGGTTTATTTGACCTCACTGTGCATCAGGCACATGAACTTGGGTCCTACAACAATGTATCTTTTCAAACAGAAATATAGCTATTTTTACAACACTATTAGGTCCTTGCTTGTTAGTAGTTAACAAGCTTAAAATTAAGGTTAAAATATAAAATGTTCACTTGAAATTGATATTTGTTTTATTGCCAGACAGCTTTGTACAATTTACTTCATTATTGGCTGTTAAGAAAACTCTTGGGCTTCCCTGGTGGCTCAGTGGTTAAGGGTCTGCCTGCCAATGCAGGGGACATGGGTTTGAGCCCTGGTCTGGGAAGATCCCACATGCCACAGAGCAGCTAAACCTGCGCGCCTAGAGCCTTGTGCTCCGCAACAAGAGAAGCCACTGCAATAAGAAGCCCACGCACCGCAAGAAGAGTAGCTCCCACTTGCCACCACTAGAGAAAAGCCCGCACGCAGCAACGAAGACCCAACACAGCCAAAAATGAATGAATAAAATAAATAGTTAAAGAAAAAGAAAGCTCTTTAATTCTTGGTTATAATTATTTGTATGCACTTTTTTACATACAAAAACACACACTCCTTCCACTTTTGGGAAATATAGAACACACTCATATATTCTAATTTTTTCTATAAAATAAAGATGCTATCATAGCAATCTCAAACTGAAAGTTAGACTACTGTATTTTTTCCAGAACATTTTTTGCATGCACAAATCACTTTATATAGCTCTTCGAAAAAGTTTATTTATTCTTATAAAAATCTTACAGTCTAAATCACATTCATTGTTTCCAAAGTTAAAAAGTTATATTATAGACTAAGAAAAATGCAGCTGTAAATTATCTATCAGTTTCTACTCATATAAAATTTAAAAGAACACTTTGCAAAAGAAAATAAATTTGGAAGAGGCAATGTTGTTCTTCACCTATAGTAAGTATAATAGAATGATTTAAAATATGAAAAACAATTATCTAAAGAGTAAAATGAATTACAAATAAAATGGTATGAAAACTAGAGATGAGATACATACAGATTACATGAGAAGAAAATACTAAAATCCAGTAGAATTAGGAAAAGCTATCATAATTTCCTATAATGAAATATATCTATTAAATAGCAATTACTGTTTTGGTTTTAGCAATATGATTGCCTTAAATCTATGTTCAATGTCCCTAGTGTCACATCATTATACAGCTCATACAGAGATGTAAAATGGTAAAAATTCTATAATAAATATTTTTGAATATTCAAAACAAACTTTAAAATGTTTAGGTTATTAAATAATCTGCATACCTTTTGATTAAAAAAAAAACATTGAATTGTTAAGAATGATAGACTGGTCAAACACAGAGTGCTTTCAAGGAGATTGAGCCAAATCCCACATATATCAGGAGCAAAATTGATAGGATGAGTCATTCATGGCTAATTCCTCATCTTTCTCATTTATTCCTGCCCCCACAAAATTCAATTTAATCTATCCCTCTTCAACACTGGCTCCATGCCACACATTGTGGTTGATTGGCATGAAAAAAGAATGGTACTTTCTGATCCTGTTCAGAGAAGATCAACGTTATCATGTTTGTAAATTATTTTAAAATAACTTCTATATAGAAGGTGTGATATTGTGTAGGTGTTGGGTAGTTTAAGCTGTACTCCAGGGACAGTCAGTTTCTAATCAGTAAGTCACACTCCAAGGGTGGTCTTCTATCATTTAATCAGAAAGGCCACTCTAGAGTCAGTCTCTACAACTTCAGTTCTTCTTATCTTGAACAATGCCAGAAATGTTAATTAGCAAAATAAGCATTAGAAATGGGTTTTCATGAGTGAAATTAGTATCTTGTTTATGAGCAGTATGGATGCTTCAAAAGACTCTCCTTGGTGAAATATATATATATTTATATTTATATTTTTAAGTGGGTGGATTAAATATGTCAGAGATTTTCCTAACCAAATGTAAAACTTCTATCTGATTCTTCATCCTATACCTAGAGGAGCAGACTTATATACCTATATATCTATAACAGCAGATGCTCTGTTCCATCATTGGTTCTGAAGATTCTTGATTGATTTAGAATCAATCTAGTTTTTTAGATGATTAGACAAATGTTGTGTTAGGATATTATTGCATTTGCTTAAGAGGACCCTTTTATGCAAGGTGGAATTACAGCACCAAAAAGACTAAAAGATAAATTTCTTTGAGCTCACAGAACAGGCTGTGCCACTGTTTAGTGCCTGCTTGCTAAGAAGTGTACATCTGTGCAATTTAATTTGGTTTAGGACTTTCATCACAATCTGGTAGTGAACTTTCTAAAGAATAACTAACTGTCACCTACCACTGATTATAGACTTCTACCATCACAAACTGTCAAGTGACAAAACTAAAATGATTTAGTGAGAAGTTTTATGTTCTTTATTCAAGGGAAAACAATCCACGAATTGGAGGAGTACAGTGCCTCACAAGCAGTGGAGCACTCTTTATAAGGAATTTTGGGCAAAAGCGAGTTTTAAAGAGCGTTAGAGGCAACACGAAAATAGGCGATGGTTGGCTAGAAGGTCTGGAATGTCCTTATAGGAATAGCAGGTTCTATTTTCTGGGGTAAGGTGAGCTAGCTAAAGCTGAGTTGGAGGATTGTGATTGATATACAGTTAGATTTCCTTGACAGGCATTTCAGTAAGTTCAGTCTGACTTATGTTTAAGGCTGACTTAGATTTGTGATGTGGGCTAGACCAAGGTGGTGTCCTCCATTTTGTGGATCCTGATATATGAATTAACTTTATCACTACCCAACAAGCAAACAAACAAACAAAAAAGAAAACAACAACAACAAAATCCAAAATCTTTAGTAGTTGTGCTTTAACTAACAAGTTTCAACTAATTCTCGACAATAAGTAATGTAGAAACATGGAGCTGTGTCAAACCTGCTCTTGGTTTTTCAATAGACATATCTAGATAAAATAAAAATCACCTTGAAATTGACATCACAGAAGCAAATGGCCATTTGGTCAATATCTAAAATATAGTGTCTGTTTAATGCTGTGATCTCACAAATTCACTGTTAATAATTATTTGACTCAAAGGTAAGAAGCAGAATGGATAAAGAAGATGTGGCACATATATACAATGGAATATTACTCAGCCATAAAAAGGAATGAAATGGAGGTATTTGTAATGAGGTGGATGGAGTTAGAGTCTGTCATACAGAGTGAAGTAAGTCAGAAAGAGAAAAACAAATACAGTATGCTAACACATATATACGGAATCTAAGGAAAAAAAAAAAAAAAAAGGCCATGAAGAACCTAGTGGCAAGACGAGAATAAAGACACAGACCTACTAGAGAATGGACTTGAGGATATGGGGAGGGGGTGGGGTGAGATGTGACAGGGTAAGAGAGTGTCATGGACATATATACACTACCAAATGTAAAATAGATAACTAGTGGGAAGCAGCCGCATAGCACAAGGAGATCAGCTCGGTGCTTTATGACCATCTAGAGGGGTGGGATGGGGAGGGTGGGAGGGAGGGAGATGCAAGAGGGAAGAGAAATGGGAACATATTGTATATGTATAACTGATTCACTTTGTTATAAAGCAGAAGCTAACACACCATTGTAAGGCAATTATACTTCAATAAAGATGTTTAAAAAAAAAAATATTTCTTAAAAAAAAAAAAAAAGGTAAGAAGCAAATGGACACAATGATAGTGTCCATAGGCATTTAATTCTTCATCCATTCATTCCACTAGAAACTATTTTCCACCAGTTTCATTTTACCAAGGAAATGAATTTATATAAAGAATTTCTTTTTCCCTTAATCTTTACATGCATGGCAAGAAACAGAATAGGTCAACTCTTATAGTATCAGAGGAGTTTTCTGCCTAAATATTTGTTGATTTACTTCCAGTTTTTGGAGAAAAGTGTGGTTACTCTAATACCTGGTACTCAGTCACATTTATGGTCTATATTTCTTAGTTTACAAGGAACAACTAGATTTGGATGCCAACTTAATTTATTCAACCAGAGGGGTAGGAAGTAAGGTTGTTCAAGATCGGAAATTTCCCAGAGTGAGAAGCAAACATTTCTTCTCTTGTAAGCTTGCTTGATTTTCTCTTCAAAAGGAGCATATAATTATTATGAGGAGAAGAATCAGAAAAGTTTAAAAATTGAGTAATTAGCTAATGCATTTAGGATAACACAGTAAAAGGGCAATTAAAATCCAGTGTTTGTTGAATAAATAGTGACCTGCTAAAGGTGCCAAATATATACTGAATATAAGATGGAAAAATCAAGCATATTTTATGTGTACAAATAAGAGAATGCTGATTTATAGAAAACAAATGAAGAAAAAAATTATTTAAAACAGTAATTTTACCTTTTCTCCATATAACTAATCTGCAATTTAAAATATACAAAGATATTGCTTTAAATACTAGAAACAAAAATAATAATGATTAAACATAGATTTTCATTTTTAAGCTGAAACTTTTAGAGTTAATGCCACCAGCTAGTGAAAGGCTTCTCAAAAGATCTAAAGCTTTGCACAAAGATAAAAGAATACTCAGAAGAAAGCATATCAACTGAACTCCATGGCAGTTATCATATGGAGTTAAGATAATTATCTTGTAAACTCATTAAACATTTCTAATTATTTTGACAAATTCTGTGAGTGTTAGACTGATATCAAAAGACTAGGGGATGCGGAGAAATCTTCATAAATAGAAATGATTGATTAATTAAAAGTGGTGAAACATGGGGCTTCCCTGCTGGCGCAGTGGTTAGGAATCTGCCTGCCAATGCAGGGGACACGGGTTCGAGCCCTGGCCTGGGAAGATCCCACATGCCGCAGAGCGGCTAGGCCCGTGAGCCACGACTACTGAGCCTGCGCGTCTGGAGCCTGTGCTCCGCAATGGAGAGGCCGCGACAGTGAGAGACCTGCGCACCGTGATGAGTGGCCCCCGCTCGCCGGAACTGCAGAAAGCCCTCGCACAGAAACGAAGACCCAACACACCCAAAAATAAATAAATAAACAAAAATTAAAAAAAAAAAAAAAGTGGTGAAACAAAAATAGAAGTGATATGCCTATAATGAGAAAATGAGGAAATGTCAGATCATTTAGAAGGTAAAAGTGGTGCTTAAAAAAACACATTCCTACAGTATTAGGTATGCATTTAGCATGAAGAAAATGTATGAGAAACACTAACATTGCCATTACAATGGATACATTACCAATTTATGATTGAATGTATCTCAATTATTTCATTTAATTTTCACATCAAGACTATGAAACTGCTCATTACAAAATGATCATCACGATGAGTCTAGTTACCATCTGTCTCCTATGTAAAATTATTACATTATTAATTATATTCCCTAAGCTATACATTACATCCCAGTGACATTTATTTTATAACTGGAAGTTTGTACCTCTTAATCTTTTTAACCTACTTCACTCATTCCCCCAACCTCCCCTCTGGCAACCACTAGTTTGTTCTCTGTATACATGATTCTGTTTCTGTTTTGTTATGACTGTTCATTTGTTTTGTTTTTTAGATTCCACAAATAAGTAAAATCATGCAGTATTTTTCTTTCTCTGTCTGACTTATTTCACTTAGCATAATACCCTATAGGTCCATCCATGTTTTTGCAAATGGCAAGATTTCATTCTTTTTTATGGCTAATATTCCATTGTGTATGTGTGTGTGTCTGTGTGTGTATATAGCTCACATCTTCTTTATGTATTCAGCTATCAATGGGCACTTACCTGTTTCCATATCTTAGCTATCATAAATAATGTTGCAATGAACGTGAGGTGTTATGTCTTATTGAATTAGTGTTTTTGTTTTCTTTATAAGAATACATAGATGGAATAGCTGGATCTTATGGTGGTTTGACTTTTAATTTTTTAAGGAACTTCCATACTCTTTTCCATAGTGGCTCTACCAATTTATTATTATTACATTCCCACCAACATTGTACCAGGGTTCTCTTTCTCCACATCCTGGCCAACACTTGTTATTTGTTGTCTTTTTGACAAGAGTCATTCTGACAGGTGTGAGGTGATATCTCATTGTGGTTTTGATTTGCATTTCGCTGATGATTAGTGATGTTGAGCATCTTTTCAGGGTTTGTATGTCTTCTTTGTAAAAATGTCTATTCAAGTCCTCTGCCTATTGCTTAATCAGGTTTTTTTTTTAATGTTGAGTTGTATGATTTCTTTGTATATTTATGATATTAACCCTTCATCAGATATATCATTTGCAAATATCTTCTCCCATTCAGTAGGCAGAGTTTTTTGTTGTTGTTGATAGTTTCCTTTGCTGTGCAAAAGCTTTTTAGTCTGACGTAGTTCCATTTGTTTATTTTTGCTTTTATTTCCCTTGCCTGAGGAGACAGATCCAAAACAATATTGCTAAGACCAATGTCAAAGAGCATACTGCCTATGTTTCTATGTTTTTTTCTTAGGAGTTTTATGGTTTCAGGTCTTACACTTAAATATTTAATTCATTTTAGTTTTCTTTTGTACATGGCATGAGAAATTAGTCCAGTTTGATTCTTTTTGATGTAGCTGTCTGGTTTTCCCACATCATTTATTGAAGATGCTGTATTTTCCCCATTTTATTTGCTAGCCTCCTTTGTCATAGATTAATTGACCGTTTAAGCATGAGTTTATTTCTGGGCTCTCTATTCTGTTCCATTGATCTATGTGTCTGTTTTGGTGCCAGTACCATATTGATTTGATTACTGTAGCTTTGTAGTATAATTTGAAACCAGGGAGCATTATACCCCCAGCCTTGTTCTTTCTTAAGATTGATTGGTTATTCATCTTTTGTGTTTCCATACAAATTTTGAATTATTAGTTCTTGTTCTGTGAAAAATGTCATTGGTATTTTAAGAGGAATTGCATTGAATCTGTACATTGCCTTGGGTGGTATGGTCATTTTAACAATATAAATTATTTCAATTCATGAGCACGGTGTATCTTTCCATCTGTGGGCAGAGCCAGGTCCTGGGATGTCTGGCTGCCTGGCCCCAGAATGCTTTTTATTACCTTGGGAGTCACGATTACAGTTTCTAGGGTTTCCACAGACAGACTATGAGGCACATAAACAACACACACATATGGGCATCAGACAGGTTTGCTTCAAATGGGAAAAACTAAACGGACCCTCTTTAGAGATGAAGGAGTGGTGTGTGGTTCTGGAGAAAATTGAGATTGTGTGATAACCCCATGTTTAACTTTGTCATATAGATATTCATTCTGCTTAGACAGAGGGTCATTCCTTCAATCCTATGTGACCCAGAAGGAAGTCATTAGACCGATTTGCTTCAATGTTGGGTACTCAGATAGAAAACATTCCACTGAAGCTTGACTGATGATGTAGCAGTAAAGGAGCCATAGTAATTCTTTTTACTGAATTCATTATTACTTCTAGCAAGTTTGCTGCATTTTTGAAATCCCCATGGAAATGTTTTGAGAGCTGAGTTCTAAGGTGAGGGGCATGAAAATATAGAAAACAGAGCCTAAAACTGATGCAAATGCAAGATCTCTTTCATTTTCTCTAAAGAATTTGTAGCAATAAATCCACTAGCTTAAAGCAAAAGAAAGTGTAAATAAGACTTTTCTCAAGGCCCATGATTTGACCTCTTAGAATTTATATATGGAAACTGGGGATAATTGTGACTTCCTATTAAGGGTCAAAAGAAATTCTTTATCAGAAACCTTTGCCAATCTAATCATAGAAATAATTCATACGCACCTCTGTGTGTTTGTGTTTTCAACTGTGTAAATGTATGTCTCTCTCTGTGTGTGTTTTTGTATATACTAGTTTAGTACTGACATATTTAGAGAAATGAATAAAATCCAATGTGACCAAAACACATAATGCACTTCAGAAAAGGACGTAATGAACATATTTTCACTGGATGTCCAAAAATATTCTTTTGAAATCATTTTGGTTGAGATTATATATTTTAAATTTTCATAATACGTATTTTTAGCTTATCTTTTCCAAATAACTTAAGAAATTTGGAGAACATCCAGAACAGAGAAATTTAAATAATTAAAGAAGTCAACACAATGTCTTAAGTGAAAAATTTAGACAAGCTAAATTTGTATAACTTAGCTAGAAAAAAACTTTATAAATATTTGAAAGGTGTGAAGAGGAAGAAGTAAAAGCAATTATTTAGCATAGCTCACAGGAATATGATATAATAAAATAGAATAATATCAAAAAGGAATTCTTTATGTTACCTGAAAATATTATAATTTCATTAAAAAAACATAATTTCCACTTTAGTTGCTTTTATTCCATTAGTATAATTAATGAAATCTTACATTAACCTATAAGACAGTGTGTATTTGTCAATGCCAATTATAGTAACAACAATAATAGTTAATATAATCTTCAAGCACTGTTCTAACTCATTTAATTTTTACAAAAATTCTGTGCCATAGACACTGTTATTATTTTTACATATGAGGAAAGTGACGTAAAGAGAAGTAAATGAGAATGATAAAGCCTAATCATTTGTATTCTTGCATTATTAAATATAGATATATAGATATCTAATATTAATAATCTAATAAGTCACATCAAGTATAAATTGTCATGCAATAAGTGATAGCTGTTTTGGCTACTATAATAATGTAACAAAGTAATTAAACTGCACAATTATTTCAAAATATATATTTTTATTTAATAGATTTGTTTGTAATTATATTATGTGTATATATTCATATGTATTCATATATTTTTATAGCTCACACCAGAGAATACATGATAATCAGAAGCAACCAACTATTATTTATTCTTTTAAGTATCCTTACAAATTGATATCTATGGATTAAGTCATTGGTTATAACATTCAACAATAATTTATTTCTATATATAGTAATAAATTATTCCTGGAAAGACCATTCTAGGCCCTGGGGATATAGCCAAGAACAAGGAAAGTAAGGTCACAGTTCTCATCAAACATACCTCTAGTGGGGAAGGAAAATATAATAAGCAAACACACTGCATCAATCGGTGTTCTTCACAGAAACCAGTAAGATAGATGATAAGTTAGATGGATAGATGATAGATAGATTAGATATATAGATAGATTAAACAGATAGATTAAATCAATAGATGGATGTATAGATAGATAGATAGATAGGTAGATAGATAAAGAGATTTATTGTAAGGAACTGGGTCATGCAACGATGGAGGCTGGCAAGTCCAAAATATGCAGGGTGGTCTGGTAGCCTAGAGACTCAGGAGGAGCCAGTGCTTCAGTTCCAGGTCAAAGACCATCAGGCTAAAGAACTAGGAAGAGCTGATGTTTCAGTTCAAGTCTAAAAGACATCCACTGGAGAATTCCTCTTGCTGGGGTTGGGAAATGTCAGCCTTTAAAAAAAAAGCTGATTGGACAAGGTCCACCCACATTATGGAAGATAAACTGCTTTACTCAAAGTCCTCCGATTTAAATGTTAATCCTTCAAAAACACCCTCACAGAAACACCCAGAATAATATTTAACCAAATATCTAGTCATCCCATGGCCCAGCCAGGTTGACACATAAAATTAACCATCACACATTACAATAACATGATGGAGAGTTGTGGGACTTAAATGGTCAGGAAGTCCTCTCTTGGGAGGTTATGTTCAAGATGAGATCTGGATGACAAGAAGTAAACAACCGTGATACAGTCTATGGAAATGAAGACAGCTCTATGAAGGAAACAAAATGAGTCAAAGAACAAAACAAAGTCCTGTGTGATAAGGAGGACAAGGAATGGTACCACATAGGATGAGAGAAAGTTACGCAGGCTGTGGTCTGCAACTTAAGTTTAATGTTGAGTGGGATGGAAAGCTTCTGCACGGTTCCAAGTGATGCACAGCCAATAAATCCATGAAATCAGCATTGGCCTCATCAGAATTCTCCCACACAAGCTATTAGTATTGTTTGAAATGATGTTCCTCTACATATGATCAGTAACTAGCAGCCCACAGACATTTACTGAGTACCTAATATATGCCAATGACTATTTAATCATCAGGGAATCAAAGAATAATGAGACATTGTCCCTACTCTCAGTACAGGCATGAAGAAATAATTTTACTTTATATTTATTCCCTATACAGAAATTCCCTTGTGGTACAAAAGCTTCTGGAAGATGCATAGGATTACTAATTCTTGAGAGCTGTGACGACAAAACCAAAGAGAGAATTATTAACAGCTCAAACATATTCTTTGCATTTATTGATGAGAATTGGAGTGCATTGTGTAAGGCAATGAATTTTATTTTCGGAATACCTATGAATATCTGAATAGGACAATAGAACATTCTCTCTACCAGAGTAATTTAAATTAAAACACACCCATAATGAACTAAGCTAAAACACAACAACAGCCTGAAACCTTAAGTAACAAATTCTGGCTTTAAATCAAACTGAAGCTTGCTCTCAATTTAAAAAAAAAGTCTCAGTTTAATGAATGTTATATTAATAAGGAGAGACTCAAGTGATTTAAAAACCTATTTTAGAGACATTGTCCTCTATAAAAATAATCTATCCAAATTATAAATAAATAAGTAAATTATAGATATGAACATTTTACTGACTTCAATAAAGTACTATAAATGCTTCTTTTTTATTTGTGATTACCAGATCAGCACTTTCCTATTTCTGTGTATTACATATCTAAATTCCATATCATCACAGGAGCAGGGCTTTAGCTTCACGTTCATAACACCTGAATATTCATATAAATTGCCTCTAAAAATACTCTCACTAAAAAACACCTGAGTAATAGTCCTTATAAAGCACTTTAAAAATATGAACCTTTGTGTAAATGTTAAGTAGCATTTTTATTAGTGTTAAACATTAAACAATAGCAGAAGGAGTAATAATTTTAGATTTATGGCATGGCCGAGGAAGAAAAATATTTTCATAAGGAACATCAAAAGACAGTAAAAGGAGATTCAAGGAAGCAAATCTGCATGATGATATGGCACAGAAAAAGAGTATCAAAGAACACATCAGCCTGTATTGCAAAAATCTAGTCTGGTATAAAACTTTAATGCCAATAGTAATGATTAGAGTAGTGAGGGTCAAGAGGAAAGGCATTTAAGCTATTTGAGAATGGAGCCCAATAAAGAGTAACCTTCAGTTAGACTGTTAGTCACCAGTTTTGAAAATGGTAGGCCAGTATTTGAGATTTCTTCTAGGAGACAAGGAAGCATGCAGCAATTTGTCTCACTTTATCATCTTGTAGTAAGAAATAACCTTGGAATTTTCTAATTAAACTGATTAAGTTTCCCACTCTGCCATCCTGATTCAACTAGCAAAAATGCCTATTTTTTTGATAGTTATTTATACTGAGAGTGATTTCTGGCAGCTCTCACTTTGTGCCTGGACAACGACCCATTGGTGATGGCCAACTCTTTTATCAATTCCAATCTGAGGAAGATCTTCCACTTGCCACTGTTATGGTTCTAAAATACAACACTGGAGTCAGGATATCTGGCTGCTGCTGCACCTCTGGTCTGGATTGGACCTAATGCAGTAGAATCTGTTCAGGTCATTCAAGGAGTGAAGAAGGATAGGTCATCCCTCACTGCCATGCATGACCATTGTCTGTGCTCTCAAAATTACTGCCTTTTAAAAATCAAGAACATGGCCATATCATCAGAGCCCAAGTTTACCCTAGAGAAACTTATTCAGGTCAAGTTGAGGTATCCTCCAGCTCATGGATTCAGAGCCACCATTGCCCTTTCACAATGCAGCTCTGCACAGGAGGTAATGATTAAAAACCATCTATGTTGCTTTATAAAAACTTCAGGATATAAATTTTAGTTAGTTTGAATTTTTTTAGGCCAAGTGTAAAGTTAAAATTCTAAGGCTAACCACACACACACAACAAATGCACACAAAACTGACGAAAGTTGGATGCATCACATTCAATCCAGAAAATAAAAATAAATTTGAACTTAAAATATTTCCAAAAATCCAATGAAATTAAGATAAAGCAAAATCTGTAATAATAATAATAATAAAAAGAATAATAAATGTAAAATGGTCAACCCAATCAGATTTTTAAAACAAACCAAATATAAATGTGTGAAAAATCACTGCACGATTATCAAGCTGAACAAAAACCAAAATTCAGTTGAATAGTGTTTAGAAAAGACATAAGAAAGCAAAACAACTGGAAGCAAAAGAAAGAGAAAAGTTACTCAAAGCAAATAATAAATTTTTAAAAAACCCTGAAGTTATAGACCATTGATAAAATGAACTAAAGATATATATATATGAAGAAAAAATATATACATACATGAAGATTAAGAAGGTCAGTGAACAAAAAGAGTTTACTAGCAATTGAAATCATAAGAAGTAAGAACAAAGCACCACGATGTATAAAACAAAACATTAAAAGATTATTGTAATAGACAAAATCCCAGCAAATTTGATCAATGAAGTCTTATATATACCCTAATTAGAATGAACAAAAGTGTTCAGCAAGTTAAATGAACAAGATGAACCGAAAAAATTCAACTGCATTCTTAACACATTAGCAAGAAATAATTAGTCAGTAAAATGTTCTTAGATATATCAACCAAAAATATGAAGTACTAAGGAATAAAAGTAGCAAAACATGTATAAAGACCTTCCATGGAGAATAATACAAAACGTAATTGAAAGATTTAAGAATAAACAGAGAAATGTAGAGATACATTGCTTTTATAATATATAGGGGAATTTTCAATATCATAAGAATGTCTATTTTTCTCCATAAATTCAAAGTTGTCCCATCAAAATCACAAAATGATCATCTATATAACATGAAGCTCTGATTCAGTTATCTATATAAAAAAGTAAAGACCAAAATGCTTAGACCTATCCTCTTAATTTTAATCAGGAATATGACTTCTAAAATGTATAGTTTTTGGTAATTATTGAGGTTTCTTTGTATATCAGTGTATAAGTTATTTTTGTTAAAAATCACCACATATTTTAAAAGCATACATGTTTTCTCTCTGCAATATAAATTGTTTATTATTTAAATAGAGCTTTTTATGGCAAAGTAAGCTGTTGTTTTAAGGATGGAGTCCAATTCCAGACTCACTGGGCCCACAGGAAGATGAACAATGCAGTCCCTAAGTGACAAAACTACTAGAGACAAATTATTCTTAAATGTACTTGTGAAGATCTTCTCAGTCAAGGCAATTTTGAAAAAGAATAAATGAGAAAATCTGTCTAACAAAATATCAAGATTCAGTCTAAACTTAAATAAATAGGAAGTAGTTTTAGAACAATTGTATACAATGGAATGGCCATTGGAATTAAACAGAAACTCTAGAAACATATCTAAATACAGATGTTTATATATATACATATATATGTACATATATGTCAGAGATGGCATTGCAAATCAGGATAAAAGATGTACTCATCAATAAATGACACTGGAAAAAAACTAGTGTCCCTTATCAAAAAAATTTTTTTTAAAAACCCACCACCACCCTGGCTGGAAGGCTGTCGTTGTCTTTGACTCCAGAAAACAGACCGCATTGTAGTGGCCCCAAAGGACCACCTGGTGTAGGCTGTGGCTGAGCAAAGTTGGTCTGGGAAAGCCAGGACTGGGGGTAAGTAAGTGCCCTGATTTTGAATTTTATGAATCCAGTAATCACCAAAAAGGAACACGTTGCCTTGCTTTGGGGAGGGGAGGACTTCAAGACACCTGGAAATGTGTAGCTTACAATAAATTCCATCTCAAGTTAATTAAAAAAAAAAAAAGTTACTTCTTCGTGCCAGATTTAAAATCCATTTCGGAGGAGTAGTGACCTATATGTTTCAAAAAAGAAAGTGTGAAACTTTTTTAGAATAAAACATTGAAGTATTTCTAATATCAGAGTAAGGAAAAATGTGTTAATTGAAACACAGAAAGCACAAAGGACATGATAAACGACAGAAAACTATATTTCTGCTATTTATCCCCTCCCCATGCTAACTTTCCTCTCAGTTCTTCAAGTTCACACCCACATCCCAACCTCTGGATGTGCTGATCTCATTGCCCAGAATGTCCATTAAATCCTGCTCCCAGCCTTTACCTCCATTAACTCCAGCTCATCCTTCAGATGTTGGCTCAAATGCCCAATTTCATCAAAAAAGTCTTTCTTGACATCCCAGCCTAAGAGTCACTTAATTCCCCCTATTCCCAGGTTGTGAACTCCTAGGATCTTTTTTTCTTAATGTTCGTCACTGTTCACAGTTACATGTTCATTTGTGTGGTGTCATGCAGTACGTCTTCGGCCCATGCTTATTGATATGTCTCCAAAACCTAAAACAATGCCTAGGACAAAGAAGGCATCCCATAAATATTTGCAGAATAAACAATAAAAGAAACATATCAGTGGAAAGGTGAGGAGAGGAGTGGAAGTGTCTTCATAAAACTTTTGTATGAAGTTGGAATGTATGGTAGAACTTAGTTAACATACAGGGTCTGGACATGTGAGAAGTGTGGATAGTGTTTCCAAAATGTCAGAAAACCTTAGTGATTTTCCCACTAATAACACTGGTTGTAATCACTCCATCCTTTAAACCACCATCCCTGTCTATTTGTAATTCACTTTGGGGCAGATTCCATGCTCCATTTATCTGTGTGATTATTTCTTGATTCATCTACTTGAGCCTGGTAGACTAGGTCTCTTCTTTCATGGAGATTTCATTCTTATAATGGGGAATGAAGGGCAGAAAAATAAAACTTTAATAAGAAAATGTCAAAGTTCAGGTGATGATGGAAAAGTGCTTATATAATCCATACAAATAAAACATAGAATATTGTCCTTGATAGAGAACAGATCGCATTGGATAGCCACATACAGCTTCACCGAGGGGGTGACATTAAGCTGTTATTAACATGTAATCTCTAAGCTCCTAGTGTATTGTGGTAGTTTATAATGTTAGTAGCTGCTTGATAATTGTGTATTAGATTTAATCGAATATTTATAAATCACTTAAAATCCTGATAGCCCCTTGTAGCTTTCTGTCACTGATCTAGGTGAGGAGATAAAGAATTATATCTCAATAGTGAAATAACTTTTTACTAGTTATTAAAACTGTAATCATAGGGAGAAGAATGCCAGCATGACCTACTTTTGGTTGTCCATCTTATGAAATATAAGTAGTGACCCTCATTTCCACTCCCAGACTCTGCTGAATTTTCTTTTACTGCTACTGTCTATATTCTACAAAGTATACCCTCAAAACTAAAATCAATTTTTCCTATTTAAGTCCCCAGTCAAGAGCCTGCACTCAGTTACTTTTGTTGATTTTTTTGGTATATTTTCTAGCTAATAGATAAATATACCACTCCTTTAGTGTGAATGTTCACGACTGACACAGAGCTAAAGCATAACTAAAACAATTGGTAAGAGATGTTCTCTAGCCCATTGGAGAGAAGTGCTCCCAGTGTTAGTTTTCTATGCTGCATAACAAATTCCCACAAATTTAATGGCTCAAAATAACACACATTTACACCCTCAGTTCCTGAGGGTAGGAATTCTGAGCATGGTTTAACTGAGTTCCCTGCAAGGCTGCAAGCAAAGGTGATGGTCAGGAGTGGTACTTATCTGAAGGTTCAACTGGTGATGGGTCAGGTTGTTGGCAAAGTTCACTACCTTGAGGCTGGAGAATTCATGGTAATTTGCTTCTTCGAAGCCAGCAATGGAGGCATAGATTCTAGAGTGAGTCTGTTAGCTAGACAGAGTTTTCTTTGACATAAAGTAATTATGAAAGTGACATACCATCACCTTTGTCATATCCCATCAGTTAGAAGCAAGTCACAGACCTTGCCCACCATGTTTCAGGGAGGGAATTACAGAAGACTGTGGATATTAGGAGCTAATGATCATGAAGGACATCTTAAAATCTGTCCACCACAGTACTTTTTAAGCTCTGTGCTTTTAGAGTAATCTTTCATACATGGTAAATGTTGTGCTAAATGTCTTCATCACATATACTATTTTCAATAAATATAGCAATTGTAAGATACCACTATTGAGGTAGGGCTGTTGTCATACTTCATTTAATGTAATTTTGAACAACATAGTGAGGTAAGCAGTAGCAGCAGCAACCTAAATATTTTATGCCTGAGGAAATAGAAGCGCTGAGCAATTATCTACACTCAAGATCACATAATCTGTAATTAACAGAGCTGGAATCTCAACACTAGTTTTCTAATAGTAATTCCAGTTCTCCAATTTACCACTTTGCTTCACTGGGAAATGCACTGTCAAAGATTGGCTTCCTCAAACTCATCAAAATAGATTTAACCCCAGGAAACAAAGAAAACCATTTACTGCCTCCAAAGTTTAATATCTTTTTAACACTTAATGTTTGGAGGAAATTAATGATGCTTTAATCATTATTTATGCTTTCCAGCCATACAGAGAAAAGAGTATAATTTTCTTCTTAGCATTTTGATGTACTAACTTTTTCTATTCCACGTACTCCCACCCTACTCATGGCTTGTCTTAGTGAGCTGTATTATATCTCTCTCTCTCACAAGGAGTTGAATGAATTCTCTTCCCCAATAAATGCAATGAAAAAAATCTCTGTGTCCATGGCTGACTCATAACTTAATGATCCAGTTCTCCTCTTTCCACTGTATAATTATGATATTTAAGGGACAGACAGCTTTTCTTTTGAAGATTTAAATTTACTAAACAAAACAAATATGCTTTAAGCCACTTTATACAGGATTCTTCACACACACACACACACATCACAAATAATGATCTCTGTGCAATTAACTACATTTTACTCAACATGAAGAAGTATATGAATTTTTTATTTGATATTCAGAGTCAGTCATTTAGCTTTTAATTTCCATAGGGTATTTCTAGTATTTATCCTTGTTTGCTTAATATGTCCTGGTTCAAATGTTTGTCAGATTATCTTGTGTTGCTTTCAAGAGCTTTACTGGAGAAGAGCACAGGACATAGATTTATTTTGGAGAGCATGGAGTGTGGAGGAGTTGAGCTTATGGGAAAAGCAGCAGACTTTATTGAAACATTTTGGTACATTTGAGGATGTGAACAGAGCCGATAGAGACAGTGTGAGCAGTAAATGTGTTAATAGGAGAATAGGGAAAGAGAGAACAAAATCCAAAGATTTTACTAAAATTGCACTCTTCCCATTTAAAAATTTTGCTCAAGACAATTAAAAAGTAATATATTTAGACAATATGGTTCTGAAAACTGTTGCAAAGTTTGATAAAGTTTAAGAATTCCAAAAAGTCCATGGGATTTAGAGTGGAGGGCTGTATTTGAGGTTATTAGCTTTGTTCAAAGTAATCATAATTCACACCCATCTGAAAAAAACACAAATTAAATTTATTTCTTACTTGGACAAGGAAGAATGGCCAGCAAATATAGTTTGCTTGCTAAACAAAGAAGCAGGGCTGTTACAGCATTGGGAAGAAGTGTGGACTTTATGTTAAATGTAAATGGAGCACCATTTTGATTAGATATAAACAAAGGGGAAGAATTCTGAGCACAAGGTTAGCATCAAGTTTACCTTCAATAGCCTGTTTCTTTGGAAGTTACAGCATTAGGATAAATGTGCAAAGTTGGGTCTGCTGTGTTTGCTGTGAAAACCATGAGCTCCAGAAGTAAACCTGGACTGGAGATGCAGAGAGCTAGAACAAAACTAAATATGAGTGGGAAGACAACATGACCTACAAAGCTCAGATCCTCTAAGTCAGCGTGGAATTCTCCACTCCTGGATTTGAAAAGATCAATACCCATTAAGTTGAAATTTTAGGGAAAAAATTTATCTTGCAACTAACATTTCCTATATTACAAACTAAATGGGATCGCAGAGAGTCAAGGAGGTTAAATAAGGAGAAAAACTATTAAAGGAAAAAATTAACATCTAAAATCTACCAGAAAGGAAAAAAAAAAGAGTGTGTGTGTGTTTATGTTTTTGATGAAGAAATGAGTTTCAAGTCGACATCACATACCAAAAAGCCACTTCAATACAGGAAATCTTCTGTAGTTTGATGATATATTCAAGAATTGGTAATGTAAAAATTGCAAAAGTCCTGAATGAAGTGTGAAAGAATTGTAGGTGACAATAAAAAAGATTTTAGCATTTCATCTGGCTTCCAAAACATATATCAATTTTTACAAATAGTCCATAACCAAATGATGTAAAAGTCTAAATTAATTAAAAAGAACAAACAGGATCTTTGATGTCAGATATTCTTTACTACTAGAAAACATAAACATTGAAAATAGAAAGACCTATCCTATTCTTGACAGAAAGACAAGTGACAATCCTCCCAAAATTAATATAGAATTTTAATATGATTATAATTGAGTCAATATTTATGGTGGAAAAGGAAATGGGGAATTGGATAAAATCAACATAAAGTAAATGTGAACAAAATAAATGTTTAAATATAGATAAGAACATTATAAAAATAAAATAATCATAAGTACTTTGCCTTACCAATTGTTAAAATATACTATAAAGTTACTGTAATCAAGAGTATGAGGTTGTAACTGATTCACTTTGCTGTACAGCAGAAACTAACACAACATTGTAAATCAACTATGCTCCAAAAAATTTAATTAAAAAGAAAGTATGAGATTATTATAGAAATAATCAACTAAATTAGTAGAACAGAGTAGAAAATCCAGAAATAGAAGCAAATATTTTTGTGAATTCATTTTATTAAAAAGTTTGAACTTCAATTCAGTGAGACAAATGAATGTTGATTTAATAAATAGTGTTACTAAAACTGGCTACCTAGAATAAAATAATGTTGGCTATTACTAAAAAATAAATTATAAACTCCAATATTAAATGAATAAAATAAATAAATAAAAGATTTGTATGCAGTTAGGCCAAAACAAGCTAAGGATAAGCATATCTGTTCTATGTCAGAAATAAATCAGAAAGAAGTATATTTGGCTATGAAATTAATTATGTGGTGTGCTATAATATATCATAGACAATATCAAATGCATCTGAGAGAATGGGGAAAATAACAAGGCAAATAAGATAAATTATCTATAGTGTAGTACATTGGTTATAAACTGATGACTAAAGGTCAAAAAAAACTAATGAAAATAGGTACAAGACTGAGTGAACATCACAAAAGAACCAAGCCAATGACCAATGAATAACTGAAATCAGGTTCAAACTCAATAGCCAATACGGAAAACAACACTTAACAAAAATAATCTATTAATCATCTATCAGATTAATAAAAATTAAAAAGAGTAATAATAACTACTGATGTTTGAGATGAAATAGAAGCTAATATTTCATAGAAAATTTTTGTTAATAAATTGAGTCTTTTTGGAAAACAAACTGGCAATATGCATTTCAATTAAAAATGTCATGTCTCTTCCACAGAATTATAAGCACATGGACATTAGGATATTTGCTGCAGAAGCTTTATTGTAACATCTTTTGTAGAGTTACAAAACATTAGAAGCTAAGCATATCCCATCAATTGTGGAATGGTTGAACAAATTGAGGTTCAGCAACATCATTAAATGAAATTGGTTATCTTTGTATCTGTTGATTTAAAGATGCGTGGCTGAAGGCAGAAAGCAAGGAAGCAGTGCATATAACGTGACCTCACATAGAATAAAATGACCAAAATTTTCTATGGTCTGTATGATAGGAGACGAGAGAAGGCTACGAAAATATTTATAAAGATTGTTATCTTAGAGAGGAGTTCGGGAGAAAGTTCAAAGAAAAGAAAATCTTTAAAATCTACAAAATTGATTATATTCATAAAATAGATGATAATATGATGTGATATATATGTGTATCCATAGAAAACATATGAAATGTGAATTCTAAAATATTATTGGTGTGGTAGAATATGTTTTGGATTATGTATTTAATTATTATTATTATTTATATTATTTAAATGCTTCACTGTGAGGATGACAAGGGGAAAAAGAAATGGTAATTATGTAAAAACAAATAGAATTTTTATAACCCACAGATGTAGTTCAGAAAAATATATAGACTCTATTCATAAGAGATACCAAGTCTTATGAGGTACTTAACCTTTAATGCAGCATTTCTTCCTACAAGTAGAAACATTTTCAAATGCCATGTCTTTATTTTCCACACAAACTGTTTACCTTTTGGGTTTTTGTCTCCTGTTACTGGCAGGGAGGAAGCCTGTCTTTTTCAGGGCTGCAGGTTAGTTACCAGATCAGCAGGAAGGCTGCCTGTAGCTGTATACGTTTCCATAGATTTTTTTTGGTCTTACACCTCAGTCTACACCTCTGAGACCAAACACCCACGGATGAGAGTGTTTTCTATTTTTCATGAATTATTAATTACCTTTTCGGAAAAGTCTGACAGCTCTCAAAATGATACGCACTCACAGAGACACATAGTTTTTTTTTCCTTTTATGTTCAGAATTAACGTCCTTGAAGGCTAAAGTTAAAATCTTGTCCTAACCTAGCAATTACAAAAAATAAATGATATAACTTTTAAACTAATAATATATAACCCAAGTACTGACACATTCATTTTCTGTGTTATTTTCTTTTGTCTCATGGGGATACTAATATTTCATGAGATATGGGCAGCTGACATACCTAAATATATAGATAGTACAAAATAAATTATTTTGCTTTATTGTAAAAAATAAGTTCTTTCTAATCTAAGCTATTGAATTGAGACCAAAAATAACATTTTAGTGTTTTGTCTTGCTTCAATATTAGATTATTCTCAGTTTAGATGTTTGTTTTCTTTAAGCATAGGAGAGGTTTTTTTTTTTCTCTTGACAAGTCAGACTCCAGAATACAAAGCAACTTTTAATTTATCTTAAGCTGAGTAGTATTATCCTGATTTAATATCAAAGTAATTAATGGTAACAACTGTGCATAATATCCAGCTAATAAATGTTATTCCTTGTAAGCCACAGAGGAGTAAAATCTAACATGTTTCAAGGTTAAAGGAGACAGAGAAATGAAGACCAATATGGAAAAATTTACTACTGCACTTGTAAGAAGTGACATGGATATGACTCCTGTCTCTCCTCCCTTACCTCAAAATACAAAGTAATTGCTAGTGCTTTGCATCTTTTTTTTTTTTTTTAATTCTGTAAACCTCCCTTTTATAGAAAATATAAATATAATCAAGGAGGATAAGCATCTGTGTCACAAATAATTTGGGTTGCTTACTGAGGATCTTGTTTTTCTATTTAAAAATATATAAATTATAAAGATATTGCAACCCTGTTGATTATTTAAAGCATAGGAGTACTATATTGAAAAAACGTCTTAGCTTCCTGCTGTATAAGCCTGAATTACAGTTGCCAAAATCAAACTCCAATTTGATTCAAACTTTATATGCTTTAAGTCATTTTAAAATATAACTGAGAGTCTTTTGCATAAATGTCACTAAAGTGGTTCTCTCTGTCTCTCCCTAACACAGACTTACACACATGCACACACTTACCCTTGTGGTTCCCAGCAAACTCACCCCTCAGATTTTCGAGGCTATTAAAACTCTATCAAAGTTGGAACAGTCTGATCTGAATTACTTCTTATGGTTCCTAAAGCCCCAACAAGCCTTCAGAGTTTACTTCAGGTTTCCTAGAATGTCCTCAGTCACATATCCTCCAAACCAGAGATAATCGGTCCTTCTTTTTCACTCCATTCTGTATGACTTGGCACATACCACTTTGCTATATGTGTTGCCAACATTTGCTTACATTGAGCTCATCCTGTGAAAAAGGTTTCCCAGATTAATTATCTATGTATCTCCAGTATCTAAATCCAAGAACACCTTCCATGCAGAAGCCAGTCAATTAACATTTGCTGCATTTAGTTGAAGTCTAATATCTGAATTCACAGGGAAAAAAAGAACAATAACAAAGGCTTTCAGTCCTCGTCTTTCCCTCATTAATAAAATTTCCAAATACGTGGAATGTGTACTTCCCAATATTTCTTTAAAAATGGTATCTAGTGCTCTCTCCTCTCTTAGTGATTTGTCTATTAACACATGGAATAATTTAGATGAAATTAAACTGTTTGCCTTGTTGAGCATCATTTACCAGGTGTAGCTTTAAGCAAGATGAACACTTTTCCAAAGGAACTACTTTAAAAACTTCTCTACAGTAAATCAAGAAGAATCCCTTAGTCCTTTATGTGACAGAATGATAGATTCACTGAGTGCATCACTGTTTTTTTAGTGGGAAATTATTTCAGTTTTCCAGTCATCTAGGTTCTAAAGCTAAAGATACTTGCACTGAAATTAGTTTACAAAAATGCCAGACTTTCCTTGTGATATTTGGCACAATGGTTAGCACTGCCTGCCATGCATACATTGAATATATAACTTAAGAGGTCTTAAACTGTAGTGACTTCTCTGGACTTCTGAAACAATCTTTCTATTTATACTTGCAACCCCTCTCCCCCAAAAAAAGTTTAATAAAGAACAATCTGCCCTTAAGAATAGACACGCTGAACTTAGTACTCATTTAAGGGTAATACATTTACCCAATGAATATTTAATGAGAATCTATTATGTGCCAGGCACCATATTACACGGCAATACAGATTCAAACAAGATTTTATCTGCAGCCCCATGGAGCTTAGGCACAAGGAGGAGGGGACAGACAGACCATAAACTAGAGCATAGAGCTGTGTAATATATTTTGAAATAAAAATCAGTGCTTTGGAGCACTGACTATAAGGATTAGTGAGTGGCTGGTGGGGAGTAGCATTTTCAATAAGTTTGCTCAGGGAATTCTCTGAAGATGGGGTATTTCAGGAGAGAATGGAATTTAAAATTCAGACACAGGAGGAGAAGCCAGCTGAGGAGATTAGGATACAGAAACTTGTGATGTAGGAGGGAAATAAGGAAATCAAAAGTTACTTGGTGAAAGTATACAAATGTTGTTTTTTTAGGACTTTTAATTATCTCAGTTCTTAATTTTAACTATTAACAAATAGCCAAGGATCACCAGATATTTGATGAAAGTCTCCAATTAAGAGAGAAATACTAAACTAAACAGAAAAAGGGAGAAAATAGAGCACATCCAGATAATACCAGAAGTCCTCAGAAAAATCAGTTGGTGTTCTCAGTTTAGATATTGCATCTAAATGATATATACAAGCATTTCAGAACTATTTGATTTATAAACTATGAGCATGTATTAGATTAACAAAGATGATAAACTAATTTAGAAATTCCTTTTGTATAATATACCGATAATCAGGTAGTCTTGACTTGTTACATTTTTTATGATAAATTGTGACAGAAAGATGAGAAAACAATAAGAAATAAAACAAAACGGTTCTGAATAATTTTTTTGATAAAGGGATTTCTCTGATTTATAAACTAATGTACTATGACTCCAAGTACCAGTAAAAGCAACATACACTGACATAAAAATAATAAAGTCAGAGGTAAAGTAGGTTTCCTGAGGGTCAGCTTAATCCCATGTTTCTGCTTTCTTTGAACTGCTGTTGCCTTGAATGTGCCTTCCTCTCTGTGATCCCTTCTTCTATGGGCTGTTTTCTTCACGTGAAAAACGATTGAAACATTTTCTGTGTTGACATTTATTATTTACAGAATCCAGAGGAAAAGAGTTTTGGAAACTCTCTCATAAGAATTTAAAAGTATGGAATAACTTTCCCCAAATCTCCAGCAAATCTCTAATAATGACTCAGTTGCTCAAGGTGAGGAGCTCACTACTAAACTAATCTCTTAGAAAGGGGACTGGAATTACCCTTAGCTCACTCACCACCTGGAGCTGAGGGTAGACTCAGGTTTCCCTGAGTCACAAGGCTGTATGGAGAGAGGTCCTCCTAGGAATAAAGGAAGTGGGGATGAACACTGAAAAGTCAACCTGGGCTGTCCATTACAGCCTGTCCACTACCCTGAGACATTCTTTATGTACAAAGAATTTCAAGTATATGCTACTACAGTCCTAGCACAAAGTGGTTACTTAAAAAGTACCAGCTCAATTATCAAACAGATAAATGGCAGGCATGAAAGGAAAGCTACATCTAAGAATTGGTAAAAATGATACTAGAAGAAAACAACATTCTAAAAATTTATACCTGAATGTAAGTTCAGTCTACCACACCGACATGTTTGCACTTGTAGAGACTTTATTGCATTCTGTAGGATGGAATCCTTAATCCTCCCGGTGGCCTATTCTGCATAGTGGGAGAGACTACAGAATGGGAGAATTTCTGCTGGTATCATATAGTCTGACTTTTTTAGGTAGCTATATTAGTATTCCAAGTTAATGTGAGGTTTTATAAAGCTAGTAAAAACCCTCTTAAATGCCTCTCTAACACTCAGAAGTGGGAATTTTAAATCAAATAAGGTTTTTTTTTCTTTTTATCTTTCTTTCCCTCAGTTGAGCTTTCTACATTACAAGGCAGAATTAATAAGAAGTTGACTTTCATTCAGATGGCTGACTGTGTGAAGTTCCTTTGTGCTGTATTTTTATTTCTAGTGTTTATATGACATTTAAAGCACCTTTGCTTTGTTGATAGATATTGAACACCAGTAATTATACTACATGAGCTAATGAGGCAACTAGAGCGTGTTTACCCTGCCCATCAATTTTCTGTTCAGCCGAATATCTCAAAACCAGTTAACGAGGAAGATCAGTGTGAAATGCTTGCTTAATTGTGTATACAGTATGCTCTAAAGCTAACCAATGACTTCAATTAACAAATTGAGGTTAGCATTGTTCATTTCACTCTCTTTCGCAGCCTTCTGCAACTGCTTTCCCCAAAGCTAGGCTTTCTCCTGTAAAGAAGCTTCACTGGGTTTACAATAAGCAGATGGAATTGTCAAACCATGGAAGAAATTATGAAGATTTGGGTTTAACCTAAACCTGAGTAGTGCCACAAAGAACAAAACAATTTTAGCATGTTATTTTTCTTTTCAGGGTGCTTTAAGAATGTGTGAATAGGAAAATGGAACTTTGTGTCTTCATACCATGGATGAGGGATGTACTAGAATGTAAACAAAATGCTAGGTATTGTACATAACTAGCATCCGGTGACAGGAATGTACTCTGCAAACCTTAAATAAGCTATGTCATTATCTTGCACATTATCTCCATAACTTAAAATACACTTTGAACATAGTTTAGATATTTCCAGTGGTTGAAACCTATCATTAAAAAGAGAAGGGATGGCATTAATACCCTTTAATCTTAGTAGACTTTTGGGGGGGAAGTTAAAAAGATAAATTCAGATTTGTTTTTTACTTTTCCTGTAAAACCTAACATTTAAGACTAACTAAAGACAGAGGGCAGTGGTAAAGAAAGAGAGGAAAAAAAGTTAAATCTCCTGGTTCTGGGAAAATTGGGCAGCTACATGTAAAAGAATGAAATTAGAACATTTTCTCATACTATATGTAGAAATAAACTCAAAATGGATTAAAGACCTAAATATAACACTGGAAACCGTAAAACTCCTAGAAGAGAACATAGGCAGAACACTCTTTGACATAAATTGTAGCAATATATTTTTGAATCTGTCCCTAAGGCAAAAGAAATAAAAGAAAAAATAAACAAATGGGACCTACTTTTGTACAGCAAAGGCAACCACCCAAGAAACAAAAAGACAACCTACTGAATGAGAGAAAATATTTGCAAATGATATGCCAGATAAAGGATTAATATCCAAAATATATAAAGAGCTCATACAACTCAACAGCAAAAGAAACCCCAAACAACTCAATTAAAAAATGGGCAGAAGACCTGACTGGATATTTTTCCAAAGAAAACATATAGATAGCTAGCAGACACATGAAAAGGTCAACATCAATAATTATTATTGAAATGCAAATGAGATATCACAATGAGGTATCACCTCACATCTGTTAGAATGGCTAACATCAAAAAGTCTACAAATAGAAACTGTGATTAAAAACCTTCCAACAAACAAAAGCCCAGGACCAGATGGCTTCACTGGCGAATTCTATCAAACTTTTAGAGACGAGCTAACACCTATCCTGCTCAAACTCTTCCAAAATATTGCAGAGGGAGGAACACTCCCCAACTCATTCTACAAGGCCACCATCACCCTGATACCAAAACCAGACAAAGATGTCACAAAGAAAGAAAACTACAGGCCAATATCACTGATGAACATAGATGCAAAAATCCTCAACAAAATACTAGTAAACAGAATCCAACAGCACATTAAAAGGATCATACACCACGATCAAGTGGGGTTTATCCCAGGAATGCAAGGATTCTTCAATATACGCAAATCAATCAATGTGATACACTATATTAACAAATTGAAGGAGAAAAACCATATGATCATCTCAATAGATGCAGAGAAAGCTTTCGACAAAATTCAACACCCATTTATGATAAAAGCCCTGCAGAAAGTAGGCATAGAGGGAACTTTCCTCAACATAATAAAGGCCATATATGACAAACCCACAGCCAACATTGTCCTCAATGGTGAAAAACTGAAACCATTTCCACTAAGATCAGGAACAAGACAAGGTTGCCCACTCTCACCACTATTATTCAACATAGTTTTGGAAGTGTTAGCCACAGCAATCAGAGAAGACAAAGAAATAAAAGGAATCCAAATCGGAAAAGAAGAAGTAAAGCTGTCACTCTTTGCAGATGACATGATACTATACATAGAGAATCCTAAAGATGCTACCAGAAAACTCCTAGAGCTAATCAATGAATTTGGTAAAGTAGCAGGATACAAAATAAATGCACAGAAATCTCTTGCATTTCTATACACTAATGACGAAAAATCTGAAAATGAAATTAAGAAAACACTCCCATTTACCATTGCAACAAAAAGAATAAAATATCTAGGAATAAACCTACCTAAGGAGACAAAAGACCTGTATGCAGAAAATTATAAGACACTGATGAAAGGAATTAAAGATGATACAAATAGATGGAGAGATATACCATGTTCCTGGATTGGAAGAATCAACATTGTGAAAATGACTCTACTACCCAAAGCAATCTACAGATTCAATGCAATCCCTATCAAACTACCACTGGCATTTTTCACAGAACTAGAACAAAAAATTTCACAATTTGTATGGAAACACAAAAGACCCCGAATAGCCAAAGCAATCTTGAGAACGAAAAATGGAGCTGGGGGAATCAGGCTCCCTGACTTCAGACTATATTACAAAGCTTCAGTAATCAAGACAGTTTGGTACTGGCACAAAAACAGAAATATAGATCAATGGAACAGGATAGAAAGCCCAGAGATAAACCCACACACATATGGTCACCTTATCTTTGATAAAGGAGGCAAGAATATACAGTGGAGAAAAGACAGCCTCTTCAATAAGTGGTGCTGGGAAAATTGGGCAGGTACATGTAAAAGTATGAAATTAGAACACTCCCTGACACCATGCACAAAAATAAACTCAAAATGGATTAAAGACCTAAGTGTAAGGGCAGACACTATCAAACTCTTAGAGGAAAACATAGGCAGAACACTCTATGACATACATCACAGCAAGATTCTTTTTGACCCAGCTCCCAGAGAAATGGAAATAAGAACACAAATAAACAAATGGGACCTAATGAAACTTAAAAGCTTTTGCACAGCAAAGGAAACCATAAACAAGACCAAAAGACAACCATCAGAATGGGAGAAAATATTTGCAAATGAAGCAACTGACAAAGGATTAATCTCCAAGATTTACAAGCAGCTCATGCAGCTCAATAACAAAAAAACCAACAACCCAATCCAAAAATGGGCAGAAGACCTAAATAGACATTTCTCCAAAGAAGATATACAGATGGCCTACAGACACATGAAAGAATGCTCAACATCATTAATCATTAGAGAAATGCAAATCAAAACTACAATGAGATATCATCTCACACCGGTCAGAATGGCCATCATCAAAAAATCTAGAAACAATAAATGCTGGAGAGGGTGTGGAGGAAAGGGAACACTCTTGCACTGTTGGTGGGAATGTAAATTGATACAGCCACTATGGAGAACAGTATGGAGGTTCCTGAAAAAACTACAAATAGAACTACCATACGACCCAGCAATCCCAATACTGGGCATATACCCTGAGAAAACCATAGGTCAAAAAGAGTCATGTACCAAAATGTTCATTGCAGCTCTATTTACAATAGCCAGGACATGGAAGCAACCTAAATGTCCATCGACAGATGAATGGATAAAGAAGATGTGGCACATATATACAATGGAATATTACTCAGCCATAAAAAGAAATGAAATGGAGGTATTTGTAATGAGGTGGATGGAGTTAGAGTCTGTCATACAGAGTGAAGTAAGTCAGAAAGAGAAAAACAAATACAGTATGCTAACACATATATACGGAATCTAAGGAAAAAAAAAAAAAAAAAGGCCATGAAGAACCTAGTGGCAAGACGGGAATAAAGACACAGACCTACTAGAGAATGGACTTGAGGATATGGGGAGGGGGTGGGGTGAGATGTGACAGGGTAAGAGAGTGTCATGGACATATATACACTACCAAATGTAAAATAGATAACTAGTGGGAAGCAGCCGCATAGCACAGGGAGATCAGCTCGGTGCTTTGTGAACACCTAGAGGGGTGGGATGGGGAGGGTGGGAGGGAGGGAGATGCAAGAGGGAAGAGAAATGGGAACATATTGTATATGTATAACTGATTCACTTTGTTATAAAGCAGAAGCTAACACACCATTGTAAGGCAATTATACTTCAATAAAGATGTTAAAAAAAAAAAAAAGTCTACCAATAAAAATTGTTGGCAAGGATGTGAAGAAAAGGGAACCCAAGTACACTGTTGGTGGGAATGTAAATTGGTGCAGCCACTGTGGAAAACAGTATGGAGGTTCCTCAAAAAACTAAAAATAGAACTATCATGTGACTCAGAAATTCCACTCCTTGGCATATATTTTCAAAAAAACAAAACACTAACTTGAAAAGATACATGGAAACTCATTATTCATAGCAGCATTATTTACAATAGCCAAGAAGATATGGAAGCAACCTAAGTGTCCATCAACAGATGGAGGTGCCATCTGCATGGAACTTCTCACCAAGCAGGGCTGGAGCAGTGCCTACTCAGTAGAGTCAGTGATCATGCAGATCAGTGCCACACTGGTGAAGGGAAAAGCACGTGTGCAGTTTGGAGCCAACAAATCTCAATACAGCCTGACAAGAGCACAGCAGTCCTACGTGTTCTAGGTGCAGATCCACGATAAAAACAGCTGGTACACTCCCCTGAAGGAAGATGGCTAACTCTGGAGTGCCATCCCCTTCTTCCTTCCCTAGGCACCACTGGACCAATTACCTCTGAGCTGTATTTGGATCTCACACTGCCTCTGTGGTTCCCTCCCTCATTTTTCCCGGATAGCTCTGCGTATTGCAGGACAATGATGGCTATTCTAAATGCTAAGGAAAAAAAACGAACAGAACTGTTTCAAGTACTCAAGACTGACCTACAGACCAACCAACCTTGTGGCTGGAACCCTTGTTAGCAGGCATTCTTATAAAAGAAACTTTTGAGCCTCCTTATATTGCTGGAAACTCAGCTGTGCTCCAGACTAGAGCCTCCTTACTTATGCTATGGATTTTTACTTTATTTTCTCTTATTTCACGTACACTGCTTTTTTTGGTTACAGTGTATGATGGATGTGTATGAAGAAAATGTATCTTTGGGAAAACAATTACAGTTTGTTAATTTGAAAAAATATATATATACACAACATTCTATGTATATATATACATATATACACACACAATGAAATATTACTCAGCCATAAAAAGAATGAAATTCTGCCATTCACAACAATGTGGATGGACCTAGAGAGATTATTATGCTTACTGAACTAAGTCAGACAGAAAAAGACAAATACTGTATGTCAGCGGTCCCCAACATTTTTGGCACCAGGGACAGGTTTTGTGGAAGACAATTTTTCCATGGACCCGTGTGGTGGGGGGATGGTTTCGGGATGATTCAAGCTCATTACATTTATTGTGCACTTTATTTCTATTATTATTACATTGTAACATATAATGAAATAATTGTACAACTCACCATAATGCAGAATCAGTGGGAGCCCTGAGCTTGTTTTCACTTGCCACTCACTGATAGGATTTTCATACAACTCTTCAAGCAATTGATTGATTATGGTTTCTGTGCAGTCAAACCTCTCTGCTAATGATAATCTGTATTTGCAGCCACTCCCCAGCGCTAGCGTCACTGCCTCAGCTCCACCTCAGATCGCCAGGCATTGGATTCTCATAAGGAGCACGCAACCTAGATCCCTCGCATGCGCAGTTCACAGTAGGGTTCGCGCTCCTGTAAGAATCTAATGCTGCCGCTGATCTGACAGGAAGCGGAGCTCCAGCGGTAATGCGAGTGACGGGGAGCAGCTGTAAATACAGGTGAAGCTTCACTCGCTCACCCACCTCTCACCTCCTGCTGTGCGGCCCAGGGGTGGGTTAGGGATCACTGCTGTATGTTATCACTTATGTGTGGAATCTAAAAAATAAAACAAATGAATGTATATAACAAAACAGAAACAGGCTCATAAATCTAGAAAACAAACTAGCGGTTACCAGTGGGGAGAAGGAGGGGAGGAGAAGCAAGATAAGGGTATGGGATTAAGAGATACAAACTACTATGTAAAAATAGATAAGATACAAAGATGTAATGTATAGCACAGGGAAAAGAGCCAATACTTTATCATTTTAAATGGAGTATAATCTATAAAAAATATTGAATCACTATGCTGTACACCTGAAACTAGTATAATATAGTAAATCAATTATACTTTAATTAAAACAAAAAATGATGAATAAAGTCAGAGGATCTAATGTTAAAAAAGTTAAATCTTACTAAAATCAAACTGCATGAAGTTATTTTTAAAAATTAAAAACATTCTGTACAGAATTAGTCTTTCATATTCACAACTAAGCATGTTGTATTCTCTTCACAATATGTTTTATAAACCCAGAGAGGGTTATTCAACTTCCACTACAAGCTCCTTCCAACTCTGGTTATAATGAGGAGAAATTGTGATGCCTTGAATGCACTCTAGAGAAAGAGATTAAAATACTCCACTACCATCATTGTACTATCCGAACAAACCCAGTTTCATTTTTATTACTTCTTTCAATGTGCCAGGAAGGCTTAACAAAACAGTATAATTAAATTATCGTGAAATTCTTTCATTTATTTACAGAGAAACAAAATATTCTGTAGAAAGTATTAAGCAGGATACAACAAAAGGTATACATCACATTCCTATTTGTCTCTTATGAGAAAAGAAGGGGAGAGTTTTTTCTAAAATTTTATCTCTATTGTTTTACATATTTTCTGGCAATTTGAAACAGGAAGTTAAAAATAGTTATCTTTGTGTTAAATCTAGAATGTCTATTTTCTTACGATTATGCGGTATTCATTAAAGTTCTATTTTACTTGTTTTTATTCTCTATCTCAAAAAACCCTTGTTTATTGCACTTAATACCTCTATAAACTAGTTGGCTGAAAAGTGGCAATGTAGGGGATGATTTTACTTACTATTTACAACTGACCTTCCCTACCTGCTTCCCAATAAGGGAGAGTATGGTTTTTGGAGTCAAACAGACAGTGGCTTGAATTCAATTTCTTCTTGTTAACTATATAATTTTATGTGAGTTACTCTTCCAAGCTTCAATTTCCTCACATCCTTAGGATAATAATAATAAAAAGTTTCACCTCAGAGTTTTGTTTCTTGAGATGGTGATTCTTAGAGCAGTGTTTATTTTATTGTATACACAAACCAAATATTACCTATCATTTTGTTTTTATTGCTTTCATCATCATTGTTACTGATTCAAAATGAATACTGAAGTCACACTCCCTTTCACAGAAGAATTCTAAATCACAAGAAATAAATGCAAAACCAATGATAACTAAAAACCTGAGATGTGTAGCTGTATAGATATGTTTCTTAATCCCATGGGCTTAACATAAACAAATGTCTGCAAGGCAGAATAGTCTCATATTGTCAATCTTGGACTATTGTATTAAAAAGTACCATATATAAAAAGAGTTCAAAATCCATGGGTTTGTTCTAGTTCTTTCCTCCATGATAAAATAAACTTCAGATCTCAGAACTAGTCTTACTAACTCTTTTACAAAATTTTATTTTAATTACTAAATCTCTAGAACAGCAGATCTTTTTTTATGGATTAGCTCCAAGAGATCTATGAGCTCACTGAAATGAATGCAAATATTGTTAAGTATAGCTTCTTACATTGTCTCCTAGAGATGCACTTGTCTTTATCTCGTTCTTTCTTCAAGTTTTTCACTAGAGCCAGAGCAATTTTTAAAACTGAAAACTGCATTGGTTCAATAATACCACCAGTACATCTGATTGAGTAAATAATATTAATATTCTCTTAATTTTTAGGATAAATATCAAAATTCTTAACTTGAAGGCTCTACATTGTTTGAATTTTATCTACCAAAGTAGTCACATTTGTCCCTTTTCACTTTCTAAAATATTCCTCTCCCTGTCACAGGACCTTAGTACATGGTGGTCTTTCTGCCAAGATGCTGGCTGGCTCCTCCTCCTTTTTTTTTTTTTTTTTTTTTCATTCTTCAGATCTCAGGACATATTTTCCTATCTTCCTTGATTAGGGTAGACACTCCTATCATACCCTCTCATAGGACCATGTAGCTCCCATGTAATTTTTATAACAGTTCAGTTTTAAATTTACTTATGTACTACTCCCATTAATTTCTACCTCCTACGCCATACTATAAACTCCTTTTTGGAAAGTATTTGGTCTACATCTGTTCACCTCTGAATTATCACCATTTAGCACAATGCCTGCCAAAATAGATACTTGTTAAATGAGTGCATGAATAAATAAAGGAATGAAAAAGTTAAAAACATATTTATATCTCCAATGCTTATCATATTGTATTGTCATCTTAAAGGCAGAAGACTTTCCTTATTAATCTTTGAGGTCTCAGTTGTCTCACCTAATGTCTAATACACAAAAATCAATCAAGAAATCTGTTGAATAAAAGCATAAATAAAGTCTAGCACAGTGCTGAACACAGAGTATTCTTTTAATAAATGATAACTAATACTGATACTACTCTCATTATTACCTATGACTTTGTGGCAAACTATCATTCAAAAGTAAAAACATTCTATTCTATATACATAAGCATACCTGAACATCTTGAAATGCCGTTGTTTATTGTTTGCTTTAAATAAGAATTTAAAAATATTTTGTCGAGATTTTTAAAAATTGAGATTATAATGAGATTATAATCTTAGCATTTGATAATATTTTTCTCCCTTTTAAACCAAGCCTAATATGTTTATTAATTTAATTAATTGAATCAAAAATATAATTATGCTAATATTTATTTACCTAGTTTGATAAAGATAAAGAAATAATTTTCAAAAGGGCTTGCAAAGGCATCTCTTTCTTGAAGACTAAAGAGATCCATGTCTTTTTTAGTCTTTTATATCAAAAATATATGTATTACAATTTATCTTAGGTATAAACTTCAAACTTGATGTTAGCTTTCCCACAATGCATAATTATTAGCAAAGAATAAATCAGAAAACTCACAGAACTATATAATGCTATAATACTTTTAAGAAACCCACAGTAGTTTAGTTGCTGAATTAAAAGAAAATCATCTTGAGAGTCAGGTAAAATATATAGACTTACTAATTTGCTCAAAAGACTTATGATTAGAAGCAAAATCTAAATGGGAGACAATAAGCAACTTTGGTGCTATGCGATGATGCATATGAAAAATTGACTTAGAATATTTGAGGGAAAAATAACACTTTAGCAACTGATGCAATTAAAATCTACTTATTTTACAAAATCTCATTTCTTATTGTTTTGCTTGATCAACTTTCTGCCTACCTTTTTCCCCTTAAGAAACAAAATGCTCAGTTTTGACATGATGCCCAATTTAACAATTTAACACCAACATTAATAAAGGAAAATAAATAATTTCCTCTAAATGTTATTTCATCTTTGAGTGAATTCCTGTGTTGAGCAATTTCTATAGCTGTTGTAAGAGTTCCAATAGTTTAGCTCATGGCTGTTCTAATCTTGAGCTCTTTTTAGAGTTTTACATGAATAATCAGAAGACCAGATTCTTTCACTTCTTCCCATTGCTAATTGTGGATTGATATTTGAGAAAATGATAAAACATGATAAAGCTGAAATGAGAGTATTTCAGAATTAAAATAAAGCATTTTTTCTTTTAGTAACATGAAAAAGAAAAGAAATACAAAACTAGTTTATTGCCTTGATGCAAATTTTGTATTTATGTTCAGATATCCTTAATTCAGTCCAAATTTTCATACTGGATTCCAGAAACAAAATTAAATACCAATCTTTAATAAAAACATCAAAGAAGAATAAAATGACTTCAAGAGGGATCCATCCACTCATTGAGCTTCCTGTTTTGAAGCATGTTGAACTTATGACAATATTCTACAACTTATCTAACTAAGCTTTTTAAAAGTATAAATGCATTGACTAGTAATCAACTTCCAATTCTATGGGAGCAAAAGCAAATTCTTCACAAAGTTCCACTTCCAACCTTCAACTTAAATTATACAGGGCTAATGCAAAATTATACTCAAGTATGCTTATTGCTTATGTATCAGTTATAAGTTCTGTTGTCCCAGTTAACCCTGTGCTTTATACTCAGTCTGTGATTCTGGGACTGGGACTGCTTTGTCCTCTGGCTTCTGTAAGTCTCTACCAGTATTAGGTACTAGAAAAGTACTGGAAAAATTAAGGAAAAAGAAGGGACACATTCCTTCCTGTGTGTTTCCCGTTCCTGTTTTTGCTTCTTGCTGCTCTTACCCTAGCAACAAATTTTCACCCTAACAATTCCATTTTAGTAACAGCAATTGGTTTCAGTTTGCACTTTCCAAACACTTTCAGGACCAACCTTATCACACCTCCTCAGAGATGTCAGCTTCACAGAGTGAGCAGTGGTTCCTCCTTGGACATCTGAGTTTCATCCACCTGACTTTCAGGCTCTGCAGATTCCCTACTCCATCTCCAATGTTTTAATAATTTCAACCTTTCAAATGCCCCAGCCTTAGGATGGAATCACCTTCCAGTAGCTACTATCGCTGAGGCATTACTATACCCTTTCTGCCTTTCCAATCCTCCAATGACTAGTATCACATCTTTATATTAAATACTCCTGATCAAAACCAAAATCAGAAAAAAACAACAATGAAAACTGCTATAGTTCTATCTCCAGACTGGACCCTAAATGATACATATGTCCTAATTACAGATTAACAAATGATCCTTTTGCCTACATGTATTTGTTTATGAAATCAGTGTGTAAATTCTTATGAATTTTTCAGCTGAACTTTAATCCCTAAAGGCCATTGATAAAGAAACCAGAGTTGCATTTAAACACTATGCTTTTTTAGAAAAAAATGGGCCAGCATTACTAACTCAGTGAAAAATGGTTTCCAATACCTTCTCAGTCGTCATCAACAGGTTTGCAGAAAGGACTGCCTTCTCTTACATAGTCAAGCAGTCTAAACCAGCAATACCCAAGACTTTCACCTCCAATTCTTTACTCCACTACACGCACTTATCTTTCTTCCCATTAAATATGCTCCCATATGCACAATGGATACATTGGCAACAAACCTCAGGATTTCAAACATAAAGAGGCGAATTTCCCCAAAAATTCTTCTCCTTTTTCCAACCTAATGTCACAGGGAAGAGACCCATCCTGCACAGAGGCTAACCTACTTTTTTTCCCCAACACCAAAATCTGTCAGTCTGTGCCCACAGCTGTACTTGTTTAACAGAAACTAAGGCAGATGCCACATAAGCAAAACCATAGAACCACTCTGAAGCGAAAAAGGACCAAGAGGGCGACAGTCAACTGCCCTGAACTGGCTCCAGCCTGACCAGGATGGCAGCGCCTGCACAGATGAGACAGAAAGTTGCCTTTGCGTCTTTACCGTGCCAGGATCTCCGCCCAACCAGAGGATTGCACTTTGTTAGGCTGGATTTGTGCCGCATGCAAAGGAGACCAGAGGACTGCGCATGCTCCGTCTCTTTCTGGAACTCGCCTCTCCTTTCTCGAGTTCTGATTGCATACTCATCTCTTACCCCTTAAAAGTTTCCCGCTTCCCCTCACCATCCCCCCACCCCACCCCAACCCTGGAGAAGGGGTCTTTAGAGCAGGAGCTCTCCCTTCCCCATTCCTTGGTCAACAAATAAAGCTTCTGCTCTGTTTTGCTGAACCTGGACTCTCCTGCAATTGTTGCTAGCGGCACCAGGCAAGGAAAGGACCTAGTTGGGGTCCACCAACACTAGAGGGTCGGTAACACTAGGTCTAGGTTGAGAAACTCTCTCCTGTGCTTCCATACTATCAAGCATATACTCCTATACGTTACTTTTCTGCTCTCTGAACTGTTTGGTCAACTTCCTGAAAAAACAAAGTTTTGTTAATACAACTCCTACTGATAACAATAGTTACTACAACTGAAGCCAAGCTTCCTACATGCTTTCAACAAATGTAGGATGAATAAATGAATGAAGTCATGACTAATCCTATTGTATTACATAACAAACACCATGTCTATACGTTTCTATGATCTGAATTTTAGTGTTATTAGCACCTCCAAAACATTGATATAATCTACTCGGTAACCTGATTTCTTACTGCATACACTTGTATTTGTGTCACACTCGACACTGCTGAATCTCATTTACTAATGTAAAGTATTTCTAGCAAACTTTGGAGTCATTAACATGATTAAATTGTGTTTGATTTAATTTAGTGTTAAGTATATTCTACTGTTTTCTAATTCTTTGGAAAATTGGTAATCCCCATGTATGGTGTATGTGATAACTCCTTATTAATTAAAAATCTGTTTAACAAGGACAGCAAATTCCCTCTCTACAACAGAAAACACAGAATTTACTCTACAATTAACTCCCTGTCAAAATTCTTAAAGCTAATTTTATCTCAGGTTCTTTTCTGAGAAGCTTTGGCTCTATCTATGGTTGTAGAAACCATTTGGTACAAATCTCCCTTGATTTCTATATTTATGATGTCATTTTCCAACATAAAAGTAAACTATATTTTGCATTACTGTAAATATATTTTACTATATTTTTCAACTTACCTCTTGCTGTTGGTTCAAAACCTTAAGAACTTCCATGGTGAAATCTGAAACAGGCCCCTGTACTGGGACGCCAAAGAGAGACCAAAGAAAGGAGCAGGTCACTCCAGCTGGGTAGTGGAGTTTTGGGGTTTTTTGCTGTGTTTGTTTTTGTTTTTTTTTAATTTATTTAATTTATTTTTGGCTGCATTGGGTCTTCATTGCTGTGCACAGGCTTTCTCTAGTTGTGGCGAGCAGGGGCTACTCTTCGTTGCAGTGTGCGTGCTTCTCATTGCAGTGGCTTCTCTTGTTGCGGAGCACAGGCTCTAGGCGTGTGGCCTTCAGCAGTTGTGGCACACGGGCTCAGTAGTTGTGGCTTGCGGGCTCTAGAGCGCAGGCTCAGTAGTTGTGGCACATGGGCTTAGTTGCTCCGCAGCATGTGGGATCTTCCCAGACCAGGGCTCAAACCCGTATCCCCTGCATTGGCAGGCGGATTCTTAACCACTGCACCACCGGGGAAGCCCCTGGAGTTTTAATAAGCAAGGGAATTGACATCCCAGGCTTGTCTTGGGCAGCTATGGCAGCATGAGTAGATCTCCGAACCCGCCCACCAGAATCTTAAAAGTTTAAATAGAGGTCTTAAGTGGGTTCAGTCACATACACTGTTATTGATGGTCTCAATAACACATTATTATCTCAGGGCTTTGTCCTTGAGGCAGCTTCTGTTGCAGGGAAAGCAAATAGAATGCACGTTCCAAGGACAGGGGAGGGGTGAGAAACCTTAGACTGCCCAGGTCCAGCTCACAGGTCAACCTACGGTCACGTCCTCTCAATGACCTCCAATGCTTGCATATGTTTTAAATGACTGGTTATCTTTTTTTTTTACTAGTCATCTTCCTAGAATATGTATCTTCTTAAAGTGGAAAGCTGAGGACCCTGATCTATGCTGTGACACTAATATATCATGAGAAAGTAAAAATTGCTAGAGAGGTTAGTTAAGTCAAGCCCTTAACTTTGGAGACAGTTCATTCTTGCCTCAGTATGAGGGTGTAATAACTTCCACTTATTACCAGTGTTGCTGAGAGTATAAAACAAGATGATTCATATACATATGCTTAGAAAATGACCATATACATTTAAGCCTGAATATTCAGACTTTCCAGAAATGTTGATATTCCGTCTCCATTACCTCTCAGCCCTATGTACCAATTTCTCTATGGTTACTGTCTGTTTTGTGTTCTCTAGCTAACTCTGATGATGATCAAATTTTGTTATCTGAATAGGTTCCTAAATGACATTGAGATTCTTATGGGACTCTCTTTTTACAGATATAAACAGAATTGAAAATTCTTCCCACGGCCATTCAATTGATCTGCTACAATTTCTCTATCTTTAATAAATTCTCTCTTGATCCCCCATCTCAGGTTCCTTTTATTAACAGTAATATACTTCAACACCTCAGGAGTTTTTGATATTTGCTGGATCTCATGACTATCTTCCTGGGTTTTTTTTGGAACCAATTCTATTCAGACTTTTAAGCTGCCATTCCATTGAACCTGTTTCTGTCAAAGTCACCAATGATCACTGTATATCTAAATCCAACAGATAATCATTATTGGTCATTTAGTCATCCTTGAATTTCTTCACTAGGCTCTCAGGACAACCTCCTTATTTCCTATCTGCAGTCCACTGTGCCAGATTCTACTTAAATCTTCAACCTGTAAACACCGTGAGGGCTCCCAGAGATTAGTCCTTGAACCTCCTCTTTTCTATCTACACTACTTTTTTGGTGGCTCATCCAGCCTCTTTGTTCTATATACCAGTGATAAGTGGACAGCTACTAAATATATATATCCAGCCAGAATTTTGTTGGCTCATGTAACCAACTGTCTAGTCTACATTTCCACTCAGATTAATAATTGAGTTTCAAAAGTATCACCTTCAACATAGAACTCCTGATATTGCCTCTTCTACACTTCTTAGATGATGGCAGTTATATTTTTCCAGTTTTCCAGGCCAAAAATCTTGGATTCATCTTAGACCGTCCTATTTCTCAAACTTCTGGATATCATCCTTGTTAGTTCTAGCCTCAAAATAAAATCGGCATCAAGCCACTTCTCATCACCTCTGTAGTTTACACCCTCATCCAAGCCATCATTATCTCAATAGCATCTGATTCATTTTTCTAATTGCAAATTCATCCTCCTTTAATCTATCCTCAACAACAGCAGTGAGGGGAAGTTTTCCAAAATGTAGGTCATATACCCATCACTAGCCTAAACAAAACCCTTAAATAGCTTTACATTCAGAGTAAAAGACAGTATCCAAATACTGATAAGCAAAGCCCTATGTGATCTGACCCCCCTACTACTTCTCTAAGAGCTCATTTCTTACCACTCTTCAATTGTTCATTCTGTTCCAGTCACACTGATCTCCTTGCTATTCCTCTAATACGGTAAGTTCACTTCTGCCTCAGGACACTCACACTTGCCCTAAGTTGTGTTTGGAATCCTCTTCTAGATTACACTTCCATTTCTCATGCTTCTTTTCTGAAATGTCACCTTAGGAGTGAAACCTTCCTATTCACCTGTTAAAAATGGTCACTTAACCAAGGCCTCCATATCTATCAATACTCCTGTTTTCTTTTCATAACACTTATCACTCATCATGTGTTTTATTTGTTTGACTACTTGTCTTCCCAGATTTAAAGCTCTGTGTGACTGAGGCCATGCTCTCTTTCATTAGCTAGTGTAGTCTCAGCTTCCCGGAGGCACTCAATATATATTTATAGCACATAATAGGAACTCAATAAATATTTGTTGAATATCTAAAGTGGGATCAAGAAAATAAAAACTTTAAAATATATCTAAAATACTGGAAACTGGTCTATTTGCCATGATACTAGTAATTTTCCCCTGTAAATAGGAACATAGTCTGTATTATAAATTACCCTGATACTATGGACACAGGTTAAAATATTAAGAGGACTGGATATCTAGAAGAGAAAAAAGAAAACAAAATACTGAGGAAGACTTTCTTTGGAGGGTGTACTGGGCTAACTGCTTCTTATCATGGAAGACACTTTTAAAGGTTTCACCAATAGATACTTCAGGGAATTCACAAAGGGGGAAATAAATGTTAAATACACAGGTTAAGGACTTTGACTAAGGTCTGAAGTCTCATTCAGAAGAGAGAGAAGCATGCATACTTGGAAAAAGGGGCTTTCAAATTAAGAAGAGCTCCTTGGTTAGGAGGTGTGTATGTAAACTGAGAAAAAAAAGAACATAACTTGTTTTCCACAGAACCTGCTACTATGTACATACTTACTAAATATTTGCTATACTCATTATTCATTTAATTATAGTGATAAAATTCCATAACAAGATCCTGGTATGTAATAATAGTAAACTGAAGAACATTGATCTTTAAAGGGGAAAGAGTAATGATATAAAACTGGCTCTATTTATTTCTCCAGAAGAATATTTTCTGAAATTTCAAGCCTGTGTGACTGAGCTCATTGCTTCCACATTTTCAAAATACCTAAGATCATGTACACATCAAGCTGTGAGTAAGGACATCATGAGGCAGCAATTTGAACATAATAATAAGAGCTGAATTTGTAGCCCTTCAAAATATAGAAATTAGTTCAATTCAAAACTGCACAGTTCTACAATGGATACATGAATCATTTATCTTTATCTTATAATTTTTATCATGACAAATTTCATTTAAAATGTTCTTAAAATTCTAAACCGGCTTAAAACATTGACCAATTAAATCACGTGAAACTCATTATAAGGGAGATTATGTAATAATAATGCCACTTGATTGCTGAAAACTGTAAAATTCTTGGCACAAACAACACTGTGCAATCTTCTCATGCTATGAGAATTAACCAAACTCTACAATAGCTTCTATTGGCCCAAGGCCATGTTCCTTGGATGATCACAGCCTGCCATCCCCGTTAAGATGTCTACTTGAGAAAGCTCAACACTGCTGTAATGGTTAATTTTGGCTAATTTTATGTGTCATCTTGACTGGGCCATGGAGTGCCCAAATACTTAGTGAAACATTATTCTGGGTGTGTCTGTGGGAGTGTTTCTGGATGAGATTAACATTTGAGCCAACAGACTGAACAAAGAAGATTGCTTTCCCTAATGTGGGTGGCCCTCATCCAATAAACTGAATAGAACAAAAGGGCTCACCCTCCGTGGAAAACAGGGAATTCTTCCTGTCTGACTGCCTTGAGCTGTAACAACAGTTCTTTCCTGACTTTGACTCAAACTGAAATGTTGGCTCTTCTTGGGTCTTGAGCCTGCTGGCTTTCAGGCGGGAACTTATACTATCAATTCTCCTGGTTCTCAGGCCTTTGGATTCAAACTGGAACCACACCTGGGTCTCCTGGTTCTCCAGCATGCAGACTGCAGACCTTGGGTCTTCTCAGCCTCTGTAATGGTGTGAGTCAATTCCTCAGAATAAATCGTGTGTGTGTATCCTTTTTGAGTGTGTGTATCACTAGAGAGCATTGACTATTATAACTGACAAAAGAATTTACTCTTTATTCCAGCCAAAACCTGACTATAGGCCCCTGACCTTCCTTTTTTTTAGAGCAGTTACCTTAGCAAACTTGTAATTATAAATCCTTTCTCTGTCCCTTCAAGATGTAAATCTTCTACCATGCAGAAATGTCTCCTTCGGAACCTGGGAAACAGCTCTTTGAAATGAGAACATCCAGAGAGATAGCTCTCCTGTCCCCCAGTTCCTGTGGGAGGGTAGGAGCCTAACTTTGGTGGGTGCCTTATCCAATTTACAAAACTAACTCATGTCCTAAAATTATTAAAAGTTTGTTTCTCCTCCAGATAAGTGTTAATTAACAAGCCCTGATGGCCTAGTCACATTAACTGGCCTAGTCATTAACTCCCTTAATGCCCTTCAGCACATTTCTTGTAGCGTGCCCAGCATTTTAAAAGCCTCCTATCTTTTGTTTTGGTGGAGTTGAGCACATGGTATACTGAAATCTCTCTCTTCCTTACTGCAGTAGTCGGAATAAAATCTGCCTTGTAATTTTTTTTTAATTAATTTATTTAAAAATTTTCGGCTGTGTTGGGTCTTCGCTGCTGCACGTGGGCTTTCTCTAGTTGCAGCAAGCAGGGGCTATTTTTTGTTGTGTTGTGTGGGCTTCTCATTGCGGTGGCTTGCATGGGCTCTAGGCACACAGGATTCAGTAGTTGTGGCACGCCAGCTCAGCAACTGTGGCTTGCGGGCTCTAGAGCGCAGGCTCAGTAGTTGCTCCGTGGCATGTGGGATCTCCCCGGACCAAGGCTCGAACCCGTGTCTCCTGCATTGGCAGGCATATTCTTAACCACTGTGCCACCAGGGAAGTCCCATTGCATTGTAATTTTTAACCAGTGTCTGGTGAATAATTTCTCTTTGACACTATTTTATCACTCTGTAGAATAGAAACTGACTTTGGAAATGTAGTTAGAAACATAAAAGGTAATACAAACTGATTTAAGTTTTTTTTTTCCTGCTTGTTGACCCTTGACCCTGAGGCCCCACACTTTTATTTTTAATGGGCTCCACAATTTATGTAGGTGGTCCTGGTGTAGTAGTAAAAATAGTAATAGTAGTAGTGGTGGCAGTGAAAGCTAGCATTTATTAAGCAATTGCTCTGGGCCAGGCTCTGGTTTAAGTGTCCTGTGTGCATCAATTTATTTAACCACATAACAGTGATAAGATACTATACTAATACAAAACCCTTTTTATAGTTGAAAAATTTAGGCAACAGAGAAATTCAGTACTCCGAGTATTAGAACTGACATAGGGAAATGATAGTGAAAAATAAAATGGAAAGAACGCATGAAAGAGACAGAGGGGAAATAGGATCAAAAGGAAATAATGAAGCCTTAGATTCAAGAAAAGATTCTACATCAAGTTTGCTTTCCTATTTTTGTTTTGTTTTTGTTTTGCTTTGTTTTTGATCTAGGGAATTAAGTACATTGTGGAATGTTAACTGAGATGGTCTTGAGGGATAAGATAATAAGTGTAGTTAAATTGAGTTTATATGAAGATATCTAACAGGTAATTAGAAGTATGGGTCAGTTGCTTAAGAGCAAAGTGGAAGCTGAGGAAAGAAATTTGGAAGAACCCAGTAAGATGATATTTGATAAGAATGCATGAGATTGACATACAGGGAAGACAGCCAAAGGAAAGACTTAACCAAGGCCTTTTTCAAGACCTGGATGAAGAGGAGGCAGAAGTGGGGTCTGAGAAACGTTCTTTCTTCCAGAGGCTTGCAGTGTCATTTAACTCCAGAGAGGAGTGAGGTTAAGTAAGCAAATTTTCAAGAGTTCTAAATGTTGCAGAGTTCAAGGAGGGATGAGGAATTACTGAGAACAAAATATTGAAGTTAAGGATACACATTGGTGTCTGTCAAGAGAGCAATTTCATTGTAGTGAGAGGCAAGAGACAGATTGCAAATGTTTACAAAGGGAACTTTTGGTAAGAAAGTGATGGTTGTTCATTCTTTTCAGATGTTGGAATTGAGAGGAGGAACGAATAGAATTGTGGAAAATATAGAGCCAAGGAAATGAGTCTTAAGATCAGAGAGGTTTGCCTATTTAAAAGATAAAGGGACAGAAAGAGTTGATGAGGAGAGAAAGACAGAAAGCATTAATTATGGGAAACTGTTTCTTGCACTCTCCTTATCGCAATTTTTGATCCATTTTTCATTGTATTAATGTATTAAGTATGTTGAGTTTTCCCACTTTCAAGCAGGTAAGCTTTAGCAATAAACTTTGTCTCTCTGTATCTCATTTTCCACCTATAAAATTAGAATAACAACAATAGTCTTTGTCTGGCCTAACTTATGGGTTTACTCACTCAGAGAGTCCAAACTAGAAGTATTTGCAAAACAGATTATGAAATGTACACATAAAGATTAAAAACTAAAATATAATTATATAGAAAGCTTAAAATTGTGTTATTTTTATTGGTTGTTTCCTGCTCCTTGGAAGAATTCCAAGGAGAGCCATGAGAGTTCCCTTCACTACTCTCATAAAAGGATCTGCCTGAAACTCAGCCTCAACTGTTTCTAGCTATAGATCCAAGCTTGTTGATTTTCTATTCAACTGTGTCTACATCCTAAAACTATAATGGAGGAAAATAAGCAAAAATGCCAGTGAAATAGCAGTGGGTCATTTCTAACGAAAATAACTTACTCATCATTGTTCATTTATGTATAGGAACTGGCATATTTATATCTTCATTTCCATTACTCAGGAATCCATTCTGTTTCTTAAAATTAGTGTACTCTGGCTATCATAAGATTATGCATGGCATTAATTTTCCTTCCTGCTACATCCCCTTTTTACAAGCTGTAAGCATCATAAACCTGGAAGATTTTATTGGAAAGTCAAGGTGGCAAAGTTATGGAAATAACTCCGAAATGATACTTTCCTGCCGCAACAATGTTGATTTACTTGTAATGCTAAGCACACTCCACTAAGTCATACACAGCCCTTGGGAGAGGGGTGACTAATTAGCTCAGTGACTTACCCGCCCATATGCTCTGCTGATTCTGATACATTAAAACATTTTATTAGCCTGCAAGGTCAGGAAATCTTACTGCATGGGTAGTGTTTCTAAAAATTTAATAGCAATAGCCTGATGTTAGTTCCTTTGCATCTATAGATTGGAAATAAATCTTCAAAGATGGATAAACTCATACACTTATTTCTCAGAACTCCTTTTCATACTCAGGTCTCAAGAAATATTGAAATGTTTAAAAGGGAATAATCATTGGCAAGGTCAGATCATAATTATTCACGCATTGACAAATTCAGTTGTCTAAAAATTTAGAATTACTTACTGTATTATACTCATTATACGTTTCAAGATGAGATAAAGACTTGAAGTTCACAGTTGTGTGTGAAGTGCCCTCTTTATACATTTCAAGATGAGATAAAGACTTGAAGTTCAACAGTTGTGTGTGAAGTGCCCTCTTTTGGCATTTCCTACCAGTAGGTCATCTTCTGCAAACATTTCTGAAGAATGACATGTCTCAGGATGTCCAATGTGTAGCTGTCAGTGGTAGAGGAGCAAGCAGAACCAAAGTGGATATGCTAATAGGGCTCCTGTAATCACATGACATTAGCTTATATCCAATCCTTAGCAGATAGAACACACACAAGTTGAAAACTTAATTTCCAACATCACCACCAGTAATCATTAGTTAAGCAAAGAAATATTACATTAAATTATACAACTATGGTCCATGCTGAGTTGGGAGAATTATGTTCATCTCTTAGTTTCCTAGTATTGGGTAAATCCTATAGTCAGCGCACTGTCTTCTTTGCATACAAAAGATGGCAACATTTGTTTCTAGACAGATAATTTCCTTTTCTGTTAATCATTTAAAGTACTCCATACATTTGATTAGTGTCTTTTACAGCAAAAAGGTACTGAAGCAAAAATGTTCTGGGGAAAAAAAAAAAGGTAAAAATCAAAAATAAATCAATAGGGCAAAGAATGAGTTGAGTAACTTATTTTTGTATGCAGAAATAATAAATTGATCAACCTGAAGCAGAAAATATTTAAGGTTCACATGTTTTGGAACCTTTCAATAAGTATCATATTATCCCAAATAAATACATGTTATAAAAACATGCAATAAGTGTTATTTTTTCTTTTTGTTTTGGACTCAGTCATCAACTGTGTCCACATCCTAAAATATTCAACTGGGTCCACATACTAAAACTATAAGGTAAAAGAGAAGCAAAAATGCCAGTGAAGTAGATTTGCATCAAATCTAATAAAAATGACTTACCGTTATTCATTTAGTTATACAAACTGACATATTTGCATTATTTTGGGTAGAAAAGAGCACAAGAAAGGGTATGGACTATTTGGGTATCATAGATCTAAGTTCAAATTTAGGTTCTGCTACAAACCTTACTGTGTAACTTTAAGGATATATCATACTCTATCTCGGCATCAATTTTTTGAGTTGTAAAATGATGACATCAAGTCAAATGATTGCTAAGAGTTCACATAGCTCAAAAGTGCCATGCTCTGTGCCCAGTATCATGCACCCAGAATCTCAGCACATATGCAAATGAAATGTGGATGAATTTAAGCTTTCCACATGTCTGGGGAAAAAGCACTTTTAAACACAGTTGCCATCTGAGTTAAAGATCAGAAAATCAATAAGCATCTCATTCAAGACAAAAAATATGTTCAAGCAATCTTGCCATAGTTAAGACAAGGCATCTTGTGACTTTGAACTTTACTTTCTAGTTAAAAGCAAGTTGCCCTTCTTCTTTAGAGATGGCAGGTGTATTTTACCTACCAAATCATCTGGTCATTAAAAAATCACTTTCTAGATTTCATGTAAGAATTTCATTTGGAAAGCAGGAGCTCTGTTCCACTTAGTGAAATATCTATACTACATCTCTATTAAGCCTTAGAGTCTTATTAATCCCAATCCTTTTCATGTGTATTTTACTTACTGAGCTAAAGTTGGGTAGCACATAGACTGTTAATATCCATTATACCTTCTTAAACCTTAGCTAAATTTCTGGGAGCCACAATAAGGAGTTATTGTTAAGCATGTTTGAAAGGGGAAAACAATCTTCCATTGAGCTAGACAGATTTACGAAGACTGAGGAAGTCATGAAACACACGATCATCATGTGAGTAAAACAACATTAAGCATAACAAAATGAAAGTATTTATATCAGAATATTTTTTCATTAGTATTCCAGTGAACTAGAAAGAGATTGCAAACAATTATCTGGACAAAAATAAAGGTCGCTTTTTACATGAGTAATTTATAGAATAAATGCATTTTCAGATGAAATGGAGGCACACAATCTTGGTGTCAGCTGTATCCCCACAAAAAAACTCATCCCCAATTTAGATGCCCTTGAAGCAGGCTCCTTGGGCATCGGTTTGCAGGAGGGACCGTGATGTTTTCACCAAAAGAGAAAAGAGGTTCAGAATCTGCACATTTTGTCCAAAAACAAATGATCAGCAGAGAGATTGGTGTAAAGACTAACCTCTGGCCTAAGGCCCTGTGCATCCCCAGGAACTCAGCTCAAATTCAGGTACAAGATAAAAGAACAAACTTGTGTCTTTCTCTATGTTGCCAAAATATGCTTTTTAAAATGTGTAATACAGGAAGAGGAGAATAATATTGAACTGTCCACTTCAGAGCAGTTAATTTTAGGTCATTTTGAACAGCATACAAAAATGTGTAAGTGGACAGAGTGTTGGAAATAAATGTGACAATCTCCCTGAGATGTTCTGAAATTGGTTAGGAGCAAATTAGAGTTTCTGGATTTCTACTGATTTGCAATTACAAATGGAGACAGAGATGGTCTCTTATTATCAATAATGTAAACTTCTTTCTGTCCAGGCTGGTTGGGACTGGTGAAACATTGGTTATACTTGGAAGGAAAAAAAAAAAACAAAACAGGAGATATAACCTGTACATCCAAGTTTTCCTGTTGTCCTCTAGGAAAGATGCCCCCAAATGGGGTATAAAATTAATTTCTATTGTTTATTTCAACAGAAATCAGTAAGCCCTGGGTTATTTTCCGATGTGGAAAGCGATGGGATTACTCTCATGTAATAAAGAATACTTTTAGAGAAGGAACATATATATATACATGTATATGTATATTCCATTGAAGGTGTTATGCTTTCTGGTCTCTGTGCAGAATACGTAGCTTAACTGCTTCAGTTTCTTGAGCCACAAAATGAGACCAACAGAGATCAAATACTTCCTAAATATTATTCAGCTTTTATGCTATAGCCTGTATAAGTTCTTGTTCATAGGCTGTGAAGGGGAAATATATCATAAACAAGAAAGTAGTGATGAGTCACATGAATCTGTAATCCTTTGGCCTATTTCAACCTTCAATTCTGAATTTAAATCACCTTTGAAAATAGGAAATATTAAGTAAGTACAGAAGTGCTGCATTAAATACTTAGTCAAAAAGTAAATAAAACTCATCCAGGTAGGTAAAATTATACAAGTTCAGAACTAAAAACTAATCATGAATCTGGATTTCCAGGGCCTTAGTCTCTTTTCTGGTAGTGACCCACACTTTTCTTCAACCCCTTAACAAATTAATGGACAAGAGCTGAAGAAAATTACTACATTTCTTATTGCTCTTCTGTTTGGCTAAGTAGTTAATACTGTAATAGTGTAATAATATGCTGTAATATTTAAAAGTACTTTTTCTACTCTTAGAACATTTGGAGTTCTATACTCATTTAGCAATGACAAATAAAAAACTTAATACTTGTTCTTGAAGACAGAACTGCAAGTAGTTTGAAGAATGGTCTAATCTAAAATTTCTGGTGCCTATTATTTATGAATTTGCTTATTCACTAACTCAGTAATTATTTGTGAGCTCTATGAAGTGTCCTGCACAGCACCTTGGACACAAATATGTAAAAAGTCTTGCACCTATGCCTTCAGTGAGCTCAGAGTCTAGTCTGTTAGCCAACGACTTGTACAAAGAAGAAAAACAATATGTATGAAGAAAAGTAATGGCACAAAAGAGGGAGATGTTTCTCCGGGTACAAAAAGAGGGAGGTGTGCTGGATCCCTACACCAAATCAAATATGTTTTGCTCAGCCACCTGGTATAACTGCGGTCAGTTCTACTCAGTACTTGAAGAAGATATGTGTCCAGTGCAATGCCAGGTTACTACTAAGAAGTTTTACCTACCTCTCAAGCTCCCCTATGGAACTCTTGATTCTGGTGAAGTTTTGAACCACAGGGAGCTGCAAGGATAATTTCTGCCTACACTAGGCAGACCTAGGAGAAATAAACTACACATTCACTACTCCATGACCAAGAAAAGACAATCAAAAGATCAGCAACATAACTCCTATTCCTATTTTCAAATCTCACTTGAATGCATATAATGTAATTGATGAAACCAAATGTACATTCAGAATTTTAGCTGCCAATGTAGATGATTTTAGTTTTTCAGCATATGCAGTAAAAGGAGAATGGAATGGACACTTAGATAACCATTACCCAGCATCCACTAGAGAAAACAAATCCTAAAAGAAAATGCTATGGAAAATTCAGAGCTGTTATCCTCTTCTTCACACATAAAGCACTTCTTTGACTCTTTCAAAACATGGTCAACTTCTTTTCTTGTCTTTGACAGATCCCTATCAGTAGCCTTCCTCCACAGGGGGAGTGTGTATTGGGGGTGGGGGTGGGATATGGAGTCAGAGAAAGAGAAAGACTCCCACTGGTCTCCCACAGGTGGTGTGCTTCTCAGCCTTTCCTTTAAATCTCTGAAACTTTTCTTTAAAGTTTGAAGGACTTAAAAATCTCATTACCTCTCCCTTTCCAATCCCATTGTTCAATATGTGTAGTATGCTTTCTGAGGATGAGGGATTGTCATCAATCCATTTATGTAGAAAGAAGTCCTTTTGTATTTTCAAATGGCCCCTTGCCATTCTACCATTAAAAGTAATTGCTCTCCCAGCAACTATTCAGAATAAAAACTCTCAGTAAACTAAGAATCAAGGGAAATTTCTTCAACTTGATAAAGCATATTTACAAAAAGCCCACAAATAATATCATACTTAATGATGAGAACATTGAAGCTTTTCCACTCCTTTTCCGCATTGTATTGGAAGTGCTTGCTAATGCCATAAGGCAAGAAAAGGAAAGAAAAGTTATACATATTTGAAAGGAAGATACAAAAGATACAAAAATGTGTGTGTTCACAGATGGTGTGATCATCTATGTAGAAAATCTGAAAGAGTTGAAAAAAAACTTATGAAACCGATAAGCAATTATAGCGAGTTTGCAGGATACAATGTTGACATGAAAAAGTTAATTACTTTTCTATATAGGAATAATGAACAAGTGGAATTTGAAATTAAAAACACAATATAATTTACATTAGTACCCCCAAAATGAAATACGTAGGTATAAAAATAATAAAATATGTATAAGATTTATGTGAAGAAAACTAGAAAACTGATTTTAAAAAAAGCAAATGGAGAGATTGTCCATGTTCATGGATGGGAAGGTTTAATATTGTCAACATGTCAGTTTCTATCCAACGTGCTCTGTAACATGTTTAAATCCAAATCCAAATCCCAGCAAATTATTTTATTGATATTGACAAACTGATTCTAAAGTTTATATGGAGAGGCATAAGACCCAGTATAGCCAACACATTATTGAAGAAGAATAAAGTTGGAGGACTGATAGTACCTGATATCAAGACATAGTCTAAAGTCTGGTATTCACAAAAGAATAGATAAATGGATCAATAGACTAGAATAGAGAGCCCAAAAGTAGACTCACACAAATATAGTCAACTGATCCTTGACAAAGGAGCAAAGACAGCACAATGCAGTAGAGATAGTCTCTTCAACAAATGATGCAGGAACAACTTGACATCTACATGCAAAAAGTGAATCTAAACACAGACCTTACACCCTTCACAAAAATTAACTCAAAATAGATCATGGAACTAAATGTAAAAGACAAAATCTATAAACCTCCTAGAAGATAATACAGGAGAAAACCTATATTACTTTGGGTATGTTGATGCCTTTTTAGATATAACACCAAAGACACAATCCAAGGAAGAAATAATTGATAAGCTTGACTTCATTAAAACTAAAAAAATTGTGTGCTGAAAGAAAAAAATGTCAAGAGAACTAAAAGACAAGCCACAGACTGGAAGAAAATATTTGCGAAAAACACATCTGATAAAGGGCTGTTATCCAAAATATATAAAGAACTCTTAAAATTCAACTATAGAAAACAAAAAGCTCAATTTAAAAATGAGCCAAGAGGGACTTCCCAGGCGGTCCAGTGGTTAAGACTCTGCGCTTCCAATGCAGGGGGCGAGGATTCGATCCCCGGTCAGGGAACTAAGATCCCACATGCCATGTGGTGCAGCAAAAAACAATAATAATAAATAAAAGTGAGCCAAGAACCTTAAAAATACCTCACTAAAGAAGATTTACAGATGTCAAATAAGCATGTGAAAGGATGTTCCACATCATATGTCATCAGGGAAATGCAAATTACAACAAGGAGATTCCACATCACACCTATTAGAAAGGCCGAAATCTGGAACACTGACAACACCAAAAACTGGTGAGAATGTAGAACAATAGGAACTCTCATGCCTTGCTGGTGGGAATGCAAAATGGTATATCCACTTTAGGAGACAGTTTGGTGGTTTCTTACATAACTAAACATACTCCTACTCTAGCATCCAGCAACCACATTCCTTCTTATTTACCTAAAGGAGTTGAAAAGTTTGTACACACCAAAGCCTGCACACAGATGTTTACTGCACTTTTACTCATAATTGCCAAAACTTGTAAGCAACCAAGATGTCCCTGAGTAGGTGACTGGATAAATAAACTTTGGTACATCCAGAGAATGGAATACTATTCAGCAGTAAGAAGTGACATATCAAGACATGAAGCAATGGAGGAAACTTAAGTGCATATTACTAAGTGGAAGAAGCCAATCTGAAATGCTGTATACTGTACAATTCTGACTATATGACACTCTGGAAAAGACAAAACTATGGCGACAATAAAAAAGTCAGCGGTTGATAGGTATGAAGGAGATGGGAAGAGACAAATAGGTAGAGCACAGAGGCTTTTTAGGGCAGTGAAAATATTCTGTATGATGCCATAATAATGAGTATACATCATTATACAATTGTCCAAACCCATAGAATGTACAAGAGTGAACCCTAAGGACTTTGGGTGAATATGATATGTCAATATAGGTTCATCTATGGTTACAAATCTGCTGGTGGTGGAGGAGACTACGTATGTGTGGGGGCAGAAAGAATATGAAATATCCTTGTACCTTCCTCTCAATTTTGTTGTGAACATAAACTGCTCTAAAAAAATACAGTCTTAAAAAAAAAGTTAATTCTTTCAAAGCACAAGACTGCCTCTATGAAGAGGGATCCAGTCTGCTTAAACCAAGGAAAACCAGAGAATGTTGATTGAGTGGGCTCATGGAGAGGTTAGGCACTTCTAGTAAAAGGTGTTAACTACTGGTCAAATGAATGGATACTGAAATGTTAGTTTGTATTATAATGAGGGAGTAGGAACTTCTTCATACTTTTTAGTACTTAATATATGTATCCTTGACTAGTTATTCTTCAGCTCCCAAAACAGTGCCCAACATATGATTAGCACTTAATGAAAATGAGCTAAATAAAACAATGTCTATGTGAATGACTATTGACATCAGGAATTCACTTGTCCTACTTGTGGGTGCAGTAGAAATGAGATGTTGCCTTTGGTGATTAAGCATGGAATACTAAACTCTTCTTGGAGTATTTTGACCAGTTCTCTCTTTCAGTGTCTCCCAGTGCCTGCCACTCTCAAGTTAAGGCACACAGAGATAACTCGTTCAAATAGGGTAAATAGTACTAAGAAACAAAAGCAAAATAAAATAAACAAAAAAACCCTAAAAAACTACTTGCTAAGATGTGAAAAATGACTGAGAATTGGAAATAGGTGATGTTTAAAAGCTGGTGTTCTTACTAATTAATTATAACAGTCTAAAATCTACAGAAAATGAATTAAGCTAGCTTCAAGAAATGACTAAACTACATCAATTTCTATCTCATAATAGGGCTTCCCTGGTGGCGCAGTGGTTAAGAATCCGCCTGCCAATGCAAGGGATACGGGTTCGAGCCCTGGTCTGGGAAAATCCCACATGCTGCAGAGCAACTAAGCCCATGCACCACAACTACTGAGCCTGCCCTCTAGAGACCGCGCCTCGACTACTGAAGCCCGCACGCCTAGAGTCCATGCTCCACAACAAGAAAAGCCACCACAATGAGAAGCCCACTCACTGCAACGAAGAGTAGCCCCTGCTCGCCACAGCTAGACAAAGCCCGCACACAGCAACAAAGACACAAAGCAGCCAAAAATAAATAAATAAATAAAATAAAAAAGAACATTATATCTCGTAATTTGTAGCAATGGAGGAGTGATACAAATTTAGAAGTAAAAATCAATCAAAGGAATACATCCCTGTATAAAACTGAAAAATATGGATTACTTCAATTGTCTAAAAGCAAAATGGACAGAACACTATAAAACAAACTACAGAAAATGTTCTATCAGCCTAACTGAAATCAGTCTAATTTTTCTGATTATCTTTCAGTTTTCCTCTAGCTCATTCAGTCATTAATATATTTTATCTTTGTTTATGTTGGGTACTGTTGACATCATTTTTTACGGTAATTTTTTTTTAATGAGCATAATAAACAAACAATCCATTCTAATATCATTTTCAAATCCATTAGAAATAATCAGAAAACTAGAAGCAGAAGTCAAATCTTACTAATAGAAAATGTGCAGGAAGAAAAATCAGTATCTTCTATGAAGAATTTTATAAATAAACCAACCATGAAATGAAAACAATAATGAAGCTGACAATTAAAAGAAGTAGCAGATAACATGTCTGGTTATAAAACACCAAAATAAAATGTATTTTTGTTTTTTTATATTTCTGGGTTTCCCTACAAAAGAGAAAATCAAAGTGAGCGAAATTTAAAAATCTGAATTCCATTATGTCTTTGATTTTATAAAAGATTTTGTATCAATGCAATGAGAACATAGTATCTCCTTTAAATTTTTTCACTTGATAGAAACATATTCAGGACTTTGTTTGCCTTAAAAGAAATAAGTCACCAAAGTTATTTAAACTTATTTTACAGTTTAAGACCTCTAGGTACACAGTGCTAGAATTCTTAACCTGGATTTTACACGCCATGTATGGGTTTCCAGAAGCCTATGAGATTCCGAAATTAGTTGGAATGATTCATGTGCATATGCATATGTGCATATTTTAAGAGAAAAGATAAGAATTTCATTGATTATTAAATATGTCTGTATTAGGGTTCTCCAGAGAAACAGAGCCAATAGGAGATATATATAAATATGAAGGATTGACTCATATGATTATGAAGACTGAGAAATTTCACAATCTGCCATCTGCAAGCTGAAGACTCAGGAAGTTAGTGGTGTAGCTTAGTCCAAGTCCAAATGCCTGATGACTAGCAGGCTGATGGCCCCAATCCAATGACAGGAGAAGAATTATGTCCTAGCTCAAACAGGCAGAAGGAATTCAACCTTTCTCTGCCTTTTTGTTTTATTCAAGCCTTAAGCAGATGGGACGATGACCACTAATATTGCTTTATCAGACACCAATCCAAAGGCTAATCTCTTCCAGAAACACCTTCACAGACACACCCAGATATATGCTTTACCAGCTATGTGGGCATCTCTTGGCCAAATCAAGTTGACACAGAAAATTATTTGTCATATTGCAATATCTATGAGTGCAAAACTACTAAGAATCATTGAAAATTCATTCAAGTATACTTACTTCACTAAAGACCGAGTTACTTAACCTGTCTTCTTTGAGCAAAAATCTGGCAGTAAATCTAATTTCTTTTGGATTCTATTTTATTTACTTTTGCAGCCTAAATTTTGGTTTTGTCCTTAGTCAATTTTGGTTTTGTCTCTTCTAATTATACATGTTCTTCCTCACAATTTCAGCTACATCCTTGGCTTTAGCTACCATGTTTATGCTGCTGGATTCTATTTCAATCTCTCATCACTTTCCTGAGCTATAAGAACCAAAGCATAACTTTTCATATACACTCACTCGGCGTTTCTAAATGAATCGATTGACATTCACCCACTGAAATTCTATTGTAACTTCTTAATTCCCTATATCAGTATCATCATTCATCCAATTTCTCAAGGTCAGCGCTAAATCATGTTATATTGAAACTTTAACTTCTTATTTTATTGTACACATTCTTTTAATATTACTGAATAAATGACTCTTGAATCTTCCCTCTCTTCACGTTGTCAATATCTAACTTTAAGCTCTTGTCAAGACTTACACAAGCAATTGCAACTTCTTCCTGAGTCTTCTCTCTCTACTGTTTGTCTTCTAATGTCATCAGAATAAACTACACAAAAAGCAAATGTTCTGATTAAACATTGTTTTCTGGTGTTTTCAACTCCTAGTACTTACCACACTATACTACATTTCTAAAAAGTTTGCATTCCTGCTTACATCATTAGATAGTAATGCTCAATGTCTCACTCACCTTTCTACTGACCCTCCTGACCTGGTCCAATGCACAGATAATGAACTAATAATACAAATAATTATATATACAAATTTTGTACAAAATATGTATAATAATATAGAAATAATAAAGGAGAGATAGGCAATCTTTCTACCAAAATGTGTGCTTCTCCTTTCATATTTTTAGTTGTTGCTGGGAAACAACTTCCCACCTGTGGACTAAATTTGCCAGCTCCCTAATAATGTACATGACTGGTTCTCAACAGTGAAATTTTAGAAGAAGTGATATATTGCTTCGAGGCCAGGGCTTTTAACAGCTTGGTAAATTCTACTCTCCCATTTGCCTTTCACTAACTGAATGTAGAGAGTTCCAAGGCTTTGGTGGAAGGAGAAACCAACAGATGAAAAAAGCCTGAGTCCCCAAAGCATGACCTGGAGGCAAGCTACCCACTTGCCAAAAGGACCCTCACTGGGAAACATGAGTGAGAATAAGTTTCTATCGTATTAAGACATATTTCCTTAAGGTGTTACAGTTGCTAAGTACCCCCAATTAATGTAAGTAGATAGAAAAGTATTTTGAAATTAATGTTCATAATGTACCTGCATATTACATATTTGCATAAATGGATGAAGGCAGCAAAAAAGAAAAGCATTCCTCTCTTGGATTTCCCCAAATGTGGTTACAGTATAATGATCATTATATGTCACTTCTTTCAAATATAGAGGGGAAAAAAACATTGTAGGGCTTCCCTGGTGGCGCAGTGGTTAAGAATCTGCCTGCCAATGCAGGGGACACAGGTTCAAGCCCTGGTCTGGGAAGATCCCACATGCTGCGGAGCAACTAAGCCCATGTGCCACACAACTACTGAGCCTGCACTCTAGAGCCCGTGAGCCACAACTACTGAGCCTGCATGCCACAACTACTGAAGCCTGCATGCCTAGAGCCCATGCTCCACAACAAGAGAAGCCACCGCAATGAGAAGTCCGCACACCACGAAAGAGTAGTCCTCACTCACCACAACTAGAGAAAGCCCACACCCAGCAACAAAGACTCACTGCAGCCAAAAATAAATAAATAAAATAAATTTATTTAAAAAGAAATTGTAAAATATTAATTGGGAACACATCACAAAATTTGCATCTTTATAAAATTTCTTCATTTTAATATTTTTTTCACTTTAGCACACAATTGAAAGTACTGTTTTGCTCAAGAAATAAAAAAGAACAATACAAGTAATTAAAGAGAATCTAGAATATGTTGATAACTAATTAGGGCAATGAAGGATTTGGATGAAGGCCCAGTTAAAACTATCCAAGTAAACTACACTAAGCTATTTGAGTAACCATGTTATGCACATTGCTTCTTCATATAAATCTGTGTAAGTATCTTGGGATTATTTTGCCTAATTTATGTGTCAATGGTTTTTCCCATTTTTGCATAGTCAGTGAATTTATTTCAGTAAAATCAAATTAAGTGGGAAAAGAAAATTTAATCAAGAAGTTTCCGCTCCAACACTCTATCCTTCCCATTTTTTTTTAAATATATATTTGAGGTGGTGATGAATGTGAAATATACAGCTCTGTTTGGGATTGAATTCTATGTAGAAATATTCACTGGATCATTTTGAATATAATACAATACATGGTCAGAGTCCAGTGATTACTCACTTTTGTTGACCTTACTACTGCGGAAGTCTGACGTCCACTTGGTTCTTGCTACTCAAAGTGTGGCCCATGGACCAACTGCATCAACATCATCTAAAGCTTATTGGAAATGCTGAATCTCAAGTCCCACCCAGTTGCTTTGTATGCATGTTAAAATTTGAAAAGCACTGCTTTTGGTAACAAAAAGGAAATAATCGGTTGACGACAGTTCCAAAGGGATTGCACTTCTCTGAAAAAAAGTAATTTTATTCCAGTTTAAATGTTTCCTTAAATTACGATTGTTGTGAATAATGTAATCTAGGCTAAATAATTTGTCTCTTTAGTCTGTGAGTGCTAGCATTAAGCTTCAGAGAATAGGCAAAATCTTCCTATACAGACTTTATATCAGTTAAGATGTTTTCAGAGGAAAATAATGGGAAAATTCACCTCCACTATTCTTAAGTAGAAAGGAAACCCTGGGAGTACAGTTTAGGGCAAGCCTCAGAGATGACTCAATCCCACAGTTCTGGCTTCCTTTGCTGGCAGTTCTTCTTGCATTTCATTATTTGATTGGGATAGCACACGCCCCTTCCAAAATCAATCCCTGCTGTCCCAGGAATTTGATTCATTCTTTGGCTTAGACCAGAGTTCCTGAAACAATGATTGTCAAGGGATAAAAGTAACTTGATTGGCCTATTGTCTTGTATCAAGCCCTCCAACTGCTTCTCAGGTTGCTAATCAATAAGCAGGGGAGGGATGAGTGTTGAGAAGCCAATCACAATGTTCACCAAATTCTACATTTCTTTCATTATTAGACTTTCATAATTGTGCCTCTCTCTTCTCATTTCTTTCTTTCTTTTTTTTAAATTGAAGTATAGTTGATTTACAATGTCATGTTAGTTTCAGGTGTGCAGCACAGTGATTCAATTACACATGCATATATACACGTATGTATATATATTTTTCAGATTCTATTCCATCCCTCTCGTCATATTGTCACATGACCTTCTGATACTTCTAATAAGACCAGCTGCTTAAGTTCCATGATATTTGTACACACTCTACATACTATCTCCATTATGTCCAACACTCTACTCCTGGCTCTTTGGAGGGAGGAATTTGTTTTTGTTTCTACTGGACTGTTTTGTTTTTGTTTTTCTCACCATAATTCCCACTCAAAAGAGTCACCAAGGCCACCCTATCTACAACAATCTCCATGCCCAATAATTTTGTCATGTGTATTTCCCACTGCAAATGAATGCAGTGATAGAGTAGAGCCAGCTATTCAATAAGCCGAGCCCCTGTGTTTATCTTGTATCACTAGTGAGAGGGAAGTCTGTTGCATTTTAGATGACCAGCTTGAATGTGTTCCCCCTAGTTCAGCGGTCCCCAACCTTTTTGGTACCAGGGACCGGTTTTGTGGAAGACAATTTTTCCATGGACTGGGGGTGTGGGGGGCGGTGGTACAGAGGGGATGTTTTGGGATGTTTCAAGCGCATTACATTTATTGTGCACTTTATTTCTATTATTATTACATTGTAATATATAATGAAATAATTATACAATTCACCATAATGCAGAATCAGTGGGAGCCCTGAGCTTGTTTTCACTTGCCACTCACTGATAGGGTTTTAATATAAGCCTGCAAGCAATTGATTTATTATGGTCTCTGCGCAGCCAAACCTCTCTGCTAATGATAATCTGTATTTGCAGCCACTCCCCAGTGCTAGCATCACTGCCTCAGCTCCACCTCAGATCACCAGGCATTAGATTCTCATAAGGAGCACGCAATCTAGATTCCTCGCATGCGCAGTTCACAATAGGGTTTGTGCTCCTGTGAGAATCTAATGCTGCCTCTGATCTGACAGGAAGCGGAGCTCAGGCGGTAATGCGAGTGATGGGGAGCAGCTGTAAATACAGATGAAGCTTCACTAGCTCACCCACCTCTCACCTCCTGCTGTGCAGCCTGGTTCCTAAGAGGCCATGGATGGGTACCGGTCCATGCCCAGTGGTTGGGGATCCCTGCCTTAGTTCCTGAAAGATGCTTTACATTGAATGAAGCCAAAATAACCTAATAATCATACTTTCAGGGATAAATCTATGGCACCCAGAGTGAAAAGTGATTACTCAAGCACAGGTCTAGAGAGATACAGGGCAGCAGTCTCTGAAATCTCAACATATTCCAGTGCCAAGAAAACTTCAAGTTATTTTAACAGGGGCATGGCAGTGGTGATTTTTACTCCTCCTCTCTGTTAGTAAACCAGGCTTTTCTTTGCTTAAGCAGCTGTCATATTGTAAGCCTAAAAATGCTTGTTTGAAGAAAAGAATCCTAATCTTGAGTGAAGTGGCTGCAAGTTCCATATTTTAAAATATGGTCTGTGAATTTTACCTTATATGAAGATAATTATCAATGCTGAATTCTCCAAACTATGATCAGAAGCTACTAGAAGTTCAATGAAGAATTTTTATGGTATGTGTGTATCTTCTTGGCACTAGAATTATTTTTTTCTCTTGTATTTTATGGCTTAGAATTAATCATAAGATTGATGAGCAAAGCCTAAACAATTAGTGAAGATGTTAATTATAAAAGAGCTTAAGGAAGTCAAATTTTACTGAAATGTGTCTGATATGAATCAACAGTAACAGCTTATAAGTGAAGAACGTACATCATATATGCATCCTTCATAGTTAATATACATAAATGAATGTCTAATGAGTTAATGATATCCACAGTGTTTCAGAATATTTAAAATTTTCTCTCCTTTGAGATGTGATCATTTCCTCCATCTTTCCAGATGCTATTAATTTTTTATCCCTCAGTCCATGCTGTCCTCCTGGGAAGACTGTCAACTGAAAAAAAAATGCACAACCTGCAAGTTGTGAGTTAAGCTTTATTTGGGGCAAAATGAGGAATATAGCCCGGGAGACAGCATTTCAGATAGCTCTGAGAAACTGCTCCAAAGAGGTAGGAGGGAAGGTCGGTGCTATATATGATTTTAGTGAGGGGGGGTATGTGCAGTCAAGCACACATTTTGGCAGAGGCTTGCTGCTCGTCACGAGGAGCAGATGTCACCGTTAATGATTTTAGTGCTTTTCTAGATATGAGAAGATGCAAGAATCGGGCTCATAAAATCTTCTGAAAATATCTAGCTATCTAAAGACCTGTTCTGCCAGTTTTTCCCAGAGCACAGAGTGCCTCATTCCTGATCTCCACCCTGAACTATTTTCGGGGAGTGTTGAAGGTCAGCAGCTGCAGTAGCTCATGATTTAATCCTTGTAGAAGTAGATGGCAAGTGCCAATTTGTAGGTGGCAAGACTTTCCAACTACACAAGTTCATAGTAATTTTTGTTTTTATTTTTGTATTTTCAGAGCCCTTATTGACTAGCTATTGGTCTTTAATATCAATCTCCTCTTGCCAGTATAATTCAGATTTCTCAAGAGCATAGTAAAATCAGCATAATTCTTTATATCCCACAGAGGTTGGAGCACAGGATAAGTAATTAATGAAAACTAACTGACTGAAAAAAAATTCACCAAAATGTCCATTGCTTCATTGCTAAACTAAATGACATGTACAAAGAATGTGATAAAAATTGTTACTGTTTAAAATTATGTGTTCTACCATAAAAGCACCTTCAAATTTCCAGCCTCATCCTTCTCACTGTAATTGGTTCAATACTGAGGGTGAATTGTCTCTAGATCTCTTGTGGTATTATTATTTTTATTCCTCTAGTGTCCAATCTACCAGTAGTGATGATAATAATAATTTAACACATCTAATAACAGTATCCATTTTCCAATGCTGTCTTTGCACAAACACCTCTAATATTTGCCTATCAAAAAGGATAATTAAATAAAATATATTACATTATAAAATATAAAAACATAAATAGAACTCCACTATATCACAGCTCATTATGACATGAAGATCATATCACAAAACAATGTTCCTTGAAATGTCAAAATCACATAGAATAAAATTATTAAAGACAAAGAGTTTACAAGGTAAATTGCCTATTCTTTATAAAATAATATAAAGTATTAAGAATACAATAGGACTGGGGTCACCAAGGTTCTGTTCATCAGAGCCCTAATCTAGAAAACATTAGTAAGAGTGCTTCGAAAATGTGATATTTACATAAGACTAGGAAATGTTGAACTTAAATCTCTCTCCTGTGGATTCACACTAGTATGTTAGTGTATTGAGAAGTCCCTGAGATGTTACACAGAAAGGACACTACTTTGAATGTGTTTAAAGTACAAAATAAAAGTTTCAAATTTATTCAAGCAAAAAGGAATATTTCCATGGAAAACCTATTAACTTGTAGAGGTGTTTTGAGGGACATTGGCTGGGGAAGTGCTGAGATAGGTAAAATGGATTTGTACTAGAAATCAAAGCGAGCTCATTTCTGATCTTAGCTAGGTAGCTCTAGGGCTTAGGAATTCACACAATTATGGAAGGACATACCACATGCTTTCAGTTCCAATTAAAACAGACTTTTAATTGTATTCATCCATGAATAAAAAATTTAGTACTGATATTTCCATTTGGATGTTTTTAGTTTCAACAACAGCAAACCCAATTCAAATACATGTCCTGAGGCTTGAGAGCCAGGAACACAGTGTTATTACCAAGCCAGGCCACATTATTTTTTTCCTTGTCTCTACAATGTTTCCTACTCTGTCTTCTCCTGCAGAGGATTCCTCTTATGGTCTTAAATTATTTCTCTAGATACTTGGCTGCATAGGTCCTCTTTCATATTCTACAGATGTGCTAAAGTATCTTTTGCCCAAAACACCCAGCAAATTCTGAGATGTACTCCAATCAGGTTAAGTCATATGTGCTCCATTTACTAATCACATTGGCCAGACAGTGAAATGCACTGCTAGGGTTCATCCTAGGTCATGTGCTCTACCCCTGAAAGTAGGAATGGAATTAGCTTCCCTCAAGTTACAAGGGTCTATTAGTCACAAATGGGGATTTTGAAGATGAAAAAATATGACATGGATACACATGCAGGAACAAAACTTATCTTCTTCATCTGAGGAGAATGCAAGGATTAAAAATAACAAATTTGTAAATTGATAAAATCTTAAAAATAAAAGGGTAGAGTAAGTGAAACAACCAAAGTGATTTCAGTGGAATCATTAAAATATACATGGTTCATGTAAAGAGTAGACATTGCTATCTAGGGATGTATTTTTAAAAATGTAACCCTTCCCCTGTAAGTTAATCAAACAATTCCTTTGTAAGAAATTAATCTATGTTTCTGGAAGACATGAAAATACCTATGGAAATCGGGTAGTTACTGATTTTCATCCAAAATTTAATTAGAGACACAATTTCAGAGAGTGAATCACACAAAGACCAAATGAGATGACATATTAACCACTACTTTTTTCACATGTTTAGGAAAATATACTTTCGAATTTGCCAACAAAATTTTAGTGCATTTACTCAGATTTTGGACAGCCATTTAAACTTCTCAATCAAGAAATGTTACCTCTTATCAGTGACTGATTAAATTTTAATAATTAGAAAATTTTTACCTTACTTGAATTTAAATAGAACAACACAACATTTATATATTTATTGGTACTACATAGAAAATAGTAATTAAGGACTTTTCTAAGTTATACATGATGTTTTGTTTAAAACAAAATGAAAATAATAAAGAGTGCTTACTTACCTAATTTGTTATCTTTGCCTAAAGAAGTCAATACTGTGAGGTTCAGGAAATTATGAACTGTTTTGGTAATGAATATCTTTAAAACCTAGAAAAAAAGAGCCTCCTTCCCCTTGTCTTACCAGCAAGGTGCAAGCCTAAGAGACAATTCCAAGTGGGGCTGGGTGGACCAGGTTTAAAGACTCCATCTTTGATGGGAAAAATTGATTTCAGTGCCAATCTCAAGTAAAGTGCTATGCACATTTGGTGTTAAGCCCCCAACTCCTTCTAATCAGAACACAGATTTGTACCCCTCTTTTTTAGAAATTATTAAGTAACTGCTACATCAGAATCTATACTAACATAACGCATTTTTTAAAATTTTGTTTTATTTTTGTTTTCTGTCAGCCTGGGTCCAAAGAATCCTGAGAAATTCTTTGCTTTAAATGTTCCAGTCCTACTTATTCTTTGATTTCTGTATAACTGAACTCTGTTCTGTGCCAGTCTAAAGCTTGGTAAAGGCTTCTTCCAGACTGAAGCATCTCAATGACATCTGTCAAAAAGAGCATGTTAGAAGACCTCTATAGTCTGTAAACTGGGGGTTGGGGTGACACATGTTACATTTAACCTAACAAACAACAATTTGCTGAACACACACTCAGCACTGTGCTAAGTGTAGTGGGGTTTGCAAAGGAGTGAAAATGGGATTTTCAGGGAGTCTGCATCTTGGGGTAAAAATGCTACAAAGTGAAAATATGGTAAACAATATAAACAGTACAAATGCTAAATTTTGCCATTTGGTAGAACTATAGGCATGCTCAGTTATAACACTCATGAAAAGCTTCAGAAGAAGAAAAACACTGACTTTATCTCATTATGCACAATTGTAGCATGATGATTTCCTTGCCCCTTCCACCTCTTATTCTTATTTTGCATTGTCTGCATAACTTTTAGCAAAGTGATAGACACGTAGAAGATCCTCAATTAATGATTATGGCATGGATACTGAAACATGAGCATCAATTGTAAGTGTCTGTTAGAGGGTTAGAAATTTCCTTACCAGCAAAACGATTGCACGTTTCCCCATCTCTCCAGTAGTCAATGAAATGGAGTGGTGGCTACGACATTCTTCTCATTCTGTACTCTGACAACGTTTGTGAAATATTCCACCAATCTTCCTCCAATCTCAAACCCAACTTCAATAATAAACTTCATAAGCATCAATAATTAATCAGGAAGCTGGAAGAAACATTACATATTTAGAAAATATTCAGTTTAACTTCAGTTAGAAATTCTACCTTAATAATACTACCTTTCTTCAGGGAAATATTTCTCTGCTTGGAAGATTCTGGTCATCATTAAAATGTGGACCCTGTGCCACTTTGGCAGAATGAAAATAGGACAAAGAGATATTTTCTTCAGCAGAAAAAAATGATATGCATGCTTTCCTTGCTGCTACTGTGATGGAAATGTGTCTGGAATCCTTCTTTTTGTACTTATTTTAACATATTTCAATGTTATCCAGAATCGCATGATCCATCAGCACTGTGATAAGCCCTTCCCGTTAGCCATATGAGCATGTTTTAAAAAATGACTAATATAAATCAATGGAGAATGAATTAGATAATAACACAACAGGTAAACTAGTCCTTTAAATTCCTTAAAATAGTTCTCAGTGAATTATTCATCATTCACTGTTCTTTGCAGTTTAAGTGAAATATTACAGTAAGTATCTTCTTTCTGAAGAAAATCAATTTTCCTTTACTAACATGTTTTATTATAAAAAGAGCAATAGTTCATGATGTGTGAATAAAAGAAAATCTGCTCTCATCTCCACTTTGCCTTCTTTCTTCTATGTGTGAAAATAGCTTGCATGAAAATAAGAGGAGACTAAAGTTAGCATGCATCATAATTTTGTAAGAGCACTATTTGGTTATTAGATTTAGATTTAACGACCATAAGCAGAAAGACACACATGTGATTTTCTACACCTCTTTAGCAGAGTTATACTGTTCTTGAACTTGATTGCTCATATTATCAGGATTTCAAATTTTTGTTTAGTTGTTTAATTCATGCTTCGAAATCTCCATTTACAAAATGTGCATAATAAACAGAATATGGCTTTTGATTCATCCTTCTAAACCCAGTTTTCAAAATTGCACACATATCAAAATTATTCAGTTTGAGGAGATATCTGATCAGAGGCTCTATTCTCATCTTGTTCTTACAACACCTTTTCTGATAGATCTAAGTATTGCGTTGCATTGCCTGACAATTGTACTAAACAAAACTGACTATAAAAATCAGAAACGAGAAGAGTACAGCTTGTACTGTATCCTTCCATACAGTTAGACTTGGTTCCTTTGGTAATTTGTGAAGTTTTTCCTGCATATAATCTTCACAGCTCCAACCAGTGAACTTTAAGATCTGCTGATATTTTAGAAGCAGCTTTGTGTGAGGCTTTTTCCTTTATACTAGATGACCAAGGAATTTATTTTCTTTATAGTATTAAAAAAATTCGTTGCAAATTTGGACAAAAGTTAGTCATCAGTGACCAAGTTTCTTATAGTTTTTGATTCTATTATATCTACCTTTCACCAGAAAGTAGTTTTATAAGTTTTCACACCAGCTATTAAAATAGAAATCTAGAACTATCCTAGGACAAACAGCAATAATAACTAAAATCCATATAAATACATGCAACGTACAAGTACTTTGATATTCCACATTTTGTATGGAAACACAATTATCACCAGTATTTCAGTGCTATATATGTTATTACTATTCCCATTTTACGTACAAGAAAGCTAAAGCTCAGAACAAAACCAGGCAAGTCCACAAAACCACTAAATTGGAAAGCTGGGAAACAGTCCAAAGTTTTTTGAGCCCAAGTTTTTAACTCTTTTCAATCCAACAATAAGCCTTTCTAGAACTCAATTTACCTATGTAAAATGCCTTTCTTACAACATATTAAATCCCAATTGGTGGTTCATTATTTAAACACTGTTAGTGTCTATGAATATGTGCTAGATTTATATCCACAATCTATAAAATGTACAGAGAATAGTCCGTTAATGAAGAGAACTTCTAAATTCAATCATAAGTACAAAAACACTTAAGAGTGGGAGTCTTGGTTACAGACCATGAGGGTCCTCATTCATGAAGATATTGAATATTGTTCTATCTAATACTTTCATATAAAAACATTCTTGGAGATTATCATACTAAGTGAAGTAAGTCAGACAGAGAAAGACAAATATCATATAATATCACTTATATGTGGAATCTAAAAAAATGATACAAATAAACTTATTTACAAAACAGAAATAGACTCATAGATAGAAAACAAACTTACAGTTACCAAAGGGGAAGGGGGAAACGGATAAACTAGGAGTATGATTAACAGATACACACTACAATATATAAAATAGATAAACAACAAGGGTTTACTGTATAGCACAGGGAAATATATTCAATATCTTGTAATAACCTATAATGGAAAATAATCTGAAAAAGAATACATATATATATATGTATAGCAGAATCACCTTGCTGTAAACCTGAAACATTATAAATCAACTATACTTCAATAAAAAAATAAAAATTAAAAAAAAAAAATCCTTGGCCATAACCCAATAAAAATCAGGAAGGCTTTCACTGATTTCTTCAGTCTTTACTGATATTTTTCTGCTCTGAATTAGAGGTTAAGGCCTAATTTAACTGCCAATTAGATGTGGTCTGATTTCTCACTTGTAATTCATGAGCATCTTATCTCTCTAAGTAAATTTTAGGTCTCTTGGGAGAAGACATCTCCACAAACTCTTCCTTAGAATTCTGGAGATATTTAGCGTAGGTCCTTGTACATATTAGGGGCTGCGTAAATATTTATACTTTATCAGATTACAATAGAAAAATTTTCTTTAATGGTTTTTTTGTAAATTATCATAAACATGATAAAGTACGAGCTGTGAAAGTCAGACTCCTTGATTTCTAATTTTTTGTCATTCAATTCATAGCTGACTATATTCTGCAAACGTATATGGTCCATCCTACAATAAAATATTTTATAGAGGAAGTCCTATTAACGTGGAATTATAACTTGATATAAACTTGTTTTCTCTATTTCTCTCTATTGCATGAGAAATCAGTCTCATAATGAAAATGCATACCTGGTACACTTGTAGAGAAAATTCTGCAACAAATCTGTTGTGGAACAAATAGGAATTTAAATTTCATATGGAAGTTTGAAAGTGGCTGTGTTCAAAAAGAATGATGCCAGGGAAAGTAAGTCTGCTTTTTTTACTTCATTGCTGATTGCTAAACTGAATTAATTAGGATGCTTGTTGCAAGTTATGGAACACACAACTCAAACTGCTATAAGAAATACATAAGTTTGGGACGGAGGCAAGATGGCGGAGGAGTAAGATGCGGAGATCACCTTCCTTCCCACAGATACAGTAGAAATACATATACACGTGGAACTGCCCCTACAGAACACCCACTGAACGCTGGCAGAAGACGTCAGACCTCCCAAAAGGCAAGAAAATCCCCACGTACTTGGGTAGGGCAAAAGAAAAAAGAAATAACAGAGACAAAAGAATAGGGATGGGACCTGCACCAGTGGGAGGGAGCTGTGAAGGAGGAAAGGTTTCCACACACTAGGAAGCCCCTTCGCGGGCAGAGACTGCGGGTGGCAGAGGGGGGAAGCTTTGGAGCCACGGAGGAGAGCGCAGCCACAGGGGTGCGGAGGGCAAAGTGGAGAGATTCCCGCATGGAGGATCAGTGCCGAGCAGCACTCACCAGCCCGAGAGGCCTGTCTGCTCACCCGCCGGGGCGGGCGGGGGCTGGGAGCCGAGGCTCGGGCTTCAGTGCTAGCCAGGAGGGAGTCCGGGGAAAAGTCTGCAGCTGCCGAAGAGGCAAGAGACTTTTTCTTGCCTCTTTGTTTCGCAGCGCACAAGGAGAGGGGATTCAGAGCACCGCCTAAACGAACTCCAGAGACGGGTGCGAGCCGCGGATATCAGCGCGGACCCCAGAGACGAGCAGGAGACGCTAGGGCTGCTGCTGCCGCCACCAGGAAGCCTGTGTGTGAGCACAGGTCACTCTCCACACCGTCCCACCTGGGAGCCTGTGCAGCCTGCCACTGCCAGGCTCCCGTGATCCGGGGACAACTTCCCCGGGAGAACGCACGGCGCCCTCGGGCTGGTGCAACGTCACGCCGGCCTCTGCCGCTGCATGCTCGCCCTGCCTCCTCCGTACCGCTCCCTCCCACCGTCCTGAGTGAGCCAGAGCCCCCGAAGCAGCTGCTCCTTTAACCCCGTTCTCTCTGGGCGGGGAACAGACGCCCTCAGGTGACCTACATGCAGAGGCGGGTCCAAATCCAAAGCTGAACCCTGGGAGCTGTATGAACAAAGAAGAGAAAGGGAAGTCTCTCCCAGCAGCCTCAGAAGCAGTGGATTAAAGCTCCACAAACAACTTGATGTGCCTGCATCTGTTGAATACCTGAATAGACAACGAATCATCCCAAATTCAGGAGGTGGACTTTGGGAGCAGGATATATTAATTTTTCCCCTTTTCCTTTTTTTGAGAGTGTATATGTCTATGCTTCTGGGTGAGATTTTGTCTGAATAGCTTTTCTTTCACCATTAGCCCTAGGGTTAGGTCCATCCGTTTTTGTTTTTTTGGGTTTTTTTTCTTTTTTTACTTAAAAAATTTTTTTTCCTAATAAATGTTTTCTTAATAATTTTTTCCTTATTTCCTATTTTTAGAAATTAAAAAAAAATTTAATAAGTTTTTTCATATTTTTTATTTTTAAAAATTAAAATTTTTTTCTTAATAAATTTTTTCTTAATTTTTTTCTTATTTTTTATTAAAAAAATTAATAAATATATTTTTTAAAATAAAAAATTTTTTTCTTAATAAATTTATTCTTAATTTTTTTTCTTATTTTTTATTATAATAGTTTTATTTTATTTTATTTTATCCTCTTTCTTTCTTTCTTCCTATTTTTTTCTCCCTTTTATTCTGAGCCATATGGACGAAAGGGTCTTGGTGCTCCAGCCAGGCATCAGGGCTGTGCCTCTGAGGTGGGAGAGCCAACTTCAGAACACTGGTCCACAAGAGACGTTCCAGCTCCACGTAATACCAAACAGCGAAAATCTCTCAGAGATCTCCATCACAACATCAAGACCTAGCTTCATTCAACGACCAGCAAGCTACAGTGCAGGACACCCTATGCCAAAACAACTAGCAAGACAGGAACACAGCCCCATCCATTAGTAGAGAGGCTGCCTAAAATCATAATAAGGTCACAGACACCCCAAAACACACCACCAGACGTGGACGTGCCCACCAGAAAGACAAGATCCAGCCTCATCCACCAGAACACAGGCACTAGTCCCCTCCACCAGGAAGCCTACACAACCCACTGAACCAACCTTAGCCACTGGGGACAGATACCAACAACAACGGGAACTACGAACCTGCAGCCTGTGAAAAGGAGACCCCAAACACAGTAAGATAAGCAAAATGAGAAGACAAAAAACCACACAGCAGGTGAAGGAGCAGGGTCAAAACACACCAGACCTAACAAATGAAGAGGAAATAGGCAGTCTACCTGAAAAAGAATTCAGAATAATGATAGTAAAGATGATCCAAAATCTTGGAAATAGAATAGACAAAATGCAAGAAACATTTAACAAGGATGTAGAAGAACTAAAGAGGAACAAAGCAACGATGAAAAACACAATAAATGAAATTAAAAATACTCTAGACGGGATCAATAACAGAATAACTGAGGCAGAAGAACGGATAAGTCACCTGGAAGATAAAATAGTGGAAATAACTACTGCAGAGCAGAATAAAGAAAAAAGAATGAAAAGAACTGAGGACAGTCTCAGAGACCTCTGGGACAACATTAAACGCACCAACATCCATATTATAGGGGTCCCAGAAGAAGAAGAGAAAAAGAAAGGGACTGAGAAAATATTTGAAGAGATTATAGTTGAAAACTTCCCTAATATGGGAAAGGAAATAGTTAATCAAGTCCTAGAAGCACAGAGAGTCCCATAAAGGATAAATCCAAGGAGAAACATGCCAAGACACATATTAATCAAACTATCAAAAATTAAATATAAAGAAAACATATTAAAAGCAGCAAGGGAAAAACAACAAATAACACACAAGGGAATCCCCATAAGGTTAACAGCTGATCTTTCAGCAGAAACTCTGCAAGCCAGAAGGGAGTGGCAGGATATACTTAAAGTGAGGAAGGAGAAAAACCTACAACCAAGGTTACTCTACCCAGCAAGGATCTCATTCAGATTTGATGGAGAAATTAAAACCTTTACAGACAAGGAAAAGCTGAGAGACTTCAGCACTGCCCAACCAGCCTTACAACAAATGCTAAAGGAACTTCTCTAGGCAAGGAACACAAGAGAAGGAAAACACCTACAATAACAAACCCAAAATATTTAAGAAAATGGGAATAGGAAGATACATATCGATAATTACCTTAAATGTAAATGGATTAAATGCTCCCACCAAAAGACACAGACTGGCTGAATGGATACAAAAACAGGACCCATATATATGCTGTCTACAAGAGACCCACTTCAGACCTAGAGACACATACAGACTGAAAGTGAGGGGATGGAAAAAGATATTCCATGCAAATGGAAATCAAAAGAAAGCTCGAGTAGCAATTCTCATATCAGACAAAATAGACTTTAAAATAAAGACTATTACAAGAGACAAAGAAGGACACTACATAATGATCAAGGGATTGATCCAAGAGGAAGGTATAACAATTGTAAATATTTATGCACCCAACATAGGAGCACCTCAATACATAAGGCAAATACTAACAGCCATAAAAGGGGAAATCGACAGTAACACAATCATAGTAGGGGACTTTAACACCCCACTTTCACCAATGGACAGATCATCCAAAATGAAAATAAATAAGGAAACACAAGCTTTAAATGATACATTAAACACGATGGACTTAATTGATATTTATAGGACATTCCACCCAAAAACAACAGAATACACATTTTTCTCAAGTGCTCATGGAACATTCTCCAGGATAGATCATATCTTGGGTCACAAATCAAGCCTTGGTAAATTTAAGAAAATTGAAATCGTATCAAGTATCTTTTCCAACCACAACGCTATGAGACTAGATATCAATTACAGTAAAAGATCTGTAAAAAATACAAACACATGGAGGCTACACAATACACTACTTAATAACGAAGTGATCACTGAAGAAATCAAAGGGGAAATCAAAAAATACCTAGAAATAAATGACAATGGAAACACGACGACCCAAAACCTATGGGATGCAGCAAAAGCAGTTCTAAGAGGGAAGTTTATAGCAATACAAGCCTACATCAAGAAACAGGAAACATCTCGAATAAACAACCTAACCTTGCACTGGAAGCAATTAGAGAAAGAAGAACAAAAAAAACCCCAAAGCTAGCAGAAGGAAAGAAATCATAAAGATCAGATCAGAAATAAATGAAAAAGAAATGAAAGAAACAATAGCAAAAATCAATGAAACTAAAAGCTGGTTCTTCGAGAAGATAAACAAAATTGACAAACCATTAGCCAGACTCATCAAGAGAAAAAGGGAGAAGACTCAAATCAATAGAATTAGAAATGAAAAAGGAGAAGTAACCACTGACACTGCAGAAATACAAACGATCATGAGAGATTACTACAAGCAACTCTATGCCAATAAAATGGACAACCTGGAAGAAATGGACAGATTCTTAGAAATGCACAACCTGCCGAGACTGAACCAGGAAGAAATAGAAAATATGAACAGACCAATCACAAGCACTGAAATTGAAACTGTGCTTAAAAATCTTCCAACAAACAAAAGCCCAGGACCAGATGGCTTCACTGGCGAATTCTATCAAACTTTTAGAGAAGAGCTAACACCTATCCTTCTCAAACTCTTCCAAAATATAGCAGAGGGAGGAACACTCCCAAACTCATTCTACGAGGCCATCACCACCCTGATACCAACACCAGACAAAGATGTCACAAAAAAAGAAAACTACAGGCCAATATCACTGATTAACATAGATACAAAAATCCTCAACAAAATACTAGCAAACAGAATCCAACAGCACATTAAAAGGATTATACACCATGATCAAGTGGGGTTTATTCTAGGAATGCAAGGATTCTTCAATATACGCAAATCAATCAACGTGATACATCATATTAACAAATTGAAGGAGAAAAACCATATGATCATCTCAATAGATGCAGAGAAAGCTTTCGACAAAATTCAACACCCATTTATGATAAAAGCCCTGCAGAAAGTAGGCATAGAGGGAACTTTCCTCAACCTAATAAAGGCCATATATGACAAACCCACAGCCAACATTGTCCTCAATGGTGAAAAACTGAAACCATTTCCACTAAGATCAGGAACAAGACAAGGTTGCCCACTCTCACCACTATTATTCAACATAGTTTTGGAAGTGTTAGCCACAGCAATCAGAGAAGACAAAGAAATAAAAGGAATCCAAATCGGAAAAGAAGAAGTAAAGCTGTCACTGTTTGCAGATGACATGATACTATACATAGAGAATCCTAAAACTGCCACCAGAAAACTACTAGAGCTAATCAAGGAATTTGGTAAAGTAGCAGGATACAAAATTAATGCACAGAAATCTCTTGCATTCCTATATACTAATGATGAAAAATCTGAAAGTGAAATTAAGAAAACACTCCCGTTTACCATTGCAACAAAAAGAATAAAATACCTAGGAATAAACCTACCTAAGGAGACAAAAGACCTGTATGCAGAAAATTATAGGACACTGATGAAAGAAATTAAAGATGATACAAATAGATGGAGAGATATACCATGTTCTTGGATTGGAAGAATCAACATTGTGAAAATGGCTCTAATACCCAAAGCAATCTACAGATTCAATGCAATCCCTATCAAACTACCACAGGCATTTTTCACAGAACTAGAACAAAAAAACCTCACAGTTTGTATGAGACACAAAAGACCCCGAATAGCCAAAGCAATCTTGAGAACAAAAAATGGAGCTGGAGGAATCAGGCTCCCTGACTTCAGACTATATTACAAAGCTACCGTAATCAAGACAGTTTGGTACTGGCACAAAAACAGAAATATAGATCAATGGAACAGGATAGAAAGCCCAGAGATAAACCCACGCACATATGGTCACCTTATCTTTGATAAAGGAGGCAAAAATATACAGTGGAGAAAGGACAGTCTCTTCAATAAGTGGTGCTGGGAAAACTGGGCAGGTACATGTAAAAGAGTGAAATTAGAACACTCCCTAACACCATACACAAAAATAAACTCCAAATGGATTAAAGATCTAAGTGTAAGGCCAGACACCATCAAACTCTTAGAGGAAAACATAGGCAGAACACTGTATGACATAAATCACAAGAAGATCCTTTTTGACCCAGCTCCTAGAGAAATGGAAATAAAAACAAAAATAAACAAATGGGACCTACTGAAACTTAAAAGCTTTTGCACAGCAAAGGAAACCATAAACAAGATTAAAAGACAACCCACAGAATGGGAGAAAATATTTGCAAATGAAGCAACTGACAAAGGATTAATCTCCAAAACATACAAGCAGCTCATGCAGCTCAATATCAAAAAAACAAACAACCCAATCCAAAAATGGGCAGAAGACCTAAATAGATATTTCTCCAAAGAAGATATACAGATTGCCAACAAACACATGAAAGAATGCTCAACATCGTTAATCATTAGAGAAATGCAAATCAAAGCTACAATGAGATATCATCTCACACCAGTCAGAATGGCCATCATCAAAAAATCTACAAACAATAAATGCTGGAGAGGGTGTGGAGGAAAGGGAACACTCTTGCACTGTTGGTGGGAATGTAAACTGATACAGCCACCATGGAGAACAGTATGGAGGCTCCTTAAAAAACTAAAAATAGAACTACCATACGACCCAGCAATCCCACTACTGGGCATATACCCTGAGAAAACCATAATTCAAAAAGAGTCATGTACCAAAATGTTCATTGCAGCTCTATTTACAATAGCCAGGACATGGAAGCAACCTAAGTGTCCATCATCGGATGAATGGATGAAGAAGATGTGGCACATATATACAATGTAATATTACTCAGCCATAAAAAGAAATGAAATGGAGGTATTTGTAATGAGGTGGATGGAGTTAGAGTCTGTCATACAGAGTGAAGTAAGTCAAAAGAGAAAAACAAATACAGTATGCTAACACATATATATGGAATCTAAGGGGAAAAAAAAAGGGTCATGAAGAACCTAGTGGCAAGACGGGAATGAAGACACAGACCTACTAGAGAATGGACTTGAGGATATTGGGAGGGGGAGGGGTGAGATGTGACAGGGTGAGAGAGTGTCATGGACATATATACACTACCAAATGTAAAATAGATAGCTAGTGGGAAGCAGCCGCATAGCACAGGGAGATCAGCTCTGTGTTTTGTGACCACCTAGAGGGGTGGGATGGGGAGGGTGGGAGGGAGGGAGATGCAAGAGGGAAGAGATATGGGAACATATGTATATGTATAACTGATTCGCTTTGTTGTAGAGCAGAAACTAACACACCATTGTAAAGCAATTATACTCCAATAAAGATGTTAAAAAAAAACAAAAAACAAAAAACAAAACAAAACAAAAAGAAATACATAAGTTTTTCTATATTACTGAAAAATCCAGAAGCAGAGTTAGTTCCAAGTATGGTTTGTTTCAGTCTCCTGCTCCTTTCCCCTGTAATTCTCTTTTCTCTGCCCTATTCTAAATGTAGGGTTCATTCTCAAGCAGACTTCTGTCATTACACCAAAATTATTGTGTATTTTCAGGCACGATATATGTACCACCACAGTACTCTCCTCATCAAATCAAATGAAGTTAAACTGATTATACTATCCTTTAACTGATACTTGTGCATGAGGGTACACCATAGGAGTGCTGCATTGGGAATGGAATTCTCGACGGTTAATCTGTACAAATTAAAAACCAACCCTAAACTGGGGCTCAGTTCACTCATAAGAACAAATGTTGGGGAGAAAATCACAATGACCTCTACAAAAAACCAAAATTCTGATCATTTCCTTACATAGATCCTACATTTAGTTTCATATAAGTTATTATTAACCTCAACCCATAATGATATTTTAAATAGTAAAAACCACCTCAGAGACATGATTAAACTGGACTTCAGGCTTCAGGATTTGAAAGTATTACTTTACAATAATGATGACAATGGTAATGTAGGAGATAGTCTCTCCCATAACTGTGATCACATCACTAATAAAGACACTTTTAAAATTCAGCTTTATATAAATATACCTGGCAAAAAATCATTAACTGAATATTTATTTTTGAATTAATTAATAAATTTTCACATTAATGTAGTGAATCAAAAAATGTCACGCCCATCTACACTTGAAGAAACTGTGGTTTAGTGTGACTAAGTGACTTGCCAAAATTCGCACAACTAAAAGTGGGAGCAGAAGAGCACAAATACAGATATTATAAATCTAGGTCTCTTTCTAATCTATTATATTGGATACAAGAGCATGCATAAAAAAGCAGGATCTAAAATATACACTCTAAAATGTTTACGATTAGGAAGATAGAGCAAGAACATAAAAATAATAGATGAAGAATGAATCACTTGTATATCACCGTTCTTAGATTATATATTAAATTTTATTATGCAGTTTTCCACTTAGGAGCAAGGAAATGTAGACAGATACATATCAACCCCTCGATTGAATAAAAGGCTGAGCAGTGAAGAAGGAAAAAAGGCAAAGAAGCTACCAATCTCCATTTCTGATCAGGATTTTTTATGATGGGAATCTCATCAGCTGCTTTCTCTGGCTACAGGTATATGTACAAGAAAACAAATGTGTTTAAATCAAAGCAAGAAATGTATCTTTTTGACAAACTTCTCGCATGTTTAGGAAACAAAAATATCTCAGTTCCTAGGAGTTGGTGCAGGTTCTCTATCCTTCCTAGAGCACAGATTCCTACCTCCACAGCCTCCATACTACCTGACTCTTTATCACTGTCTCTTTCAGTTTCTCCCTCTCCAGTGACTCACTCCCAGAAGCAAAAGTGCTTTTCTTTTTTAAAAACAAAAATGCTTTCCTTCATTCCCTCTTAAAAAACATATAATCTTCACTCACAATCCCCACCTCCAGCTACTGACTCCTTCTGCACTCCTTCTGATGCTTGTCATTAGTCACTGTTTTTAATTTTTCTATACCCATTTTGTCTTGAACCCTAGAGTATAAAACCATTGTCCCCAATATGCCACTGAAACTACAAAAACCAAGGTCAACAATGGCTCTATGTTACTAATTCCAACTGTCAATTTTTAGTTATCCTACTTGACCTATCAGTAGAATTTTAATTAATAAAAATTAATTAAGGGTAAAAATTAATAAAGGGTGACCTCATTTAAAATGGAGTCGGGAAGCCCTGAACGGGGAGCTCTCACGCACTATCACTCATTGCTTTCTGAAAACCCCAAGCAGGAAGAGATGTACCTTGCATCACCAGCAGGAAGAAGGTCACTACTACTCCAGCAGGAAGAAGGAATATTTTCTCCTTGCCCAGCAACAGCCTCAGCCAATGAGAAACTACCACCACTCAGACAATGAGAAACCATCACCACTGTGATCGCTCACTTTACTCCAATGGACTTTCCTTCAAAGTAGCCCCTCCCAACTTTCTTCTTTTTTCTATGTAGTGTTCCTCTCCTTTGTTTGCCAGACTTGCATTCGGTTTACCATAGCTTGCATGTCCCAAATTGCAATTCCTTTGCTATTCCTGAATAAACCCATTTTGCTGGCAAAGTAACTGGCTGTTTTATTTTAAGGGTCAATCCTTGAGATACATTCTTGGCTTCTTGGACATCATTCTCTTTTTTTTTTTCCCCTTTGTCATGCTCTTCCCTTCTCAGGCTCCTCTGTTGGTGTTTCCCAATTGTCTCAACAACTAAATGCTGACTTGAGCTTGGGCCCACTCAGCAAGCACGTTTATTCCTTTTCTACACTTACTCTCTAGGTAATGTCACCTAGCCCCTTGACATTAGATATCATCTATGTGCTAATGACTACAACATTTATATCTAGAGCCAGAACATTATCCCTGAACTTCAAGCACATAAATCCAACTGCCAACATCAATCCTTAGATGTTCAAATTCCTGATTTCCTGACCTACCCCCAAACTTGCTCTTCCCACAGTCTATCCCAAAGTCGATAAATGGGAATTTCATTCTTTGATAATCCCATCTCTTAGCAAACCATGTTAGTTCTATATTCTAAATATAGCTACTAACTCTGTTTTGAATGTTCATCCAGATACATTCATGGTTTGGCCCTTTATCTTCACAAAGTCTGTGCTTAAATGTCATGCTTAAGTGAAACTTTCCTTGACACATACAATTATTATGTCTGAAAAAATTAAAATTTTACTTGTTTATTTGTTTGTTATTGACCTCTCCCAACTAGAATGTAAGCTCCATGAGGGGAAAAAGAATTCCTGTTTTTCTCCTTCTCTATCTTAGTGCCAGAATAACATCTGGCATATGGTAGCTTGTCAATACATATTTTGTGAATAAATATATAATTATTTCCCTCTAATACCATTTGGTACTAAGTCAGATACTGCCTTAGAAGCTTTTTTATGTTTTTATTTTTAGAGATTTGTTGTGGGAAGTTTCTTGTAGATTGCTGATTATGTAGCTCTATAGCTCAGAGTTCAGGCAATGAAGAAAATAGATGATCAATTCATATTTGGAGAATGTAAGAGAAAAATGAAATTGAGGAGGAAAGGAAGGATAGGAAGAACTTATTCTGAATTAGAAAACATGCCACTGCTTGTTGCTGCTGCAGTATTAGAGTTATTTTTTTGCCACAGAGTAACCTAGCTAATCCTGACTGATACATCACCTTAAAGTTTTGCTAGCCTTTTTACATAAATGGTCAATGTGATCACGATTAGTACCCTACAGGTAGTATGACTATATTATTTAACCATGACACTTTTGAGTTCTAAAACAGAGTGCTGAAATAATTAAAATTACATACTTTTTGAAATATTTATTTTTTGACTGAAAATGTGTTGTGTTATATTTGTAAACTTATATATACTCCTGCTTAAAAATTGTTTTTAAAAATCTAGTTATTTCCAAACATTAAAGTATGTCAGTGAATATAAAAACAAACAACTATATATTTATATCTTATTATACATTAAAATAAAAACAGAACAGACAATTATTCTTGGTAGATAATTACACACTTTAATAAGCTTCTTAGCTTTATTTTTCTAACACTGTGTTTTTCAGAAGAATGTATTTTTAAATATGGTCTTAATATCCTTTTTGGTTTTCACAAAATTGCCTGGAACCTACTTCACAGTTGAAACTTAAGACTAAAAATTTTGAAATTGCTATCATTTTAAGTTGAGTTTTGTGTGAGTTCAGTCCTCCTGAAATAAGATGCCAGGATGAATTCACATGTGCAAGAGATTGATGGAGGATAAAGAAGAAAAAGACCAGGAGTAGGCAGGGAGAGTCTCTAGACCATGATGCAGGTCTAATACCTGTGAAAGGAGAGATCAAAGGAAGAAAAATAGTGTAGAAAGAGCACAGCTCTGGTAAAATCTAGGCCAGGCTTCTGAGGAGTCTCCAACAAAGACTGCATTGAGTGGAAAGGACCCAGCTTTCCCCACCCCGAGGCTCAATTATTGGCTGGTGTCTTAGTCTGTTCCCACTGTTATAATACTACAAACTGGGTGGCTTAAACAATGAACATTTGTTTCTCACAGTTCTGGAAGCTGGGAAGTCCAAGATCAATGTGCCAGCCAATTTGATTTCTACTGAGAATACTTCCTGGCTTGCAGACAGCCGCCATCTTGCTGTTTCCCCACATGACAAAGGAAGAGAAAAGCCAAGCTCTCTGGTATGTCTTCTCAAAAGCACCCTAATCCTATGGGACCAGGGCCCCATCCTCATGACCTCATTTAACCTTAATACCTCCTTATAGGCCCTATCTCAAAACGCAGTCACATTTGGGTGGGGGGTGAGGGGTTAGGGCTTCAAAATAGGAATTTAAGGAACATAATTCAATATATTGCATATGGATTGATCTCAGAGAGAATATGCCTCAGCATGAATGCCACACCAGATCCCTAGGTGTGGCAGCTGGAGGCTGTGAGACAGCCGTACTCCTTGCAGCAATTTCTCTTAAAGGAAGATATGAGCAGCCACGACTCTTCCTGCTGAAGCACCTGTCCACAGAGAGCCAATATACTCAATGGAAAAGATTCTAAATGCAACTTTTATATTAAAATGTGTAAACATTTTACCCCCAAAATATTCACAGTTGATTTTATTTGCCTCCATTAAGAATACCTTTCTTTGACAAATATATTTTATAAGACACACTCATCAAATAAATTATGTTTTATCAAACTTGGATGCACAAAATCATAGGCTTTTTCAGTTTTATTCCACAATGGCAAGAATATGACCTGAGATGCAGGAATGGACTTTGGACTGACTGAATCACTGATCTGCTAAGAGACACTTTAAGGAAATTAAATTTTACTTCACTTAATCTTGTAAGGAAAGTGAAGGGCTTTTTGCAACAGTTTTTTTTCCCCTAAAGAGTGAGCACATATGAGCCCATTGTCATGGAACAGTCAGGAGTTAGAGAAATGTCAGGAAGATTAAAAAGAAAAAAAAAAAAAAAAACACTGAAAGAATGAAGGTCCAAAGGGACTTTCCACATTCTCTCCTCTGAATAAGAGGGATTATCCACAACTGCTTACATCTGTAGGAAACTCTGGGAAGTTGATCCTTTCTGGGAGTGTTCTGTGTTACCACCTATATTACTAACCATATACATAAATTTCTGTAATCTTCTGTAAAAATCTTTCTCACTATGTCTGCATGACTCCATAATGCCATTACCATCCCACTGTAACAGTAGCAAATAAAAAAAAGAAACTGATTTTTCTTCCTTCCATCTTCCAAAACATATTTAATTTTCTCTTTAGCAAATAAATACAATAAAACATAATAAAGTTAAAATTAAAAGGTTAAAATAAGGAAATTTTAAAAAGACTTTCAAAACAAAATATTATAAATATATAATTGAGAAATGGTACACAACATACAGTATTCTTAGAAGCAGGTATAAATTTGACTGAGTTATTAAGAGTAGTTCAAAAACGTATCAAGGAAAAAGTTACACTGGACAAAGTTAAACAAGCAAGGAAGACTTTATTCAAGTTATTGCAATAGGAGAGAGAGACTGAACTCAGCTCTGCTGAAACAAAGGGTGGGAGAATTTTTAAGGGCTAGATCTAATAGAAAGAACTGGAGAACACTAGGGGACAAGTTGATCAATGGGATGAGTGGAGCATATTGAATTATTCCTAAGTTTACAAATGTTTTTCTCTGTGAGTAGGACATCTGTGTTTGCTAATTGGCATAGAAATTAGGCTCCAACCTTCTACAGAGACCAGAAGATAGAGATGTTATCTCCTTATATGTTTTCATTTTAAAGAGATGATTCCCAGGTCCTTGAAAAAAGACATTTCCCGGGCTATAAAACTGGCAGGAAGCTAGGGAAAGAGTTACATACATTTCAAAGGGGCAGAGAAAGAATTTACAATTGCAAGTTTTCTAAAGTAAATGCTCCAAGAAAAGGGAAGACAGGGCCCTAGAGTCAGGAAGAAGTCTGTCTGAAGTTTTGACAGGCTGAGAGGAACCTTCAGACCCTCTTAGGGTGTCAGAGGGTAGGATGTTTCATTATGTTGTTCACTATGAGTTTAGTACTTACTGGAAAAAAATCCGTGTATAAATGGACCTGCACATACTGTTAAAAAACAGGATTACCCCCCACAGAAGAACATGTATTTCTAAAAATGATTAATATAATTAAGGATAAATTCCTGCAATGGTTTTTTATACATTAAAAAATGGTAAGGAAATAGAGTATTCTTCACAACATATTTATAGTAATGATCACCATAGTGGCATAGGGATTTTTCTTCAGTGTAGGCGGAAGAAATAAGGCCAAAATACAAGTTATTAATTAAACTTGACAAGGAGGGGGCATAGATAACAATACAGGGTTTAGATTTTTAGATGCTCTGCTCTAATCAGAAGACAGATTTAAAAAAAGAATAGATGGCATGTCACAGAGGCAACTTCTATGTTTCCTAAGGAATTTAGAAGCAGCAATGTTTGTAGTTGTGTTTAATGACTCCCTATTAATGACTCTCTATTAATGACTCCTTAGTTCCCTGCTAAGACCTGAGGAGGGAGAAGCAAGACTAACACTTCCTTATGATACTGAGAAGCACCAAAATACAGGAGTCCACAAAGAAATCTGTCTCATCACTGCATGGAGGTTGCATGTATATGTAATGTCTGCTCTGCACCAAAGGGATCATACAAGCATTGTATTACGTATTTCTCATAAAAATAATTTTGAAATGTATTTAATTTCTATAAATATTTTAAATACATTTCAATTTCTTTAGAAGTATAAAAATACTTTTAGTACTTTCTTTTAGATACCTCAAAGGCCTGGCAAGGTTAAGTCACTTGACTTAATTTGTATATGGTTAACCCTTAAACAATACAGGGGTTATTAGTGCCAACTCTCATTCTACCCAGTACAGTCCACACATACTCTATATCCATGGCTCTGCATCTGCAGATTCAACCAACTGTGGATGGTGTAATACAGTAATATGTACTTACTGGAAAAAAAAAAATCCATGTATAACGGACCTCCACAGTTCAAACTCCTGTTGCTCAAGGGCTGACTGTACTATTATGCCATCAGTGAGTGGCAAACTTGGATTTGAACCCAGATCTGTCAGAATCTAAATCTGCTTGATTCTTTTCACTGTACTGGGTCAACTATCCAATGATTGATATAGGAGTCCTAAAATCATATAATTTTAGAGAAAGGCATACAATACAGTTGCCTTCTGTATCTGCAGATGCAAAACCTGTGGATTCAGAGGGCTGACTACACATTTTATATAAGGGACATAAGCATCCATGAATTTTGGTATCTGTAGGGTTCCTGGAACCAATCCACCATGGATTTCAACAGATGACTATATAAATACGCAATGCTGGCCTTGTATAAGATAGAGGCAGGTATTAAAAATATTTAACTTTTCTTCTCATTCAACAATAAGAAAAACAATAGCACAAGTGCTCTGCTACATAGAAATTGACATTGGGCCTCAGTGTTAGGATGCAATATGGAATGGTGGGGACTGTGGTGAACTAGAGGGAAGGTGACCTCAACACAGCCAATAATCACAATGTTTGAAAAAAGATCCACTGGTATGAAATTTTCTGGTATTTTTTCAAGGGAAGTCAACTATTCACAAATGAAGTGAAATCCCCCAGTTATAATTGAGAATAAAATACAAATACTGTGTAAGCCAACACTGTATGAGTCAAACAAAATGCATCTGTGAACCATCTGGGGTCCTCCAGCTGCCAGTTTACAACCTCTGATTGTATTGCACTCAGATTTGTTAAGGGCAAACAGTACAGGAAACTGAGAGAGTCAGGAATGGGATAAATCAGTAAAATGTTTCAAAATGAGTGTATTCCTCTTCTTCCTCTTACAGTTATTCGACAGACAGGATGCAAAACATGAAGGTTAATATCTTTAAAAGGAGAATATAAACTTTGTTCAATAGACTATTTAATAAATCAGGAATATTTATGTCCCACTTAGATACATGTTTTAAATGTGTACTCCATTCTAGGAAGTAAAGCTAAATAAAGAAATTATGTTGTAGTAGGATTACTCTATGTTATTAAACATTTTAGAAGTTTTATTTAAAATATAGCAAAATTGTAAAATGTTCTATATAACTTGATAATTCCAAGTGGACTTTAAAAGACATGGGTGTCTTTCTCAGGCTGATTGTACTAGATAGATTTATGTATATAGATGCAAAGTAACTAAATATGAACACCCTCACACACTGTAAGGTCTTCTTCCAATGAATTCTAAGCATTTATTTGCTATCATATTCATATAGTACTAAAAATATGCTACTTTTGACATTATATTACATTTCATTGTGGGCATGACTTAATGCCACTACCAGCTTGAGTCTCCATGACAGTAATGAGAGTTCAATCCAAATCTGCCTGATTCCAATACTTATTCAACTATATCATGTTGCCTCATTCTTTTGCATCTCTTATAAATCCATGTCTAGCATAGTAGATAATAAGTATCAAATGACTAAATAAATGCATACATACATAATAAAATAAAAGTTTGTCTCAGCATGCAGCAAATGGGAGGTTTGTATCAATAGGAGAGGAATCACAGTAGACTGGAATGCATATAGACTTGTAGCCAGATTTCTAAACTTTTAAGGTTATGAATACCAGTCTGGTTATCTATGAGCTAAATAAACACAGAAAATTTACTTATCAGGAGTAACCTCTTAAGATTTTGGTAAGAACCATGGAAAATGTCACATTTTAGGTTGCTATTTTTCTTTGCCCCTTCTTCTGTGTTGATCTTTTTTATTCCTGATAACATTGTTTATTATTAAGCAACACCTGTAGTATTATTTATGAGCTCACAGCATGAATTACTGCTGAGCCTAGTAAAGTGCTCATCTCTGTTGGATGTTAACTAGAAACATGTGGCATCACGAGGGTTAAAATGGAATGTGCAAAATGTAAGCACCAAACCCTTCCAGGCCCACAATCTCATCCCTTATAATGTTCTTCCTTTGATCAAATTTCTAATGCAGGCATGAAGGCATCAGATTCAGAATTCCATGTAGCACCTATAGAATTCATATCTATACATGATTACTAAGTCCAGAGGATAGAACAGACTAAGAGACATTTATTTCTCTATAAGGAAATCCATTATAGAAAAGAGTAGAGAATAAAAATGAGATTTCTAAACCTTTACAAGTTTATATAGTACCAGGTCTCTGATCTCTGAAGCCCTGGGACCCCTGGGATGAGTCAACAATCATCCTGCAAGCATTATGATTACAGATCAATGGACCCATTTTCCGTGGAACTGAAACATAACCTGGTTCATTGTGGTGCACGATACACGTGTTGGATGGAAAAAAAGAAGGAAGGGAGGAGGGAGTCAGGGAAGGGGAAAGGGAGTAATTGAAGGAGGGAGGAGGATGAAAATGGGAAGAAAGAGGGAAGGAAGGAAATGTACATATATGAACTGGTTGGATCAATCAGCATATTTATAAAGCATGCTTTTTATAAATAGTAATTTGTACATGTAAATTTGTAAATAAAGAAACTTTGATTAATACACAAGATATATGCTCTCCTATAAAGAGTTTAAGAATAAGATACAAATGTAGATAAGATCATGACATAACAAAAAGAAAATCATGAAAGAATTATCACCCCCCCATGGTCTACACTCTGTCTTTTAAGCACAATCAAACTCTGTAGTAGGCTCTGTGTTGTTACCAGTCTTCGAGTTTATAGGTTACCAATAATATTCACTGGAATTCTGGGCTACAAAGAATAGGTAAAATGTGTGTCCCAGAGTTCCAATTCTTTGAGAAAACATTTACTTTATGATTGGAAAAGCTCTTAGGTTTAGTGAGAAATGAAGCAACCCCATATCTTGGCTCTGAATTATTTGAAAAATAGAATTGTGCTTACAGTCTCAAAATGGCAGAGCTCTGCTACAGAGTGAAAATAAGGCAAGGAGTGCATTTCTTTTTCCTGTGAAGACAGCAAATATGTAAGCTTCACTGGTTTCTAGTTTTCCTTTTATGAAAATAATCGTTCAATGCTGCTTCAAGTTTATATTATTTAAAAGGTACACTGTATGTGCAGAGAATCTGTGAGGCTTTTCAAAACATGTATGTAAAGCAGAGCTGTTAAGTTTGACAGAGCTTCAGATGCCGAGAGATTGTGTTGAATGCAAAATCAAGTTCTCAAAGTGAAAAGTTGAAAGGTAGTTGGATGGGCTTGAATCTTGATAAGGTTCAGCACTGCTTTGTCTCAAGGTGGCAATCAACTCATCTCAGATTCCTCTCAAGGTGTTTTAAGCGATGTCTTGGGACTTTCCCATAAAAAGTTTTTTGGTCCAAAACTTAAATCTGAATGGTAGACTGTTGTGTATTTTTAAATCACAAGTACTATGTTATTATGTAATACATTACATCGATGAAACAATTCAATATCCAAATTCTAAGAGATGATAAACATGTTAAAATGTTTACTTCTATTTAATACACTGATACTTGTATTCTGATAATACCCATCGGTATGCTTGTTGGTGAAAGCCGAATAGAGAATGTAAAAATACAGCAAACATACACCAGCCACAATTTGAATGGAGTTCAGAGAACAGAGATCTTTATTTTTCTTTCCTCTAACTGCAGAGCCTACCACTGGGCTAGGAAAAAATATTAAACCTTAATTTATATTTGGTTTATAGAGAAAGAAATGAATGAACAAAAGTAAAGAACTGTAATTAATTAAAAGTATATCATGAACATATGAAAAGTCCAGGGAAACTGATTTTTAATTAACATTCAAAGGTAGGTAGTATTCAAAACTGTGTTAAATCTAACTCCAGAGACATGCGGCAAAGGACTGTCCAGCGGCCACATCCCCAAATTCAATCTCTGTCATTCCCAGTCTGATTTCTAAAGATAGAACTACTTGACCAAGGAGCGTAGATTAAATGGTCAATGTTACTTTATATATAAGACTTAAGTTTGCTGTTAGCTAAAATTAGGTAATAAAATTCTCACATGAAAAGTAGGACTGGCCATGTTGCTCTGTTTAGAGGTGGCTACACTATGCGCCATACTCTGAACTTTCCTTTTCTCCCACCAGATTTATACCATCTTGCCAGGCTCATGAGGACGTGATTTCCTAGCTCACCCACTATAGGCCCATGTCTCCATCTCTGAAGCCTGGGACTCCTTGAGACAACTGTCATTACCTGAGAATTATAGCTCAATGAATCTATGTCCCCTTTAAAATGAAACATGATCTGGTTCATTGTGGTGCCCAATAAAAAATGTTGGAAGGAAAGAGAGAAGGAAGGGAAGGAAGGAGAGATGGAAGGAAAGAAGTAAGAAGGGAGAGAAGGATGGGAATGTACTTAATGAATTGGCAGAGTCAATTATTACAAAACAGAATTTTTGTAACTATTGTGTTATAACATGTCTGGTAAGGAATTTAATTTGCTATGTAAGGGAGTGTGCTATCCTATAAAGAGTTTAAGATTAAAATTATGATATCTATATTCCCAGGTCTTCTGTTCCTACCTATGGGACCTTAGACAATTTAATGTCTCCGAATGCTGGTATTCTCATAAATTTGATAAATGTAAGCATATCCACTTCAAACACTGTGGAAGGAATCAAGGGAACTCATCTATGTGAGATCAGCTGGCACATCATAGAAACTCATCTTTCCATTTCTCCATAATACTGAGCATCTAAAACTTCTTGTTTTATTTGACATCCATAAAATTTGCATTTATAACTTTATATGAAAGCCAATTTGAATCTCAAGTCTCTGAAGCCCAATTATAGAGGGATGAGAGATGAGTATATTGGCTTGAAATGTAATCAAACCTTTTAAACTACATTATAAATGATAAAACAGCAGCAAAAATACACCCACTCTGACCACAGGCATCCAATTGTCCTTAAAGATAACAAGATTTACCTGGGAAGTCTACCTGGTCCAATAAAGAAATTTTTGTCTGACTAAATGTAAGGAATTACATCCATTAGTAAGTAATCTGTGAAAAGAAAAACAATTTAGTTTGCAATTTCTGATTGTTGGAGCTATGCTAATCTTTCAGGCCTCCAACTCCATCTGCTTTAGAATGCAGTCCTGTTTGCCGCCTGTTTATTTCCCAGTGAATGAAGGGGAAGGATGTTCTTTCCAATGTATGGTTTTCTCAGGCAGTGCTAAAGAACAAATATACTAATTCCTACTGCAGTCTTACACAGCTTCTCGTCAGCTTCCCATGCCAATTTGGGACAGTTATCATTTCTTACATAGTTGTGTGTGAGTGGTTTTAAGGAATATCCTCTTTATATTCATCACATAGGAATGCTTTTTTAAAAATAAAAGCACAAGGGAATTCCCTGGTGGTCCAGTGGTTAAGACTTGGCACTATCATTGCCAGGGCCCAGGTTCGATCCTGGGTCAGGGAAGATCCCGCAAGCCGTAAAATAAATAGATAAATAAATAAATAAAAACATGAAAAATTATATATAGGAAGGAGAAGAAATTTTTAGCTAAATCTCACTTGGAGTAACTCTACTGTCTATTAGCTCTTGTGAAAGTTTAAAGAAAACAAGCAGAGATAGGGTCATAGGTGAAACTCAGACTTAAGAGCTGGAAAACAGAGTTGACAACATAGGACATCAATCAGTCCCAGGACAACCTAACATTTAACAAGTTAGTGATACTGATGTGCACATGAGATTTTCAGTTTCATAACTTAAACAAACCAACAAAAAAATTAGAAAGTCAAGATGACACAACACTATTATCCCTAGCTATGACCTTCTCTCACTGTGTCAAATCTTAGATTTTAATTCTGGCTTCACCATTCTGGCTTGTTCAAGCTGGGAGACCTTAGTCAAGTGACTTCAAGCTTATCTGAAAAATGATAAGGCTAGTATTAATTTATAAGGCTGTTGTAAATATTAAATTAAATAAAACATGTAAAGTATCTAAATAAATGTTTAAATCTTAAAATGGACGGGTAAATTACAGTCAAAATGTTTCTTGGTAAATATGGTTAAAGTTATGTGAGATAACCATTTCCAAGATGGCAGAGTATCTACTATTCAGACTAGAGAGTTTATGTGGAGAGTTGATATTCCTGGTCCAGGGTATCATCAACCATAACTAGTGTTTGACAGGCTTTTCTAAGTCCTTTTTCTGTTCCAAGGCAGAACAACTAACCCATACTGGTTTCTTCAGACAGGGTGTTATGGATCAAATTGTGTCTTCCCAAAATTTATATGTTGAAGTCTTAACCCTCAGCACCTCAGAATGTAACCTTATTTAGAAATAAGGTCATTGCAGATATAATTAGTAAAGTTGAGGTAATATTGGGGGTAGAGTGGAACCCTGATTCACTATGACTGATTTCTTATAAAAGGGGAAAATGGACACAGACAAGCACACAGGGAGAACACTGTGTGAAGATGAAGGCAGAGATTGTGGTGATGCTTCAGAAGCCAAGGAACACCAAAGACTGCCAGCAAATCACCAGAAACTAGGAGAGAGGAATGGAAAAGATTCTTTTTCGCAGACCTCAGAAGAAACAAACCCTGCCAACACCTTGATTTTGGACTTTAGCTTCCAGAACTGCGAGACAACAAATTTATGTTGTTTAGCCAACTCTTTTGTGTTACTTTGTTATGGCAGTCCTAGCAAACTAATACACAGGTTAAGACTTCCACCTTAATTATTCAATACAAACAACTTGTGTTGGCCTAGAATTACTCTACTCTTTAAATAAATGACATATCTCTGCTCTGATTCATTTTTAAAAGCCTTTAGACAGTGTATGTATCCGTCAGATTTTCAGTAGAAAACAGTCAACAGCCTCAGCTGAGAATTTTTAATGAAGGGACTATCTGTAGAGGTATAGGTAAGGCTAAAGGAATCCACAAGATGTTGAGACACTGGGGAGGAATCAACAGCAAGAATCTAATACTGTCCCCCTTGACCTGAAGGAAAAAAGGGGAAAAAAATGTAAATCATTAAGCCTAGTTGAGAGCTGCAGCCATGAAATAAAGGCTACCAGAGGGAAGCCACCCCCTTAGGAGCACAGCACAGTCAGAACCACATTGAAACAGAGATACAGTAGGAAAAAAATACTCTGATCTATAGGAGCCTCTCATTAGGTAATACCAACCAGAAACCAGAAGGCAAAGAAGTCTAGGTGATACAGTCCCTATAGGGTTCAGTCTTCCAGGCACAAAGCAAGACAGAGAAGGGCAGAGAATGGACCTGCAGGCAAAGGAAGACTAATGGGAACCAGAGTCCTTTATGATGCTGTTGGCTATGAATAACAAATTTCCTGACTAAAAGTGGCTTAAGCAAAATGTAATTATTTGTTTCATTAAAAAAAAATATCTGATGATATAAATTTTAGAGTTGGTTCACCAGTTCAATGATGTCAGGACACTAAACTTCTTCAAGAGTCTCCTAATTTTCTTGCATGGTGAAAAAAGATTTCTGCATTTCCAAACATCACATAATTACACAAGTAAGCTCAAAGCCAAGAGAGCTTTCTCTTTTTGTTCTATTTTGCTAATATGGTCATTTTTCCTGGAAGACTTCCCCTTATATCTTATTGGCTAGATCTAGGTCGCATGGCCACCACTAATCCAATCAGTGGCAAAGGGAAATGGAATCATCATGATTGTTTTAAATTAATTATTCATCTCATGGGTCAGGTGCCTCTTTCCTTTATGAAGAGGCTGCCTAGATGATAACAGCAAAAGTGAGGCAAGAAAAAGTCTCAACAAGAAAAGGCAACCACCATGTTCCCTTACTTCCAAGTAAGTCCTCAGGATCAGAGTCTCACTGTACCCTTCCAGTACTTGACAACACCTCCCAATTCTCCTTCTCTTCCTACAGTTCTGATGCTGTTTAGGCTCAACTCTAACTTTTATCATAATTGAAAAGTCAACAAAATCCATTCTAGTCCTGTCTTTGTCACCCATGACCTTAGGAATCACGTAGTTTCTCGCTGCCTCTCTCTGTCTGGGTTTGCTCGTTGCTAATTGAGACATGGTGTTACTGAATGCAAGTCCATGTGCCTGACACTCAGTGAGGCCAAACAATACCAAAACTTCGGAGTTAAGTGCAGAGAAAGGCTTATTGCAGGGCCATGCAAGTTGACAGGTGACTCGTGCCTTAAAAATCCCAAACTCCCTGAAATCTTTCAGCAGAGCCCCTTTATAGGAAAGGTGAGGGAGGGGCTTGGTTAGTTTTTACAAACTTCTAGGTGCCAGATCCTTTGTTCTTGAGGTCAGGTCATGGTCAGGTCAGGATGTTCCTGTAAACCTCCACTAAAACGAAATGTTATTCACTGTCCTGACAAGAAAGAACAAGGCCCCAAGACTCAACTTTTGCCCTCCGAGGTCCAGGCCCTGGCTAAGAGGAGGGGGTCCCTGGGTGGGCCGGTTACCCTGCCCCGGAGCATTTGTCCAGCACCCAGTCTGGGTCCTCCCACTAGTGCCCTGGCCTGGATGAGGAGGCAGATCTCAGGGTCCCCAGACCCTGCCCAGCTGTCACCACTGAATGAGCAAGGCGCCCAGGACCCAGCCAGCCCTTAGGCTTTTCATTTAAACTGGAGAGAATCATTTGTATAGGATCAGTAGGAATACATGTTGTAGCCTACACCAGTCAGGTTAATTCCCAGCTCACGACAACTGCTCTTCTTTGAGAATAGTCCCAACCACAGAGGTGGACCAGGAGTAATGATGTGCAATGTCCTTGCCACTTAACACTGACCTCTGGCCATCTCCTAGGGGTAGACAACTGATCTAAGCTGTACCAGTTTTTGAAAGTTGAATGGAGAGACTGAAGCTGGCTGAAGCTGTTGCCTTAATGGCAGTGTCCATATACTCCAGTTGCCGAGGCCTCCGTGGACTCTGACCATGGAGACTGCCACCGCCGTTAGGTCGCGGAGATGGGGACGTGGGGGAGAGGTTTGCCGCTGCTTCAAGGCCTGGGCCCGGCCAGTGGGAGGCCCTGGCGAGGGCTCTGGAGCTTTGCAGGACACAGCCTTCAGCCTGTCCCTGGGCCCCCAAGCTCACCTGCCGGCCCCAAGCCTGGAGGGCCTGGAGGTCCCCGGGGGGAAGGCCGCAATCCACCTGTCATCGCACTCTCTGCCGCCAGGACCACTGCCCACCTGACTGTTGGCGGAGCCAGGCATCTAACCTCAGCGTTAACGCTGCACGCCCACCCCGCACCTGTTATGACGGTTTGACTTCAAAATATCATTGTCACTTTTGTCATTGTCATTGTGAAACACGGACAAAGTTGGAAAATATCAAGTTGAAACTGCTTTTTAAATAAGAACAGAGATTTAGTTAAAAAACTAATATTTCAAAAAAGTCAGTGTCGGTGATAATGTGAAAATAGTGCCAATATAAGAATCAGAAAGCCTGATTCTAAGCTCACTTCCTATTGACTTACAGTGTGAACTTCATTCAGGAAGTCTCGTAAGCTCTCTGGGCCTGTTTTCTTCATCTAGTAGATGAAGGTATTAGGCTAGAATGCTAACATTACAACTAACTCACAGAATATCTGTGAGCAGTCTGTGATGTTGATGACATTCTAGAATTTAAGATCTATAAATAACAGTAACTAACATCTGTTTAAACGTTTCAGCTTACTAAATGCTTTTATAAATGAAGGGAGAGGCAGAATTGTTGACTGTGTTTGCCAGTACCTTCGAAGTTTGAACTTAACACATCTGCTTTGATATTTCCCTGTATTCTATTGAATATTAATATACTAATATTGTGTGCCCCAGTTTCATAAAGTACAAGCTAGCCTAAATGGGTTAGGTTTATTTTCATTTAATGAGCCAATCCCCTGATGCCAGCTGGTTGCCAGCTTGTACAGGTGGAGATTGTGGTGTATACTCGAAGAGCAAGAGAGACTCCTGTCTTCAAAAACCCTTACACAGTTACTACCATTCCCTCACATTTCCTTCAAGCCTGGCAAATTCACAGTGGTCAAATGTAAGCCTCTGATTTAATGACAATGTCACCTTATTATTTTCATATTGGAGGAAAGCTAGCCTTAGAACAGTCTAAATAATTGACTTATATTGGTATATTTTGAATTTTAAAAAGCCTAAGCCAAGTTCAAAATGTTCTCAATTACATGTTCCTAAGGTTTTCTGAGTATATACACCTCCGTTTCTGCAGAGCATGTAATACTTTTAAGCTATTAATTTACCAGACTCCCAAAATAATGCAAGAAAGATATTTCCTTCTTAAAGCAGTCCTTAAGATGATCAAATGTCTTGATCTCCCTGGTAAAATGACAACTGATCTCTTACTTTCACATGAAACATATTAAGTTTAAAGAAGCAAGGTTGTGTCATTGCAGTATTTTCTCATCAGAAATCTACTTCAAAAATAAGGATAAAGACAGCTTTAAACATCATTTGGTATTTACTGTAGACACCTGAGGCTCTGTAATTTTCCACAAAAAGCCCAGAAATATATATGCTGCATTATTGGAATATGCAACAGACAGAGTTTTATGAGTCCAGGGATTCATGTGTCTGTGAGACTTTGGAAATATGCATTAAACAGTATAAACAATATGGCTTATGTAATCTTCAACTGATAAACAATTTAAAATACTAAAATGTATACAATATTTTATCACTAAATTCAGACACATTTTAAAGTCTCTATGCATTCAACCTTTGCCATAAATACATCTGATTAATATATGCATCAGTAGAATTTGTGCTTCAGAAATGTTTCTCAAACCTAACTTTCACAAAACCTCCTCCCACCATTACGGTTATTTAGAACAAGGATTATACATTTACCACTATTTGGATTCAATTTACTCACAGAAATCATTCTTTCTAGCCATTTCCCAGTGAACTAAGGGTGGGCCTGTTTTGTGAGAATGTTCTGAATGCTTTGGAGCGGGGCTCAGACATGCTTATGTCAAGTCAAGCATCATGGCCTGAGGCTGGAGGCCAGATCATAGAATTTTCTGTAGTTGGACTGGTTACTAGTGTTATTGTTGGAAGGTGTAAACAAATTATCTTGGAACTGAGTCTTGAGTCTTATTTTGGAGCCCTTTTCACATTATTGCTAATAGACAGTTATTCTCTTTCCACCTGGAATTGTGTATGTCTTGACACCCCTCCCTGCTCCTCCCTCTGAAAAGTGAGTGAGTATATCACCTCAGGAAAACAATAGCTTCTTGTCTAACTACAGTAGAATCAGAATCCTCTTATTGTGTTTTATCATCAAAGGACTTGAAGAACTAAAAGGAAATCTAAATTGAAACATGGAAAAAGAGATTGTAATGAATGTGGTAGGCCCATTCTTTTCTTGACCCACAAAACATGACACCACACATTCAGAACTTGTGGGGAGAGCAAGATTAAATAACTTACCGTATTACTTCTCTAATTAGAATGTTCCAAAAAGGAACATGGAAAGGAAGATGTTCTGTAACACACAGTCTGTTACCAGATGTTACCAGAGCCTGCCTCAGTCCAGGGAAGAAGGGACCATCACTTTTCCACTTATCCCAAATATCACCAGTGATCTGAGTACTTCAAGGAGGATTTAATCAGTTCTTCACTCAAGAAAGTGATGGTTAGTACACAGAGCAAAGTAGAGCATCTGGGGTTTATAAGGACAGGGACAGGTACTACTAAAGGGGAGAATCAGAGTGTGTGTCTGGTCCACCAGCTACACTCTGCACAAACTCCGTCACTTATTAATAATAGAGAGAAAGGTAACAGACGGTCCCTACATTCTCAGAAGATGTTTTACAAGTTTTGTTTGTTTGTTTGTTATTTAGTCACCATTCTTTCTCCCTTTATTCTTCAAGTCCTTTCTCTTGAAACATCTCTGCTTTTGGTCTCCCGGAGGAAAATGCAAATGTCAGTGTTTGTTCTTTCAAATGTCTCACAAATTTTACAGACCCATTGCTTGTTCTTGGTGCTTTTCCTCTAGCCAGCACCTTTTGGAACTGCCTAAAAGTGTAGAGTCTGTTCTTGTGATGATTGGCTCATCCTGAATCAACTGAAATAAGCTGCTTCTCAAGCTTGCTGGGGAGAATGGGAAGGAGAACACAGGGCAGGGGAGATGACAAGGGGGTTAACTGTTGGCTTTAGTTTGTTCTTGCATAATTTGTTCTCCACATATATTCTCGATATTAGAGTCATCTCTCCACCGAAAGGATTTGTTTCTTCCAAAGATCTGTATGTGACCACTGTAAATAATTTTCATACTCCATTTATCCAAACAGTTAATTCCTTGCATACTAGTATACCCTCCTAATGATCCAATGAGAACATTTGCACACTCCCTGATCAACATTACATCCTGTCCTTCTTCACCTCTCTCACTAATTCCTGTTGATTTTATTTAACATATATCTCTCAGCTCTATTTTTATCTGTTCTAAAACTGTATCTTCTCCAGGACTATAGAAGTTCCTCATAACTTGTTACCCAGAGTTAGCCAAGCCATGAGGTTAAGTGCACCTGACTTCCAAGTCTGCCCAAGACTTTTGACCCATACTGCAAGAAGTTAGGGTCCAATTACAAAGTTAGAGGGAAGAGTCCACACAAAATCGCCCTGCCTGACACTAACCTCAAATTTAGAGGGTGTATTAGTCAGGGTTTTCCAGAGAAGCGGAACCAATGGTACGTATATGTACAGAGAGAGAGAGAGAGAGAGAGAGAGATTTTAAGGAACTGACTCATGCAACTGCAGAGTTTTGTCCAGTCCAAAATTTGTAGGTAGGCTAGCAGGCTGGAGGGCTAGAGAAAAGTTGCAGGTGGAGGTCCAAAGGCATTCTTTTGGCAGAATTCCTTCTTGCTCAGGGGAGGTCAGTCTTTGTTCTATTAAGATCTTCAACTGATTGGATAAAGTCCACCCACATACTAGAGGTCAATCTTTTTTACTCAAAATCAACTGATTTAAATGTTCATTTCATCTAAAAAACACCTTCACCGAAACATACAGAATAATGTTTAACTAAATATCTGGGCATCCTAGCCCAACCACATTGAAACATGAAATTAACTATCAGAGAGGGTTTCCCAAAACCATCCTCAGGTTTGACAATTTGCTAGAAAAATTCACAGAGCTAATGAAAACCTATCATACTCACGGTTATGTTTATTACAGGGAAAGGAAACAGAAATTCAGCCAAAAGAAGAGACAGGGAAGAATCTCAGAGTCTCCTCAGAATGTGTTACCCTCTCAGTTTTCATGTGTGACAATCTGCACAGAGTACTGACAACCCAGGAAGCTCACCCAAACTTCAGTGTCCAAAGTTTGTATTGGGAATTCATTATGTAGACATGACAGACTGATCAATTGCCCATGTGTTTGAACTCAATCTCACTCCTCTCTGGAGGTCAAGCCAATATTATGCGGGCCAAGGAGCCCATCACAGGTCATGCCACTAGCATGAACTATCAGGTATCATCCCTGGGGCCTGCTGTAAGTAACAAAGACACTCCTATCACTCAGGAAATTCCAAGGATTTAGAAGTTACCTGACAGGAGCCAGGAACAAAAGCCAGACCTTTCTTTGGGTGGGGCTAAATTCCTCACTATTAATAATAATTAATTAATAATTCCTCATTATTCATTTTCATCCACACTTGACTCCTTCTTGTCAGTCTGCTCTTTATATATCCCACAGCCACAATGATGTGCCCTTCACAATTTCCTATTGGTCCCACAGCAAAATATTAACAAAACAGGAACAAAAAGTCGTGTTCCTAACTATTTCCCCAGCCTCATTTTGAGTCTTACTCCACTCCAGTTTCTCCACTGCAGTCATGCAATCCTTCTTTAATCCCTTTATCATAAGAACTTTGCAAGGGCTGATTCTTCAGCATAAACTGCTTCTTCCCTCTCCTCTTTGCTGTTAACTAGTACTGACACCTCTCATTTCTTAGCCATTACTAAAGCTGCAGTTTTGATTATATAATTAAAATTTTCTTTCCCACAAGATCTTCCTTCACCTGCATCCAGCAGGAATCTTGATGTTTGCTCTTCGGTATATCCCAGCATTAAACACAGTTTATTATATAATAAATGTGAATTAATAAATGTTTACTTTAACCAAGGTCATTATGCTCGAACTGATTCACCCCAATCCTAGGAGTGTGACTTGGTGAATAAACTCATTCTCCCCATCACATGATCAGCACATATTTGTGGAGCAGTTAAGTGCAAAGCTTTGTATAACTGGAATCCATGGTATACAAAACAGTGCCAATGGGGGAAGATATTTAGAACCATCATGTTATGTAGCTGGAAGTAACAAAGAAGTGGGCTCCATTACCAATGTGATTGATATCAATCTTTCCCTATTTCAGGGGAATTGTAACTATAAACAGCCTGACAAGTTCATTCAGATACCTAGAAATGAACTAATATTATTACCTTTAACTCTGGTTTGAGTTTGTTTTCTGTTCAGGATCACAGAATTAGTGAGGCACAAATTGACAAAAAACTACCAACAGGAATCCTCATGAGATGTGGGTAATGAGTTGTGTTGATCACAACATTCTCTCATTATTTGTTCACATACACCCTAGTGTGTCATCTCAGAACACACATTCAGAGATGGAGAAGCCAGAGCTTGCTTGTGCATTTGCTTCTTTCTTTCCAACACAGATGTTTGGTGGCACTCAGGAGACAGGGCATTGCGCTAATACTGTGCCACGTTTATGTTTGTGTTTATCTTCAAATATATCTAACTGGTTTGAAGCCATGAATTTTTTTAGCCATAATTACAATTACAGCTCTGGGTGACATTGTGGATGGCTTACTATGTTTCTAAAAAGGTAGGAAAGTTTGCTTCTGGGAATTAGTGAGTGAATGTAATGATTCTAGAGGCAACAATATGTATCATAAAGAACCCAAATCAATATTTTTATGGTAGAAGTTGATGTGTTTGCTGCTGCTTTCTTTTCTAAGTTAAAAAAATCAGAATTGGGATAAACAGCTAACATTTGCACAAGAGCTGGAAATTCTAAATACATAGGTTATTTCTAAAGAAAATAGAAAATATAGAATTTGAGAAACTATGCAGTGAATTCTTCCCTTATAGAAAATAGCTTCGCTTGTCCAGACATTCAAACACCCTGAAATACAACTTCTACTTGAGCGCCCTACTTATCTTTTTTTTTAAATTATATGTTTCAGGTGTACAGCATTATAATCTGACATCTGTGTACACTACAAAATGATCACCCCTATAAGTCTAGTTACCATTCATCACCGTAGAGTAGACTCCCTCCACACATTTCACCTACCCCCAACCCACTTTCCCTCTGGTAACTACTAATTTGTTCTCTGTACCTATGAGTTTTTTTTTTTTTTTTATTAGATTCCACATATGAGTGAAATAATATGATATTTGTCTTTGTCTGACTTATTTCACTTAACATAATACCTTCGAGGTTTATCCATGTTGTCACAAATAGCAGGATTTCATTCTGTTTAATGGCTGAGTAGTATTCCATTGTATATATATACCATATTTTCTTTACCCATTCATCCATCAGTGGACCCTTAGGTTGTTTCCATATCTTGGCTATTGTAAATAATGTTGCAATGAACATAGCAGTGCATATATATTTTCAAATTAGTGCTTTCATGTTCTTCATATAAATACCCAGAAGTGGAATAGCTGGGTCATATTTTAGTTCTATTCTTTATTTTTTGAGGATCCTCCATACTGTTTTCTGTAGTGGCTGTGAAAAAGTTGAGGAAATTGTTGGACTTTACCCTTTTGTTTCTGTCCTGCAGGAAAAGCGGGGAATTGTAATAGGGGCAGGGCAGGTGCGAGGCCGTTAGTGCCAGACCCTAGATATCCCACTCTACTAGCAGTCAGCCGGGCAATGGTCCTGGCAGCAGAGAGTGCAGTGAGAGGCGGATCACAGCCTTCTCCCCTGGGCCCTCTGGGCCCTCTGGGCCCTCCGGGCCCTCCAGCCTGGGGCCAGTAGGTGAGCTGGGGGGCCCGAGGACAGGCTGAGGGCTGTGTCCTGCAGAGCTCCAGAGCCCTCTCCCTGGCCTCCCACTGGCCAGGCCCAGGCCTTGAAGCAGCAGCGAACCTCTCCCCCATCCCTTCCTCCACAACCTAATGGCCGTGGTGGCAGTCTTCATGGGTCACGGTCTGCCGGACCCGCCCCCATTTTGCGCAGCCTGAGGAGCCTGAGGGCCAGCTGGGTCCTGGGCGCCCGGCTCCCTGAGTGATGATGGCTGGGCAGGGTCATCCCTGCTGCCAGCTGAGATCTGCTTCCTCAGCCAGGCCTGGGCACTGGTGGGAGGACCCAGACTGGGTGCTGGACAAATGCTCCCAGGCAGGGTAACCAGCCCATGCAGGGACCCCCTCCTCTTAGCCAGGGCCTGGGCCTCAGAGGGTAAAAGTTGAGCCTCGGTACCTTGCCCTTTCTTGTCAGAACAGAGAATAACATTTGTTTTTGTGGAGGTTTGCAGCAACATCATGACTGACCATGACCTGACCTCAAGAATAAAGGATCTGACACCTATAAGTTTGCAAAAACTAACCATGCCCCTCCCTCACCTTTCCTATAAAAGGGCTTTGCTGAAAGCTTTTGGGAAGTTCAGGGTTTTTAAGGCATGAGCCACCTGTCTCCATCCATGGCCCTGTAATAAAACTTTTTCTGCTCCAAACTTCGACGTTTTGGTATTGTTTGGCCTCACTGTGCGTCAGGCACGTGGATTGCATTCGGTAACAATCTCATTTTGGTTTTGTTTTACATTTCCCTAACAATTAGTGATGTTGAACGTTTTTTTTCATGTCCCTGTTGGCTATCAGCTTGTCTTTTTTGGGAAAATGTCTATTCAGATCCTCTGCCCATTTTTAAATCAAACTCCCTACTTTGAGTTTCTGAGTGCCTTATATATATATTTTTTTTAATTTATTGATTTATTTTTGGCTGTGCTGGGTCTTCATTGCTGCACACGGGCTTTCTCTAGTTGCAGAGAGTGGGGGCTACTCTTCATTGCAGTGCACGGGCTTCTCATTGCAGTGGCTTCTCTTGTTGTGGAGCACGGGCTCTAGGCACACGGGCTTCAGTCGTTGTGGCTCGAAGGCTCTAGAGCACAGGCTCAGTAGTTGTGGCGCATGGGCTTAGTTGCTCCACGGCATGTGGGATCTTCCCAGACCAGGGATCAAACCAGTGTCCCTTGCACAGGCAGGCAGATTCTTAACCACTGCACCACGAGGGAAGTCCCTGAGTGCCTTATATTTGAAACCTCTCTCAAGGAGGAAAGAACACAGAAATAAAATGGATATTGATAAAAATAGTAAAATTTAGGTATGCAAAAATATTGGGGGTAAACTGGGCTTAAGTAGGTATATTTTCAGAATGGCTGAAATTTTTGTCTTTAATACTAAATGGCACTAATCTGTATCACATGCCTATTATGTGCCAGGCACTGACCAGGTGCTTAAGAATTTCCTCTTATCCCCTTATTTTGTGGAAGAAAGAACTAAGCATCAAAAATGTTAAGTTGTCCAAATATCCAAAGTTATGAATAAATGAAAATGCAAAATAACAAAAAGATTCATTCCAGTCTTTTTAAAAAGAAATCTGCCTTAATTATAACCTAGGAAACTGCCCTGCCCCTGTGTAATAGAAATGTATAACCTCAGTGTCCAGCACTGCACCTGCTATATTGTATGCACATAATATTTATTGCATCATTGAAGAACTAAAAGGAAGAAAAAGAAAGAATAAGAGAAAAATATGGAAGAAAGGTTTACGCTTTTGTTGATAACATAGGATCATCATTAAAATCCTTAAAATCATAATCCCCATTATGCTTTTCCCTCCAATTGTCTGTATCTAACTGATATTGTCTTGGAAAATTTTAACCAAACTTCATAGAACTATATCCAAGCGAAAAACAAGAGTATTTATACGTAAATGCATGTCATTCAGGATGAACTTTTGTGACATTACTTAGACAACTCACTGCTGCCTTTTTTTCTTTTAACTTCCTGACTTTGAATTATATTAGAGGAACTGAATTCCGATGGCTGAGGTTTTTTCTGTGGTTTTCTAGAGTTTTTTTTTCTCCAATTTATATATTAATATCAAAGGTCATTGGCTATCCTATATTTCCCTTCTAAAAAGTGAAGTCATCCAAAGGAGAAAAAGTGTAATATTTGTAGTTGAATGTGAACATAATTTCATTGTTTATTATTTACATTTTTTCTTATGGAGAGAACTGTGGTTCAGTTGTAGAAATGGATCTCTACATTTCTCTGTCTCTGTTTCTCTCTCTCTCTCCATTTTTTTTGTTTTCATAAAGTCAGGTCAAGTTTGTAATCTAAAGTTAGAGACACAACAATTTCTGAACAGAAAAAAAAAAAAAAAAAGGCTTCCTCTGGAACTTTATGTCTTTATGTGTCATGGTACACTTGCTCACTCCTTTCTCTCTCCCAGTAAGTTTTTCTTGCACTCACCCTGTTCAGAAGGGCTTTGCCAGCTGATTCATGTGTCAGCGTGCACTAAGTTGTAGATTAATGGTATCATTTATAATTTAAATTATTTCATGGATGCCTTAACCTTTGCTCAAAGAAGTGGTTAATGTGACATACCCAAGAAGATTGGAGTCTAAGATGAAAAGTCAGAGAGTAGAACAAGGGATTAGAAAGGAGGTAAGTTAGATGAACCCAACACTATTAGAAGTGTTATCACTATCTTCCCACCTAAGAAAAGTTGTCCCAGAGAATGATATCTGTCAAAACTTCTGAGGCTGGGCACTTGGTTTTCTGATAACCCTAGTCTTTGTGCTTTCCCACTAAAATTTTTAAATCCTCTTTTTTTCATTTCTGGAGCCTGTTATGAATCATTTTACAGATCAAAGCAGAAAGAGAAAACTATCAGCAGTTTGTCAAATATATTAGAAAGTATAGAAATTCTCAAGATATGCATCAGTCTAAAGAGTCTAGGAAATTACTTCTCAAAAGTAACCACTTAAAAGTGAACATTTACCTTCCTAAATCACCAAGAACCAACGTTATTGAATCAGTTGAAGCAGTGCTTCATTTCTTTCCTGTTGATCAGAATTTCATTAAGCTGTTCTTTAATGCTCCATGACTTTGTTTGCTCCGGATTTACATTACTCAACCATATCCCTTAAGCTTAATTCAGTTTGTTTTTTCATGCCTTGAACACTTTTCTCTGTTCTGCAGCAGAAGTAGGTAAAAATCAAGGGACACTCCATCATCTGTGAAGCTGTCAGTCCGTCATAACTTGAATACTGATTTTGGGGAAGGTTGTGACATTCCCTAGGTGAGCTTGTCAAGTTTGTTGACAGAGAGCTCTCTACTTAATTGAATATGATGCCTGTATGGGAAGTGATGAAGTATGTCAGTAATGTATAAGTTTTCTCTCCCACTGGGTGTGCAGTAGAGGGTAAAGATATTCCATCGTGTACTGACCAAACTCCATGTGCCTTGTCTTATTACTTCAGTATTTTTTCTCTTAAAGACCTCAGAGCAATACAATTATTCATCCAAGGGATGATTATGCATTAAAAAAAACTTGAAGCGTGAAATATCAGACGGGGATAGTCATAAATGTTTTGCCACGTGAGTAATAATTTTAATTTGGTCTCTAAACTTGCAGTGCAGTTTTACCCATCTGTAATACGGGGGCAATGATCATCCTTCCTGTCATTAACTACTTCTCAACAGTGTTGTAAAGATTAATTTATGTTCTTAAGTGGCTTTTCAAGTAAAAAGTGCAGTGTAAATGTTAGTTTCTAAAGCATAGCCTTTCCTGGCCAGAACTAGCTTTTTCTCTAGCATCTAAAATGCTGCATGAGAAGAAATAAAGTTGTGCTTGGACAATAGCAAAGACATACTATTTAGTTAGTTTTGAAAGAGAGCTTACACCTTGAATTTACACAATGTCACATGCCAATTATATCTCAATTAGGAGAAAAAGGAAAATACAATTCTCAATACTTTACCAAAAATAAAAAGGTTAGCTACAACAAGTTAACAAATACATTATCTAAATCATTACTTTGTCATTTATAGGTTTCTGATAGAAAAAGAAAATTTACTGGTTTTCAACCTAACAAATTACATTGTATTGCACTGATAAGTTATACAAATTAGCCTAAAACCGTTTCTTCCAATAATGTATGCAAAAATATTCTAAGGAAACATTTTGTAAAGTCTGAATTTCTCAAGGTTTCATTTGGCTCAAATATACATTTAAATGATTGGTCACTAAGGCCTCTGGCTATTTCATATCTGGCAGGATTCTAAGGTACAGATTCTCATAAATACGAATAAAAAAAGGAGAAGTAACTTCTCTGTGTGCTGGAGCCTCTGATCAAGCATTAACATTGTTATACAGCTAAGCAACGGCTGAGGTGCTAAGAACCTGCAACATGCAACAGCCTAATCCTCTGCTCCTTCCATGAGTGAAGGAGTGTCAGTTACATTTTCTCTCCCTTTGTCCGTTTTGCTTCTGTGAAAATGTCTTCTCGGCCCACTCGCTCCTTTTCAGTCTTTTTTCTAGATCCTGCTCCAGCTGAATAAAGTTTAAACCCTTTATCTTGGCCTTTAAAGCACATTGTCCACAATACTCTAGAGCTGACTCACCACCTCCACTTACGTGACCCACAGGCATCTGAAACTCAACACCAAAGATAGTGAACATAAGCGCATTCTCCCACCTCCTGTATCTGTTCCTACTCTACCCTAGTGAATGACAACACTCTCCAATTTGTTGTCATACCCATATCTTACTGAGAACATATCAAGATGTCCTTGAGACTTCCTAATCATTAATCTATTGAATAGATTTTTACTGAGTGTACACTATATATGTCAAGCAGTATGTGAGGCATTGAGCAGAACACAAACAGGTCCTGATCTCAGGTAGCTTACTGTCTAATAGGAGAGATACATGAAATAAGGATAATGGCTAGCCCCAAGGACATCAGTGGGATTCTGTGACAGAATTTAAGGCTGTGTCAGCTGGGAACTGATGACCTGGGGAAGTGATGACAGAGCTTAAATCTAAAGACTGAGAAAAGAGTATGAAGGGTAAGAGTGTTCAGTGGGGAGGGCATTTTAAAACAGAGAAAAGATCAAGTGCCCTCTTCCCCACTTCTAATCAGACCCCAAATCATGAAACTCCAGGCTAATTCTCTCTCCTAAATATCAGATTTCACCATTCTCAATTTCCACTAACACTTCTCACTTGCTTCTATTATTTTATCAACACCCTAATGTACAGATGTTATGGACTGTATGTCTGTGCCCCCCAAAATTCATATGTTGAAGCCCTACCTACCCGCAGTGCAATAGTATTAGGAGTTGGAGCCTTTGGGAGTTAATTAGGATTAGATGAGATCATGAGGGTGAAGCCCTCATGAATGGAATCGCTATCTGTATAAGAGTTACAGGAGAGTTTGCTTCCTATCTCTACTCTGATCCATGGGAGGATACAACAAGAAGAAGTCAACAATCTGCAACCTGGAAGACGGCTGTCACCAAAATTCAACCAAGCCGGCACCCTGATCTCAGACTTCCAGACTCCAGAACTGTGAGAAATAATATTCTGAGCCACCTGGTCTATGGTACTTTGTTTTAGCAGCCCAGACTCACTAAGACAGCAGGCTACCAACATTTAGGTATTATCAAAATCTCTCTTACCTCTTACAAAACACCTCTAGGATCTCTTCTCAAAATCCAGTCAACTCCTTGTAGACTTAACTTTCTCTTTTCACATTTCCTCTGCAAATTTTCTCGTCTTCTGCCTTAAATTCTCCTTTCTTTTATAGTGGAAGTCTTGATAGCCTCTCGAGCTTCCAAAATCTCCAGGTGTTCTTGCTTTGTTTTGTTTGTTGGTTGGTTTGGTTTGGTTTGGTTTTATTGTCAGGGATGTACAAAATTCCTTGTGGGGATAATGGACAAGGAAAAGGAAGGATAAATGTCAAATATCTTTTACTTATTTTCTTTCCCCTTTAAAGTGGGGAGGATATAATTATATATTTCATAGTTTTATTTCTTACTGTGGCTCAAATTTAGGCTCCTATCTTTTCCTACATATCATGAGTTGGAAAAATATTCTAATTTAGAATAAGCTTACCAGTTTTATTTTATGACAAATGGTGAAAACATGTTTTATTACAACAAACTATTTTAACCTTCACTTGAATATATTATTGGTATGGCAGACCTGAGGAGAGAATCCAGACCACACAAATGAATTACTCTGAGAAAGTGGACAGGGTTTTGCATTGTAACCGTGTAATTCTATTCTACCCCAACCTACATTCCCCATTTACTATGTTAATATTCTGATTCCTTTTTTTTTTTGAAAAGTCATTTTGTATTTTTGATAGGTCAGTGAAGAATCATGACACGTTAGAAGCAACCTTTATTTCTCCCTAGTGCTTACAAGTATTCCAAATTCACAGGAATCAGCAGCATCCTGAAATTTAGCTAGAAATATGAATAACTAAATAATCAGAATGTATACATTTTATAGCCCATATCGTCTGCATACTGTCATTTAATTTTCCAGTCATCCAGGGGGATGTTTTAGTATTTATATTTAACAAGATAAAATTAAAATTCAGGGAAAATGATAAATTTATTCTATAACACACATTATCAGGGGAAGAATTAGGATGGGAATTGATATCTGCTCTGATGTTGAGTTGCCTTAGGTTTACTCAACATTGGCTTTGCAACTCATACAGATTAGCAGCGAACCAATTTTCTTCACTCTTCCAAGTATCCTACTTACTGACCGTCACCTCCTATCTTTCTGAGTCAACACCTCTAGTAGTCCAATTCCAGCAGTTCCTCCACGAGCATCAGGATCTCTAATCCATTTAACTCTGTTCAATAAACCTTCTTAGTCCCACTTCCCTCCTGTTTTACCAAAAGCCTTACTTTCGGTTTCAAGGTTCTTAGGATTCACTGGCAAAATAACCACTGTACACTCATTTAAACAAGAGTTTAGAGAGAGTTTATTGAATTAACAAAGATTACAGTACACTAATTAAGAAAAATATAGTATAACTAACTAAGAAAGAATAGTAAAGACAGGGGTTTATACATCACCGAATTGGGGAAGCACCTACATCCAGATCCAAGCAGCGCTGGGAAGTCCCTTGAACAGCAATCTGGAGTCCCATTTGGGACTGGAGTCCCAATTGCATCCACCCCACAGGTGAGACGTCAGTTTGCCACTCGAAGGAGCCCAGCTTTTAGCACCAGGCCGCAGGCTAATAACAATCAACCAACGTGCAAGTTTGCAGCTCTGGTTGTTGTCATAAATGCCTTGGTCTTAACTCGTAAGTCTTGGAATGTTCTTGATCCCTGGGGGGCTGGCCAGACCCTCATGGTGCCAGAAGTCCCATGACTTACTCTCTATATTATCTAGTGGTTTACAGTGTGTGCCAGCACCACCCCTGCTGGCCTGGGTGTAGCTCAGCAGTTTGGCATGCAGCCAGCTTTAGCGTCATTGTCCGGTCAGAGAGAGGCCTAGTGCTGCCTCTGAAGCCTGAACAAGACTACTTTACTAGCTTCCCCAACACTCCATACCTAGTTAAGTTCCATATTCATCATTATAACCAGTATGTCAGAGACTAGAAGTCTCTAGAAGTCCATCAAAACTTACTCTACCCTTCTGTAGTGATAAATGTGTAGCTGAATGATTTCCCCAGGCATATTTGAAGTAACTGTGGTCGTATGATTAGTTCTGTCCAATAGAATGTGAGTGGATGTGATGTGTGCTACTACCAGAATGATTTTTAAAAATTGGTCTTCCTTTTCTAGATTTTCTAGAAAAATCTTTGAGTTAAGGCCTTAGGGAATAGCAAAGTCACACAAAGGAATGATGGGTCCCTGAATCACCGAATGGGAGAAAGATGCCAACCAACCTGATATGTGGGTGAGAAATAAATTTATTTTGTGTTGAACCACTACATTAAAAATCTATTTTTACAGCAATTTAGACTATCCTAACTAATACACACCTGAATTCCTTGCCCATCTCTCCCTGAGACATACTGATTTGGCTGGTTCAGGCCACCTCTCCACTTACTCATTACTGGAACTGAGAAATTGAGCAGACCTCAAGGGAAAAAAAAATTAATGAAAGAAAAAACACACGATGTTACCTGGTATCTCTTTACATTTGTGAAATCGAATACCAAATGAGTTCTCAGTTTCAGTGCTAGCCCAAAATGCTACTACATTTTTCTCATCAGTACATTCTCCTACTTATTAAGATGACTATCTCATACTCTCTCTCTTCTCAGCTTCCAAGACCTCTTCCCTTTTTCTAACTTTCACCTGATGATCTTTTAAGTTACTTCACTGAGAAAATGAAGCCATCAGCAAAGAGCAGCCACATACTCCCACTACCAAATCCATCAGCTTACTTGCATCTGTGCCCAGATTTTCTCCCTGCCTTCCTTTCCTATTGAAACTTTTATTCTCCTACCTAAGCAAACTCCCCAACTCAGCCAGACTCTTCTCTGACTCAAGGTCACTCATGGATTATGGATCATACTATTCCCCTTCAACCTGACCTATTAGTGAGTATATATTAAATAAGTATATATATATATATAAAATGAGTATATATATGATATATAAAATATTACTTCTTTATATATAATTAATATATTTAAAATAAGTATATATGATAAGTATTATCTTATATATACTTATTTACTATATATTATACACAATAATTTAATATATACTAATTATATATTGTATGATTGTTTTTAATGTAATAACATATACTTATTAAATATATTTATGAATTATTTCACATCTTAAAAATGAACCAAGGATAAACCTTCTTCTCTTTCACCTACTTCTTTAATCCTCTATTCTTTTTTATACTAAAACTCTTCCTATTCTATTCTTTCCATTCTTTCTTGAACCTACACTAATTAAGATTTTTATCTCCAACTTCTAGAATTGCTGTTTCCAGGGTCACTGATGACATCCCCAATGGCTAAATCCAACGGTCAATTTTTTACCCACTTCTCCCTTAATCTAGCATCAATATTTAATCATTCCAATATTTTTTTAATGCTTTTTTTGCCATCTGAGTCTAATCTTCCATCATCTTCCATCATGTTTTCTTTATCTCACTGGCTGCTGCTTCTTATTTTCCTTTCCTGTACCCTCATCACTATTCTTATTTTAAATATTAGTTTAGGAATTAGTCTTTAGACATCTTCTCTATCTACACTAGATTCTTAGGTGATCTGATTTAGTCCTATGACTAAATCACCAATTCGATACTTAGAAATACTCAAATTTATGTCTCCAAATAAGATCTGTCTCCAGAACTTCTGCTTCCTGTTCAACATTTTCTCTTTAATATATAATATGAATATAAATTTTGTTATATTATAATGATATAAATCTCATTATAAATCTCAAGTTTAGTATATATGCACAATACAATTCAATCTTTGCTACAATCTACCCCTCCTTCAGACTTCCCCTTCCCAGTATATGGCAACTTTTTGTATCATGTTGTCAAATTCTTCTCTTTTTGTCACATCCAATCTCCATGATACCAGAAAATTTTGTTAGCTTTACCTTAAGATAAATTAAAAACAGAATACTTCTCACCACTACCACTGCTACCACCCAAGACAGCATCATCATTCCCCCAGTGTGTTGCCTCCTTTATACCACAAATAATACTGTCAAAACATAAATCAGATCATGCTCTTTCCTTGCTTAAAACTCTCTAGGGCTTCCCAACTCATAGTAAAAGCTTAATTTCTTAAAAGCTCTGTGTGATCAAGCCCTCATTACCACTATGACTTCGTTGCCTACATCACTCCTCCTCAACAATTTAACTCTAGTCTTTGGTGTTATTGCCATTCCTCCAACATACTTAGGCACATTGCCATGCCTGGGACTTTACACTCCCTGTGTTTTCCTCCTAGAATGCTTTTCCCAGGATATTTACGTGGCTCGCTCCCCAGTTTCCTACAAGTGTTGATAAAGCGCCAGCTCTCAAAGATACTTCCCGTGACCATTCTATAAAAAGAATCCTCTTCACTTGCTTTCACTTTGTCCTTCTTTGCTTTTCTTTAAATACCACTATTGCCACATAACATTCATTTCTTTCACTTTTATTCTTCCCACACTACTTTATAAGACTCATGTCGGGGGCTTCCCTGGTGGCGCAGTGGTTGAGAGTCTGCCTGCCAATGCAGGGGACACGGGTTCGAGCCCTGGTCTGGGAAGATCCCACATGCCATGGAGCTAGGCCCGTGAGCCACAACTACTGAGCCTGCGCGTCTGGAACCCGTGCTCCACAACAAGAGAGGCCGCGATTGTGAGAGGCCCGCGCACCCCGATGAAGAGTGGCCCCCGCTCGCCGCAACTAGAGGAAGCCCTCGCATAGAAAACGAAGACCCAACACAGCCAAAAATTAATTAATTAATTAATTATAAAAAAAAACAGTAAAGAATAAATTAAAAAAAAAAACAAGACTCATGTCAGCAAAGATTCTGAAAACTCTCTTCATTCTTGTAATTTTCAACCCTTCGAACAATGTCTTACACAGAGGAGATTCGAAATAAATATCTATCTATCGACTGAATTAACAATCCTCCAAACACTTTATGACCACATTAGAAATAGTATTAATAAACATGAGTGGAGAGTACTGAATTTATCAATGGAGCTTTGTCAAAATTCATCCAAATTGTTATCTTTCTCCAATTACACTTGAATATTATATCAGATCCTTTGAGTGGAGGAAAATTCTGACAGAATTCTCTTGATTATTCTCATTTAAAAATCTCTCCCCCAGATTTTTGACACTCTTGGGCTTCCACTAGCTCCAAAGGGCATAATTGTCTTCATGGAGCTTCACAGCCACCCAAGAACTATTTTTGACGATTAGTAAGACAGGATGAGTTATGAGATCACAGTTAGTGTGACAGTTCAGAGTAAATGCTTGACGCATTATAACTCATCTGGGAGCATATAGCTAAATGATGGATAGACTCCAAATGCCTAAGAAACTACTTCACAGTGAACTACTGAAAACAGAAAGGTCACAGCCAACCCTCAGCATCTCTGAAGCTCCAATGTAAACCAAGAAGTAAGGTTTGCGAAGGTGGATCTATGTAAGCATACTTACAACAGCAATTATAATTCTACATAAGATACTCAAGTGAACAATAAGTATAACTTCATTATTATCTTTGAATTTAACTTCAATATGAAGCCCCCTTTTACCACTTGGCAGAAATTAATCTCATTCTTTTTTTTTTTTTTTTGATGTTCTGTATCCTCTTCCTTGAAACTGATTCTGAAATCTGGAGTCTTTATATAATGGCAAGGTATGGGATGGAGATGGAATTCAAGTTATCAATTGAATTTATTACATTTATTCAATGTAATCTGCCACTGAGGGCATTCACTAAGAGTTAGATCTTCCTGTATGGCCACCTCTCAGTTTTCTATCAATTGCAGCTTTTTAGGTCTTGCAGTTCTTTAGTAAATCTGGTAACCAGGTAACATTTTTCTGCTTTAGTAAAAATTTTAGAGGGTTGTGTACAGTTCGTTTCCACACCCACTTCCTTGCTGTTCTTAAACAAATGGAGTTTATTTGCCAAGTACAGAACACTTTACACTGTGGTTTACTCAGATGCACTGCGTTTCACAACATTCTTGCCACTCTTGTGTGCAGGAGACTTGTTTTGCTGTTTCTGTACTTTTCTGGGAATTCCTTGAAGCTGTCTAAAATCCTGTCTCCTTAAGTATATTACAAAATCATATATTCTTTGGGACCCTACTCTCTGCTCTTACATCCAAAAATCCTTTAGGATTTACAAAATTCTCCTTGTTTCACCTACAACTCTTTCCCAACTCCCAGACCAAAAACTTTTACAAATCTCAGGGACTGTAAGTCTTGCTTGACAGTCATCATTTTTACCAGGTTTCCCCCAATATATGTTGTATTTGCCTGGAAGCCTTTCTATTTCTCCCCATTCTTTCCACTTTCACCCTTTTCTAAAAAGTTCCATGCTTTTCTTCCTTGAAACAGTAAGTACTATCATAAAATGGTCAAAGAGACAGATTGGAGAAGGTGGCAAATGGTAAAAGAAAATACAAGGAACAAAAGCAAGGAATAGAAATAATGATTTTAAAACTTACAGTAGTCAAAACCATAGAGACAGAAAGTAGAATGGTGGTGGCCAGGGGCTGAGGGGAAAGGGAAATGAGAAGTTAATGTTTAATGGGTACAGCATTTTAGTTTTACAAGATGAAAAAAGTTGTGGAGATGGATGGTGGTGATGGTTGCACAACATTATGGATGTATTTAATACCACTGAACTGTACACTTAAAATGGTTAAGATGTGTGTGTTTGGGTATTTAAATTTGAATAAAAATGTTAGCAAGAGGTGGATCTGAAAAAGGCAAGGATGTCAAAAACACGTTAGCAGGAGCAAATGGAACTTAAAACTGTATAATGCAAAATATTTCACTGTGATCCCCAGGTTAACACTCACTGCCCCTTCTACGTAGTCTTGGAGCTTTGTCACTTTACTCCCAGGATCCCTCCCTTCCATAAAACCATGCCTCTGATTTTTAGTCACACTTAGTCTGCCAATGGCATGGAAACCTACGGAGTTATCCTTCCTTAGAGGTTGGCACAACTTGGGACAGTGTCCAAAAGTAAAGGTAAGAAGTTGTAACCGTGGACATGCCAGAGGTTGGGAAGGTGAGGGAAGCTTGAGGATCTGAGGCTGCCCTCTTTCTCTTTCCCCATGGATGACATTATAGTCCTTAAGCCTGCTTGTTAAGTTAGGTATGGGGACACACTAAGACAGAAGTGCAATAAGAACAATGTTAAGATGGTAAATTTTATATGTATTTTATCATAATAAAAAAATGGGAAAAATGCATTATTTTGTCACATAGAGGAGTGTGCAACATTTGCCAGTGATACGTGGTTTCTTGATACCTCAGATTCTCCCTAAATATTAGTTCCTCATATAATCAGTGCCCTCCTTGCCACCCCACCCCATCCACACACCTAGTTAGGAATCTCCATGGTACTGAATTCTTTAAAAAAAATGCTGAATTCTTTAAAAAAAATGTCATAATAATGTGAAAATGGATATCAATAGCCTACTTTTCCTCAGGAAAGAAATAAACAATTTATATAGTAAGAGGATCATATAGGAAGGATAAAATATTATGCAAGAGTGGTAGACAGGTCTTACGTGGCTGCAGATTATAGTATGCAGGCCTAAACATGAGACTGAATCAGCTATGTGAACACAAAGTGAACGAGCTTATATTAGCCAGTATGAGTAACACCAGCTACTATGACCCAAAATTCTCAAATCTTAATGACGACACAATGAAAGTCATTTCTCATGTAATCAAAATAAAATGTGGATGTTTCTGATTGGGCAGTTTTCCTGGTGGCTTGTTTCCCAACAGTCACTCAACTTCAGGGATCTGGGATGCGCTCACCTTGGATGCCACGCACCATCCTCAATACACAGGCTACAATGTCACTGCATAGCACAAGGATATTTATTGTCCTTAATCTGCAAGTGGCAACCTTTCTTGCACCCTAATGCCATTGGATCCAATTCCTTATGTGGCTCACCTAGATTAAGGGGCTGAAACATGTAGTCTTTTGTGTTGAAATTCTTTGGTGAAGACATAGATTTATCACTACCCCATGATTTTTATGACCAACTGTTTGTAGGACAGAAAGGGGAGGGTAGAGACTTTAATAAAAATAAGCTTTCCTAATAGCAGCTGTAACATCAAACTAAAAGCTAGTTTGCCAATGAATGAAGCATTAAAATGTCTGATGGTCAGGCATTTGCCTTGCCTGCCTTTCCCACCCTTCTCTGATAATAACAACGTCTTGGAATATGAGAGTATAATGGACAGCAGTATGTCTATAACTATTAAATGTCAAAAGAATAAAAATCAGATAAAAATGAAAAATTCTGAACAGTAGTCTAGGTTTAAATTCTAAGCCCTCAACAAATTTGACAGGAAGGCCATATACTCAGTTACTCATTAAACCTATTTTCATATGAAAGGATCTCCATGTTTTATGAACTCTCCCACCATACCACCACCACACAACCATACACACACACGCACCCATACAGACATACACACACGCAGAAAAAAAGACATTAGAAGAAAGAATTTGAGCTTTGTGGAAAATAGAAAAGGCAGAAGAAATTTTGAAAAGGAAACAGAGAAGAAATAGGAGTTCTGGCTAATCTCTAATATTAGTGAACATCAGGAAAATGTTTAAGCAAAAAAGAAGAGGTGTGGGATTTTTCAATTAACTCTTTGAAATGGAAAAAAAATAGCAATGAATTAAGAAAAAAAAGAGGTGGGTGATTGTTCTGATTTTCACACTATGATTTAAATTTAGCTTTAAAATTTTTCTGCTCTAACAGTTTTGACATTTAAAAAAATAAAGAACTTTTACAAAGTTAGATATTTCCTGTTGCATTTAAGGCACTCTGTGTTCAGAAAATGTCATAATGTCATTAAGTTGCCTTCATAGACATACGATTTTATCCTCTTACTGCAGGCTCTTAATGCAGTGAGTGCTTCAGGGAGTACAAATTAGAGCCTGGGGACCTGACAAAAAGTTTTCAAATCCTTACGGTTGGGCTTGAATTTTAATATTGTGTCATTAAGAAAATGACTCTCAATTAGTGTGGTATTTACTCTCTCTTATTTTGTTTTTACAAGGCCCATCTTTCAAAAATTCCCATCTGTAAAATATATTCTTTCAGTTATAAAAGTGTTTGAAAATTAATACCTGAAAAATAGCATGTTATCATATTGCTTTCATTATATGACATAACCAAATATGTTGCTAGGCAACTAGCTATGGCTTTTGGAAAACTGCATACTTTATAATAGATTACTTTAGAGGCACTTTTTCAAAACAAATAGAATAGAGTTATCTAAAAGCATCTTCTGAAATTCTATGTAGAAAATGGTTTTTTTAAAAATCAACATCTCCAAAAGTGAGGAGGAGATGCTCTTGTCATATAGGTATCAAGTTTTCATTTTGCAGAGAGATAGATAAACAGAGAGGGAGAAAGGGGTGGGGGGGGCTTAAATCTGTTTATAAGCATTTAAACTGCTAAGGGAAATGTTAATTATGAATTATACATTATATTCGATTTTTATTCAAATATTTCTTTGGTTAAAAAAACATTATAATCATTTGAACTAATAAAAAGAATAATTTTAAATAAATAAATATAAAATAAATTTCTAGAGCCCTGGTTCTATCTACTGATTTCTCAACTGCTCTCATATACAGAAATGCTTATCAGACTTTAAAGAAACTATTTTTGGTGACTAGTACCAGTCAGTAATGATTTTAGTATGGAAAGGATTACTGCATTGAGTAGAAGTTCAGAATACTTAACATCTAAAATCTATTCCAAACTTAAGTTTTTATGACTCTATAAAGTGTTATATTTTATTCTTTAACAGAATATCTTAAATGATAAAGTGATATATGTTAACAATAGAAATTCTGGAAATATAGAAGCACATAAAAGAAAAAAGATTTATCACTACTAATATTAAAACCTAAAAAAGAAAACCATTAATATTTTAGCATAAATCTTACTAGATATTTTTCTTCTATATGTATTGTTTTAATTTCAAATATTCATTTTTGTTTTTACTTTCTATTATAAAATTGATATTCTATATATCATACATATTGTATGCATATACTACATACATGTATACAACACAGCTCATATATACATGTTTACAGTTTACCTTTTCCAGTTAATGTTATATAGTGAGCATTTTTTCATACATAGCTGCTTTGAAATACATTATTGCATGAATGAGTGACACCCACAATATGGCTGTAACAAAATTTTAGTTATTTTACTATAACTGAGATTTTTCACCAATTTTTCACTATTATAAATAATACTGCATTGAATACCTTCATTCATAAATCATGATTCATATCTCTGTTGATTTCCCTAGGGTAGGTGGCTGGAAGTGAATTTACTGAGTCAAAGGGTACACATTACTTTAAGACTGTAGATACATATTTCTTGTTATTTTTCAGTAAGCAAAAAAAAAAGTCTACCTTCTTAAAAAAAAAAACCACAGCAATAGATAAGAATGGATAATACAACCTAATTGGCATTGGATATTAGTAGCTTAAACATTATGTTAGTTTGAAGGAGGAGTCATTGCCTGTTGTGGTTTTAGTGAAATTGAATATAATTTTTCTTATGTTCCATTTTTATTTCTTTTTTTGTAAATTCGGGTCCTTTGCTCATTTTTCAGTTAAAGTATTCATGCTCTTCTTTTTTTAATTTTTAAAGATTTTAGTCTACATTTATTGGGGTTACACCTTTCAGAGAGCTAGGATTAATTTAGACTCTTTTAAGTGTAATTAGATGGAGTTTCAGGATGTTGAAAAAGATAAGAGTCCAGTCTAAGAGTTTTATATCTTATAGCAGGGACATCTAGCTATTGGAGGTTATCTAGCCAAGAATTATGTTTCAGGAATTATGTTTTAAGGCAGCGGTCCCCAACTTATTTGGCACCAGACAATTTTCCCACGGACAGAGGGCGCGGGGGGATGGTTCAGGCGATAAGGCAAGCAATGGGGAGCGATGCTGTGCGGCGTGGTTCCTAACAGGCCATGGACAATCACAGGTCAGTGGGGGTTGGGGACCCCTGTTTTAAGGAATTATGCATCTTTAGTCCTAATTGATGTTTTTAGAGCATCTAGTGTACAAACATGTGAATACATATATGTGGTTACGTGCCAGATACACGAAAAAAAATACTGGGGTGAGTTGGGGGTTTTTTTTGTAATTTATTTATTTATTTATTTTTTAACATCTTTATTAGAGTATAATTGCTTTACAATGGTGTGTTCGGTTCTGCTCCATAACAAAGTGAATCAGCCACACATATACATATGTCCCCATATCCCTTCCCTCTTGCATCTCCCTCCCTCCCACCCTCCTTATCCCACCCCTCCAGGCGGTCACAAAGCACTGAGCTGATCTCCCTGTGCCATGCAGCTGCCTCCTACCAGCTACGTACTTTACGTTTGGTAGTGTATATATGTCCATGCCACTCTCTCACTTTATCCCACCTTACCTTTTCCCTACCCCATATCTTCAAGTCCATTCTCTAGTAGGTCTGCATCTTTATTACCGTCTTGCCCCTAGGTTCTTCTGACCATTTGTTGTTTTTTTTTTTTTTAGATTCCGTATATATGTGTTAGCATACTGTATTTGTTTTTCACTTTCTGACTTACTTCACTCTGTATGACAGACTCTAGGTCCATCCACCTCACTACAAATAACTCAGTTTCATTCCTTTTTATGGCTGAGTAATATTCCATTGTATATATGTGCCACATCTTCTTTATACTTTCACCTGTTGATGGACACTTAGGTTGTTTCCATGTCCTGGCTATTGTAAATAGAGCTGCAATGAACATTTTGGTACATGACTCATTTTGAATTATGGTTTTCTCAGGGTGTATGCCCTGTAGTGGGATTGCTGGGTCATATGGTAGTTCTATTTTTAGTTTTTTAAGGAACCTCCATACTGTTCTCCATAGTGGCTGTATCAATTCACATTCCCACCAACAGTGCAAGAGGGTTCCCTTTTCTCCACACCCTCTCCAGCATTTATTGTTTGTAGATTTTTTGATGATGGCCATTCTGACTGGTTTGAGATGATATCTCATTGTAGCTTTGATTTGCATTTCTCTAATGATTAACGATGTTGAGCATTCTTTCATGTGTTTGTTGGCAATCTGTATATCTTCTTTGGAGAAACGTCTATTTAGGTCTTCTGCCCATTTTTGGATTGGGCTGTTTGTTTTTTTGATATTGAGCTGCATGAGCTGCTTGTATGTTTTGGAGATTAATCCTTTGTCAGTTGCTTCATTTGCAAATATTTTCTCCCATTCTGTGGGTTGTCTTTTAATCTTGTTTATGGTTTCCTTTGCTGTGCAAAAGCTTTTAAGTTTCAGTAGGTCCCATTTGTTTATTTTTGTTTTTATTTCCATTTCTCTAGGAGCTGGGTCAAAAAGGATCTTGTTGTGATTTATGTCATACAGTGTTCTGCCTATGTTTTCCTCTAAGAGTTTGATGGTGTCTGGCCTTACATTTAGGTCTTTAATCCATTTGGAGTTTATTTTTGTGTATGGTGTTAGGGAGTGTTCTAATTTCACTCTTTTACATGTAGCTGTCCAGTTTTCCCAGCACCACTTATTGAAGAGGCTGTCCTTTCTCCACTGTATATTCTTGCCTCCTTTATCAAAGATAAGGTGACCATATGTGCGTGGGTTTATCTCTGGGCTTTCTATCCTGTTCCATTGATCTATATTCCTGTTTTTGTGCCAGTACCATGTTGTCTTGAATACTGTAGCTTTGTAGTATAGTCTGAAGTCAGGGAGCCTGATTCCTCCAGCTCTGTTTTTCTTTCTCAAGATAGCTTTGGTTATTTGGGGTCTTTTGTGTTTCCATACAAATTGTGAAATTTTTTCTTCTAGTTCTGTGAAAAATGCCAGTGGTAGTTTGATAGGGTTTGCATTGAATCTGTAGATTGCTTTGAGTAGTAGAGTCATTTTCACAATGTTGATTCTTCCAATCCAAGAACATGGTATATCTCTCCATCTATCTGTATCATCTTTAATTTCTTTCATCAGTGTCTTATAATTTTCTGCATACAGGTCTTTTGTCTCCTTAGGTAGGTTTATTCCTAGATATTTTATTCTTTTTGTTGCAATGGTAAATGGGAGTGTTTTCTTAATTTCACTTTCAGATTTTTCATTATTAGTGTATAGGAATGCAAGAGATTTCTGTGCATTAATTTTGTATCCTGCTACTTTACCAAATTCATTGATTAGCTCTAGGAGTTTTCTGGTAGCATCTTTAGGATTCTCTAGGTATAGTATCATGTCATCTGCAAACAGTGACAGCTTTACTTCCTCTTTTCCAATTTGGATTCCTTTTATTGCTTTTTCTTCTCTGATTGCTGTGGCTAAAACTTCCAAAACTGTGTTGAATAATAGTGGTGAGAGTGGGCAACCTTGTCTTGCTCCTGATCTTAGTGGAAATGGTTTCAGTTTTTCACCATTGAGGACGATGTTGGCTGTGGGTTTGTCATATATGGCCTTTATTATGTTGAGGAAAGTTCCCTCTATGCCTACTTTCTGGAGGGTTTTTATCATAAATGAGTGTTGAATTTTGTCGAAAGCTTTCTCTGCATCTATTGAGAGGATCATATGGTTTATCTCCTTCAATTTGTAAATATGGTGTATCACGTTGATTGATTTGCATATATTGAAGAATCCTTGCATTCCTGGGATAAACCCCACTTGATCATAGTGTATGATCCTTTTAATATGCTGTTGGATTCTGTTTGCTAGTATTTTGTTGAGAATTCTTGCATCTATGTTCATCAGTGATATTGGCCTGTAGTTTTCTTTCTTTGTGACATCTTTGTCTGGTTTTGGTATCAGAGTGATGGTGGCCTCGTAGAATGAGTTTGGGAGTGTTCCTCCCTCTGCTATACTTTGGAAGAGTTTGAGACGGACAGGTGTTAGCTCTTTTCTAAATGTTTGATAGAATTCGCCTGTGAAGCCATCTGATCCTGGGCTTTTGTTTGTTGGAATATTTTTAATCACAGTTTCAATTTCAGTGCTTGTGATTGGTCTGTTCATATTTTCTATTTCTTCCTGGTTCAGTCTTGGAAGGCTGTGCATTTCTAAGAATCTGTCCGTTTCTTCCAGATTGCCCATTTTATTGGAATAGAGTTGCTTGTAGTAATCTCTCATGATCCTTTGTATTTCTGCAGTGTCAGTAGTTACTTCTCCTTTTTCATTTCTAATTCTATTGATTTGAGTCTTCTCCCTTTTTTTCTTGATAAGTCTGGCTAATGGTTTATCAATTTTGTTTATCTTCTCAAGGAACCACCTTTTAGTTTTATTGATCTTTGCTCGTTTCCTTCATTTCTTTTTCATTTATTTCTGATCTGATCTTTATGATTTCTTTCCTTCTGCTAACTTTGGGGGTTTTTTGTTCTTCTTTCTCTAATTGCTTTAGGTGTAAGGTTAGGTTGTTTATTTGAGATGTTTCTTGTTTCTTAAGGTAGGCTTGTATAGCTATAAACTTCCCTCTTAGAACTGCTTTTGCTGCATCTCATAGGTTTTGGGTCGTTGTGTTTTCATTGTCATTTGTTTCGAGGTATTTTTTGATTTCCTCTTTGATTTCTTCAGTGATCTCTTGGTTATTAAGTAGTGTGTTGTTTAGCCTCCATGTGTTTGTATTACTTACAGATTTTTTCCTGTAATTGATATCTAGTCTCATAACGTTGTGGTCGGAAAAGATACTTGATACAATTTCAATTTTCTTAACTTTACCAAGGCTTGATTTGTGACCCAAGATATGATCTATCCTCGAGAATGTTCCATGAGCACTTGAGAAGCATGTGTATTCTGTTGTTTTGGGATGGAATGTCCTATAAATACCAATTAAGTCCATCTTGTTTAATGTATCATTTAAAGCTTGTGTCTCCTTAGTTATTTTCATTTTGGATGATCTGTCCATTGGTGAAAGTGGGGTGTTTAAGTCCCTTACTATGACTGTGTTACTGTCGATTTCCCCTTTTATGGCTGTTAGTATTTGCCTTATGTAATGAGGTGCTCCTATGTTGGGTGCATAAATATTTACAATTGTTATATCTTCTTCTTGGATTGATCCCTTGATCATTATGTAGTGTCCTTCTTTGTCTCTTGGAATAGTCTTTGTTTTAAACTCTATTTTGTCTGATGTGAGAATTGCTACTCCAGCTTTCTTTTGATTTCCATTTGCATGGAATAACTTTTTCCATCCCCTCACTTTCAGTCTGTATGTGTCTCTAGGTCTGAAGTGTCTCTAGGTCTGAAGACCAGCATATATACAGGTCTTGTTTTTGTATCCATTCAGCCAGTCTATGTCTTTTGGTTGGAGCATTTAATCCATTTACATTTAAGGTAATTATCGATATGTATGTTCCTATTACCATTTTCTTAATTGTTTTGGGTTTATTATTGTAGGTCTTTTTCTTCCCTTATTTCCCACTTAGAGAAGTTCCTTTAGCATTTGTTGTAAAGCTGGTTTGGTGCTGCTGAATTCTCTTAGCTTTTGCTTGTCTGTGAAACTTTTAATTTCTCCATCAAATCTGAATGTGATCCTTGCTGGGTAATCTTGGTTGTAGGTTTTTCTCCTTAATCACTTTAAATATGTCCTGCCACTCCCTTCTGGCTTACAGAGTTTCTGCTGAAAGTTCAGCTGTTAACCTTATGGGGATTCCCTTGTGTGTTATTTGTTGTTTTCCCTTGCTGCTTTTAATATTTGTTCTTTGTATTTAATTTTTGGTAGTTTGATTAATATGTGTCTTGATGTGTTTCTCCTTGGATTTATCTTGTATGTGACTCTCTGTGCTTCTTGGACTTGATTAACTATTTCCTTTCCCATAATAGAAAAGTTTTCAACTATAATCTCTTCAAATATTTTCTCAGTCCCTTTCTTTTTCTCTTCTTCTTCTGGGACCCCTATAATTCGAATGTTGGTATGTTTAATGTTGTTCCAGAGGTCTCTGAGACTGTCCTCAATTCTTTTCATTCTTTTTTCTTTATTCTGCTCTGCAGTAGTTATTTCCACTATTTTATCTTCCAGGTCACTTATTCGTCCTTCTGCCTCAGTTATTCTGCTATTGATCCCTTCTAGAGAATTTTTAATTTCGTGTATTATGTTGTTCATCACTGTTTGTTTGCTCTTTAGTGCTTCTAGGTCATTGTTAAACGTTTCTTGTATTTTCTCCATTCTATTTCCAAGATATTGGATCAACTTTACTATCCTTATTTTGAATTCTTTTTCAGGTAGACTGCCTATTTCCTCTTCATTTTTTAGGTCTGGTGGGTTTTTGCCTTGCTCCTTCATCTGCTGTGTGTTTCTCTGTCTTCTCATTTTGTTTAACTTACTGTGTTTGGGGTCTCCTTTTTGCAGGCTGCAGGTTTGTAGTTTTTGTTGTTTTTGGTGTCTGTCCCCAGTGGCTAAGGTTGGGTCAGTGGGTTGTGTAGGCTTCCTGGTGGAGGGGACTAGTGCCTGTGTTCTGGTGGATGAGGCTGGATCTTGTCTTTCTGGTGGGCAGGTCCACGTCTGGTGGTGTGTTTTGGGGTGTCTGTGGCCTTATTATGATTTTAGGCAGCCTCTGTGCTAATGGATGGGGCTGTGCTCCTGTCTTGCTAGTTGTTTGGCATGGGGCGTCCTGCACTGTAGCTTGCTGGTTGTTGAAAGGAGCTGGGTTTTGGTGTTTAGTTGGAGATCTCTGGGAGATTTCTGCTGTTTGATATTACGTGGAGCTGGGAGGTCTCTTGTGGACCAGTGTCCTGAACTTGGCTCTCCCACCTCAGTGGCACAGCCCTGATGCCTGGCTGGAGCACCAAGAGCCTGTCCTCCACATGGCTCAGAATAAAAGGGAGAAAAAAAGAAAGAAAGAAAGAAAGAAGAAGATAAAATAAAATAAAATAAAATAAAGTAAAATAAAATAATTAAAATGTAAAATAAAATAATTAAAATAAAAAATTATTATTAGAAAAAAAAATTTTTTAAGTAAAAAAAAAAACAACAAAAAAAACTGACAGCACCCTAGGTCAAATGGTAAAAGCAAAGCTATACAGACAAAATCATACACAGAAGCATACACTTACACACTCACAAAAAGAGAAAAAGTGAAAAAATACATATATATCATTGCTCCCAAAGTCCACCTCCTCAGTTTGGGATGATTCATTGCCTATTCAGGTATTCCACAGATGCAGGGTACACCAAGTTGATTGAGGAGACTTAATCTGCTGCTCCTGAGGCTGCTGGGAGACTTTTCCCTTTCTCTTCTTTGTTCGCACAGCTCCCGGGGTTCAGCTTTGGATTTGGACCCGCCTCTGCGTGTAGGTCGCCTGAGGGCGTCTGTTCTTCGCTCAGACAGGATGGGGTTAAAGGAGCAGATGATTCGGGGGCTCTGGTTCACTCCGGCTAGGAGGAGGGAGAGGTGCGGGGCGAGCCTGCGGTGGCAGAGGCTGGCGTGACGTTGCACCAGCCTGAGGTGCGCCTGCGTGTTCTCCCAGGGAAGTGGTCTGTGGATCACGGGACCCTGGCAGTGGCGGGCTGCACAGGCTCCCAGGAGGGGAGGTGTGGAGAGTGACCTGTGCTTGCACACAGGCTTCTTGGTGGCTGCAGCAGCAGCCTTAGCGTCTCATGCCCATCTCGGGTCCGCACTGATAGCCGCGGCTCACACCCGTTTCTGGAGCTCCTTTAAGCGGCGCTCTTAATCCCCTGTCCTCGCGCACCAGGAAACAAAGAGGGAAGAAAAAGTCTCTTGCCTCTTCGGCAGCTGCAGACTTTTTCCTCGGACTCCCTCCCGGCTAGCTGTAGTGCACTAACCCCTTCAGGCTGTGTTCACGCCGCCAACCCCAGGCCTCTCCCTGGGATCTGACCTCCGAGGCCCGAGCCTCAGCTCCCATCCCCCACCCATCCTGGCGGGTGAGCAGACAAGCCTGTCGGGCTGGTGAGTGCTGGTCGGCACCGAACCTCTGTGGGGGAATCTCTCCGTTTTGCCCTCCGCACCCCTGTTGCTGCACTCACCTCCGTGGCTCCAAAGCTCCCCCCTCCGCCACCCGCCGTCTCCGCCCACGAAGGGGCTTCCTAGTGTGTGGAAACCTTTCCTGTTTCACGGCTCCCTCCCACTGGTGCAGGTCCCGTCCCTATTCTTTTGTCTCTGTTTTCCCTTTTTTCTTTTGCCCTACCCAGGTACGTGGGGAGTTTCTTGCCTTTTGGGAGGTCTGACGTCTTCTGCCAGCGTTCAGTAGGTGTTCTGTAGGAGTTTTTCCACATGTAGATGTATTTCTACTGTATTTGTGGGGAGGAAGGTGATCTCCGCGTCTTACTCTTCCGCCATCTTTAAGCTCCTCCCCTGGGGTGAGCTTTTTAATGGCTTTGATTCCCAGGTCTCACATTCTGTTTCCGAAGATCGGGGATGAGTCTTGGTGATACATATGCTTAATTACTTGTCCAGATGATTCAGATTGCATTTAGCCTTGGAAAAATGTGCTTCATTGTTTTGAAAAGTTAGTATCAAGTGATTACTTATGAATTACTGACTTCTACTGTTAACTGAAAATTGCCCAATTTTTACTGCTTCTTTCCTATTGGTTTTATTGAAATCACTTAATTTTGTTACAAATTAATAATCGTTTTTGCTTCAAAATTCTCACTGTTTTATCATATTAACAGGAGTTGTTTCTATGTTACTTTTTCCTGGTTTCATGGCTTGTCACACTTTCTTTTTTTATACCATGCACTTCCCTTCTAGAAAAATTTATTTTGAGGCATGTTACCATTAGCTGGATATATCTTCAAGTAATTTTTTCAGGATGACTGCTTAGGTGGTATAATTTTCATGTCCTTGCATATCAGAGAATCTCTTTCTCCTCTCCTTCCAAATAAACGATGGCTTCTCAGGGTATAGAATTCTTAGGCCTTAATATTCTTTTCTTTCAAAGCTGCTGATGTTTAGTATTGATTTCTGCCCCTCAGTGATCAGGAGAAAAAAAAAATCTAATACCAACCTCATTATATCTTTTGAAAGCAACCCATCTTTTCTGTTGGATATGCAGGGTGTCTATTTTCACTACATTTTCTTGGTACTCTCTGACCTCTTTTGATCTGATGTCTCAAGTCTTTCCTCAGATCAGGAAACTTTTAAAAATGTTTATTTGATGATCATCTGTCCACCACCTTTTTCTGTTCTCTTTTATTCTAATTTCAAATAGCAGTATAGTGGTTCTTCTAATCCTTACCCAATATATTTCAAATCTTAGTATCCAAATGGATACTTTTTCCTGCAAAATCCAATCAAATAGTTACCTCTTTTTAAACATTTTATCATAATTATTTTTACATGAATACATTCTTTTCTGATCTTAGATTTCCTCTTTTTAAATTCCAATACTCTAGATTTTATTGTAATTAAAAATTAGATCTTTTATTTGGTTCCTCCTATTCTGTTTTGTGAGTCTACTCCGTAGCTCCCGAGTTTCAATATATTTACACCCAGCTTTTGTGCTACTCAGTCTTTCTAAGGTCACATTATGTATATATATTGTATTCAAGTTTAATTTCTATCCCCTGTTTTTGGATCATGAATTTAACAGATGTGCTGCCCCTTTTATAATTTACAAATTTGTCCTCAATAAAAGTCAAGTGCATACATGTGTGGCTTTTGTCCATGCCAAATCTAAGTGAAGAACTACTGGAAACTGCCACTCTATTTTCATAAAGGAAGCAGGTAAACTACTCTCTTACATGCTCATATTGATCATTTTGATAAACTTTCCAATAAATATAACATGTAGTAAGAATCTTTGAGAAACTTCTTTGAATTTTTGATAGTAAAAGACCAAGGCACTATGGGTAAAATTTGATAGACCGAGACAAACAGCTAGCTACTACAGAATTTGCTATGCTCAGTTACCTGGCACCTAATTCAAATACTTTAAAAAAAATCAATATACTCTAAGTCCCAGCTCTCCTAAATAATGATCTTTAGACTTTGTATAAAGGATGTTGCTTACATATAATTTGTTTGTTTGCCTTTGTAATTGAATAATGATTACTCTTCAAGTAATATTGTCCTCTAAATATTTACTGCTATTAAATTCCTTTTAAAACCAAAGGTCACATGTAGAAGAGCCAAGTAGATCCCTGAATGGAAATCTCCAGGAGTGGTCAACAGTGAGTAGTACATGACTTGCCACCTATAACCAAGTTTTCTAACATTAATTATGCATGCCAGAAACCCAGTGTGTGTTATTAGTCAGGGTTTCCAGAGAAACACAACCAATAGGACATGTACTTATATTAAAAGGTTTTATAAAAATTGGCTCACATGAATTTAGAGTCTGATAAGACCCGAATCTATAATGTGGGCTGGCAACCTGGATACCCAGAAGGACTGATCATGCAAATAAAGATTGAAGGCAGGCTGCTGGAGAATTGCCCCTTGTTCCAGTAGGTCAGTCTTTTATCTATTTAGGCTTTCCTTCAGCTGACTGGATGAGGCCCACACCCATCATGGAGGGCAATCTGCTTTACTCAAAATTCACCCATTTAAATGTTAATCACATCTAAAACATAATCCAAGTTCGCACATAAAATGAACCCTCACAGTGTCATAAAGAAAAAAATCATTAAATGGAGTCCAGAGATCTTAATCAATTTATTTAACCAATTTGAGTTGCCATATACTTCATATACTGCCATATACTTATTTCATCCTCATAACCATTAAGTGGTTATGAGGATGAAATAACACGACACAGTGAAGCACAGAATGCAAGCCAGAAATGGGTAAATAACCAGAGTCAGAAATGTTTCCTGTGACACAAAAAAGAAGAAAAGATACAAGTTGATGTCTGGAGGATATGGCAGTAGAATCAGGAAGGAAAACATAATATTCATTGATTCTCTAGAGTTTCCAATTTACTCTCTCACCTAAATAGTTTTAAATTACTGAGCTGGGCAATTTCTAAATGAGACAGTTAGTATACCGGTTAAGAACAGTGGTGTTTATGCAGGCAGACCTGGATTGGTGTTCAAGCCCCAGCACTTACTTGTGCCTGGGCTTGTGCAGCCACCTAACCCTCCTGAGCCTCAATTTCCTCATCTGTAAAAGTAATGAGTGCTTGTCCTTCATAGAGTGTCATAAAGATTTATGAGATAACGCATGGAAGCACTTGACAAAACGCCTAGTATATAGGAAGGGTTGAACAAGTGATATATTTTATTATAACAAATATTAGTAGTTAGGCCCTCCTTGTTATACTAGCTTAAGAAATAACATAAACAATTAATTATTAGCAAAAATATATTGAGAATACATATACATTAAAATACTAGATAAATATGGAAAAATTATAAGACAGTTACTCTGATATTTTACTCTATGAAGACTTAATTTCCAAAGGAGTTATTTCATATCGATTCTAAAATATGATAAAAAACATATATGGGATTACCACTGCTATTATGTTTCAGTACCTCATGGGAAATTTTACTTAAATCTGTGCAACCTCTCGATGATTAAGCTCTATTGAATTTAAAGAAAGTTTTTCATCAACTTTGTTTCTGAGGTTTACTAATAAATAGAGAAATAGAACCTAAATCCCAAAATAAGACATTCTCAAGAATAAGATTCCAAAAGGTCATAGAATCAAATTAACATTGTGCTTAGTTTCATTTCCCATCAACAATGAAATTTTGCATATAACATTTTAAATTCTCAATATGTGGTGTTAATATACATGTGTGTTTGGAGGAAGGCAAGATTAATTTTACATTAGGTTAATACATTACTGTAAGTCAAATCTGATCACATTAAATTACCAAAGTAACAAAAGAGAGACAGAAATTTCAGCGTGCAAAACTGAGTCTAAATCCACAATTAAAAGCGGAAATGATTAACATGTGTGTCATAAGTAACGTTCATAAACCTTTTCAAAAAGTTTGACTGTGCAGAGAACAAACATAGTGAAAATAGACCTCTTATCTCTAGAAAACACATTTGTTAGGCTTAGAAACAAAATATAAATTATGTATACCATTGCTGCAATGAAAAAATACAATTGTTGCTTGAAAAATTCATTAAATTGTAAATAAACTGTAGTTAACCCGTATGTTGATTATTTATCTCAGGAATTTGAGAGGGATTTGAATGCCTACGTGGTGCATAGAATTAAGGTAGGCAGTGTTTTGACATTTTATCCAAAGTGAAGGTGGAAATCACAGAGAGAGAGAGAGAGAGAGGGAATAGAACTACTTAAAAGCAGACCCCAAAGCCAGGACTACACAAAAAAGAATCAAGTAGAAATTGGAGTAATGATTTCCATGTATTTTAATCTAATAAATCAGGCCACAAAGTGCCAAATAATCTGATGTGTGGGCTTTAGAGAGTAAACCTTAAAAACCTGTCAATTTGAAAGCTGATTTTAAGAGACTTGAAATTGCATCAAAAATGAAAAGAAGAGGGACTTCCCTGGTGGTGCAGTAGTTAAGAATCTGCCTGCCAATGCAGGGGACAAGGGTTTGAGCCCTGGTCCGGGAAGATCTCACATGCCGCAGAGCAACTAAGCCCATGCACCCATAACTACTTAGCCTGTACTCTAGAGCCCGCGAACCACAACTAGTGAGGCTGTGTGCCACAACTACTGAAGCCCGCATGCCTAGAGTCCATGCTCCACAAGAAGAGAAACCACTGCAATGAGAAGCCCGCACACAGCAACGAAGACGCAATGCAGCCAAAAATAAATAAATACATTTTAAAAATAAGTAAATAAATAAAAATGTTTTAAAAAAAGAAAAGAAGAGGTGACAATCATCTGAAATCTTGGGTGTTGATTCCAGTTCATGGCAACCTCCTAGCTGTGTGAAGTAATTGAAAGTGACTGTATATTTTTTCTTTCTTCATTTTCTCTTCAACATATAACAACCTGGTTGCCTTTTTTTTTCCCACTAGCTAAAATCAGTATACTATAGTGATGAATTCCTAATGCTCTGCAAAAATAACATTATCACACTATGTTAATATCCTTTTTCTCTAAAATGGAAGGAGATTCAATGGCTTTAAAGTGCCAGAATCCTTTGTGATGCAAGCACTGTAGAGAAAGTAGATATCTGTATCAGAGAGTCTAGAGGCTGTAAGGACAGAGAAAAATTAAAAATAAGAGGCTTAATTCTCCTCTTGAAAATAAGGAAAGAGATCCCTCTTCTTTGTTTTTCTTAAGAGTATTTACCTTAGAAAACGTGTGTGTACTTTCTGCTCTCTTTGAAATGTATATAAATCTCTCTGAAGACTAGATAGGCCTTTTGTCAGCTTTTGACTTAGGTCTCTCTGGAGGCCCTGGGACCTATCTCTTTGTCTGTAACAATTAGATATAGCACCTCTACATTCCAGTTTCTATGTGAGTGTAGGAGCCTAACTTCTGTGTGTTCCTTGCTCCAAGTTGCAATACTACCTCCTGCCATAAGATATGAGAGTTTGTTTTTTTCTCCAAGTAAAGGCAATTAGCAAACACAGATGATCAATCTCACTTACCAACTACATTTAAGATGTGTTACAAACGGTATTGTGAAGTCCTCTTACCTGAGGACCAATTATTGTTTATCTTGAAACATGTATGTAATGGGTTATATCTGCTTGACTATATAAAAGGGTGAGACTTCTTTCTGTCTTTGCAATCTTCGAGTGGATTTCCTGTGATGTGTGTCACATTTTGGTTTAATGCTTATTCAATAATAAAATTGTGTGGAGAGGTTTTCTGGGTTGGGAGTAGGTTTTGTTTCTAATTATATTTTCCCAAAAAGATCATCTCATGATTTTGAGTAGGAGGTGGAGCAAGATATCTAACTGTCCTACATAGATATTTTTGAGAAAAACAAACAACTTTTTATTAATATACACTTAAAGATATTAAGAAGCATTTTTGCCGGCGCAAATATCTAATTAATCCAGGACAGAGAATCGTCCATTTTCTCCACCAAGATAGAATATCAACCATCTCTTTTGATGTTTCATTGAAATATTTTCTTTTGGTCCCCTGCTTTAATTTAGAACAACCTTTCTAATTTATTCTTCTTTTTTTTCTCTTTATTTTGGCCGTGCCTGGCGGTTTGCAGGATCTTACTTCCCCCACGAGGGATTGAACCTGTGCCCTCGGCAATGAAAGCACAGAGTCCTATCCACTGGACCACCAGGGAATTCCCTCTAATTTATTCTTAAGGAAAATCAAATTCCTGCTCTTTTCTATTCATTAAAAATTATTTTAATTCTATAAAATATAAACAAAAGTTGTTGACCAGCTTCATAATGGAATTCATAATTGCAACAATAAATATGTCCATAACTATAGAGTCAAAATCAACAGTTTGTTGTTAAATTGGAGTCAGGTTTTGATCCTTGGGAAGAAACATGGCCAAACCAAGGTAAGAAACCAAAAAAGCAAGACTCCTAGAAAGGGGTAGAAATAGGCAGCAAGAGAGAAATCTTAAAGAGAAGAAATAGTTATCTTCCCTATAGTACTGAATTTTGAACCATAGAGGATAACTAATATTACCTCCTTATTAATTCCTCATTGGCTAAAGTCTGGAATTGGGACCATTGATCAAGAATTGACTATAGAGACTCATGAACTTAGAATAAAGAGACACCAGGAAAGAGTAAGAAAGAATTACAGTATATTAATGTTCCATTAGGAAACAAGGTCTTTGGGATATTATTTCTGTTGGAAAATATCCACTCAATTTTAACTGTAAACTGGTGTCATTTGGAAGCTGACATTCAGATTTTCTTTATAAAGGTGAATTATGTTTCATTTTGACAGTTATAACATTAATTTTTTCAATGAATGTTTTTCAACTATTGATCAGGTTTCAGTGGAAGTGAAGTCTGGTTCATATATATATGCCCATATTTTTATAGATATTATACTTTCTATTTTGTATTTTCAGTAGTTTGTGGCAATTTATTTTGCAATCTTTGAAGACCTAACAGATTTTGTCCTTTTAAAACTTTTCAATTTCCTATTTTGTCACATCAAATATGTTGGAAATTTTTAATAAAAGATGAGTATTCCATTTTAAATCTTCTGTTTCACTGCAAAGAGATTATGCATACTTTAGAGCAAAGTATCAACTAGCACAATATTTTGGGTGTCCTGACAAGATATCAAGATCGAAGATTTCACAGTGGGGAAAAACACACAATAATCCAGTATTAAGAAATCATGTTTCTTCTCCTGATGTATCCGATTGGGGGCAAGATGTTTGACTCTTTTAGGTTTATTCCCTCTTTGATGAAAAGAATGTATATCAATCCTTGCCTGGTCTGGCCACTGGGTTTTGGTAAAATGCATATGAGTTATTAGTAAATGTATTTTTTAAAAAAAACTAACACAAAGTTATTGCAATTTTTAAAAATCCACTCACCCTAATGCCGCATAATCCAAGAGAAGCTACAGAGAAGACTAGCTGTCAGCAAAATGTGTAGTTAGAATTATATATTTTTTAATATTATTATTTTTTTTTAGTATAGCAAGTCCTTACCAGTTATCTACTTTATATATATTAGGGTATATATGTCAATCCCAATCTCCCAATTCATCCCACAGCCACCCCTACTCCCCCACTTCCTCCCTTGGTGTCAATACGTTTGTTCTCTACATCTGTGTCTCTATTACGGCCTTGCAGTCCAGTTCATCTGTGCCATTTTTCTAGATTCCACATATATGCATTAATACACGATATTTGTTTTTCTCTTTCTGACTTACTTCACTCTGTAGGACAGTCTCTAGGTCCATCCACGTCTCTACAAATGACGCAATTTCGTTCCTTTTTATGGCTGAGGAATATGCATTGCATGTATGTACCACATCTTCTTTATCCATTCGTCTGTTGATAGGAATTTAGGTTGCTTCCATGACCTGGCTACTGTAAATAGTGCTGCAATGAACATTGGGTTGCATGTGTCTTTTTGAATTATGGTTTTCTCTGAGTTAATGCCCAATAGTGGGATTGCTGGGTCATATGATAATTCTATTTTTAGTTTTTTAAGGAACCTCCATACTGTTCTCCATAGTGGCTGTATCAATTTACATTCACACCAACAGTGCAAGAGGGATCCCTTTTCTCCACACCCTCTGCAGCATTTCTTGTTTGTAGATTTTCTGTTGATGGCCATTCTCACCGGTGGGAGGTGATACCTCATTGTAGTTTTGATTTGCATTTCTCTAATAATTAGTGATGTTGAGCAGCTTTTCATGTGCCTCTTTGCCATCTGTATATCTTCTTTGGACAAATGTCTATTTAGGTCTTCTGCCCATTTTTTGATTGGGTTGTTTGTTTTTTTTTAATATTGAGTTGCATGAGCTGTTTATATCTTTTGAAGATTAATCCTTTGTCATTGATTCGTTTACAAATATTTTCTCCCATACTGAGGGATGTCTTTTCGTCTTGTTTATAGTTTCCTTTGCTGTGCAAAAGCTTTTAAGTCTCATTAGGTCCCATTTGTTTATTTTTGTTTTTATTTCCATTACTCTAGGAGGTGGGTCAAAAGTGGTCTTTCTGTGATTTATGTCAGAGAGTGTTCTTCCTATGTTTTTCTCTAAGAGTTTTACAGTGTTCAGTCTTACATTTAGATCTTTAATCCATTTTGAGTTTATTTTTGTGTATGGTGTTAGGGAGTGTTCTAATTTCATTCTTTTACATGTAGCTGTCCAGTTTTCCCAGCACCACTTATTGAAGAGACTGTCTTTTCTCCATTGTATATCCTTGCCTCTTTTATCATAGATTAGTTGACCATATGTGCGTAGGTTAAACTCTGGGTTTTCTATCCTGTTCCATTGATCTATATTTCTGTTTTTGTGCCATTACCATGTTGTCTTGATTACTGTAGCTTTGTAGTATAGTCTGAAGTCAGGGAGTCTGATTCCTCCAGATCCATTTATTCCCTCAACATGGCTTTCTCTATTCAGGGTCTTTTGTGTCTCCATACAAATTTTAAGATTTTTTGTTCTAGTTCTGTAAGAAATGCCATTGGAAATTTGATAGAGATTGCATTGAATCTGTAGATTGCTTTGGGTAGTATAGTCATTTTCACAATATTGATTCTTCCAATCCAAGAACATGGTATATCTCTCCATCTGTTTGTGTCATCTTTGACTTCTTTCATCAGTGTCTTATAGTTTTCTGAGTACAGGGCTTTTACCTACTTAGGTAGGTTTATTCCTAAGTATTTTATTCTTTCTGTTGCAGTGGTAAAGGGGAGTGTTTCCTTAATTTCTCTTTCTGATCTTTCATTGTTAGTGTATAGGAATGAAAGAGATTTCTGTGCATTAATTTTGTATCCTGCAACTTTACCAAATTCATTGATTAGCTCTAATAGTTTTCTGGTGGCATCTTTAGGATTATCTACATATAGTATCATGTCATCTGCAAACAGTGACAGTTTTAATTCTTCTTTCCCAATTTGTATTCCTTTTATTTCTTTTTCTTCTCTGATTGCCGTGGCTAGGACTTCCAAACTATGTTGAATAATAGTGGTGAGAACGGACATCCTTGTCTTGTTCCTGATTTTAGAGAACATGCTTTCAGTTTTTCACCACTGACTATGATGTATGCTGTGGGTTTGTCGTATATGGCCTTTATTATGTTGAGGTAGGTTCCCTCTGTGCCCACTTTCTGGAGAGTTTTAATCATAAATGGGTGTTGAATTTTGTCAAAAGCTTTTTGCATCTATTGAGATGATCATATGGTTTTTATTCTTTAATTTGTTAATATGGTGTATCTCATTGATTGTTTTGCATATACTGGAGAATCCTTACATCCCTGGGATAAATCTCACTCGATTATGGTGTATGAGCCTTTAAATGTGTGTTGTTGGAATTTGTTTGCTAGTATTTTGTTGAGGATTTTTGCATCTATATTCATCAGTGATATTGGTCTGCAATTTTCTTTTTTTGTAGTATCTTTCTCTGGTGTTTGGTATCAGGGTGATTGTGGCCTCGTAGAATGAGTTTGGGAGTGTTCCTTCCTCTGCAATTTTTTGGAAGAGTTTGAGAAGGATAGGTGTTAGCTCTTCACTAAATGTTTGATAGAATTCATCTGTGAAGCCATCAGGTCATTGACTTTTGTTTCTTGGAAGATTTTTAATCACAGTTTCAATTTCATTACTTGTGATTGGTCTGTTCATATTTTCTATTTCTTCCTGGTTCAGTCTTGGAAGGTTATACCTTTCTAAGAATTTGCCCATTTCTTCCAGGTTGTCCATTTTATTGGCATAGAGTTGCTTGTAGTAGTTTCTTATGATGCTTTGTATTTCTGCGGTGTCCATTGTAACTTCTCCTTTTTCATTTCTAATTTTATTGAGTCCTCTCCCTCTTTTTCTTGATGAGTCTGACCAAAGGTTTATCAGTTTTGTTTATCTTTTCAAAGAACCAGCTTTTAGTTTTATTGATCTTTGCTATTGTTTTCTTTGTTTCTATTTCATTTATTTCTGCTCAGATCTTTATGATCTCTTTCCTTCTACTAACTTTGGGTTTTGTTTTTTCTTCCTTTTCTAGTTCCTTTAGGTGTAAGGTTAGATTGTTTATTTGAGATTTTTCTTGTTTCTTGAGGTAGGATTGTATTGCTCTAAATTTCCCTCTTAGAACTGCTTTTGTTGCATCCCACAGGTTTTGGATCGTCTGTTTTCATTGGCATTTGTCTCTAAGTGTTTTTGATTTCCTCTTTGATTTCTTCAGTGATCTCTTGTTACTTAGTAACATACCGTTTAGCCTCCATGTTTTTGTGTTTTTTACGTTTTTTCCCCTGTAATTTATTTCTAATCTCACAGCGTTGTGGTCAGAAATATGCTTGATACAATTTCAATTTTCTTAAATTTACCGAGACTTGATTTGTGACCCAAGTTGTGACCTATCCAGGAGAATGTTTCATGTGCACTTGAGAAAAAAGTGTAATCTGCTGTTTTCCTATGGAATGTCCTATAAATATCAATTAAATCTATCTGGTCTATTGTGTCATTTAAAGCTTGTGTTTCCTTATTAATTTTCTGTTTGGATGATCTGTCCATTGGTGTAAGTGAGGTGTCCTCCACTATTATTGTGTTACTGTCGAGTTCCTCTTTTATAGCTGTTAGCATTTGCCTTATGTATTGAGGTGCTCCTATGTTGGGTACAGATATATTTATAATTGTTATATCTTCTTCTTGGATTGATCCCTTGATCATTATGTAGTGTCCTTCCTTGTCTCTTGTAACACTCTTTATTTTAAATTCTATTTTATCCGATATGACTATTGCTACTCCAGCTTTCTTTTGATTTCCATTTGCATAGAATATCTTTTTCCATCCCCTCACTTTCAGTCTGTATGTGTCCCTAGGTCTGAAGTGGGTCTCTTGTAGACAGCATATATATGGGTCTTGTTTTTGTATCCATTCAGCGAACCTGAGTCTTTTGGTTGGGGCATTTAATCCATTCACATTTAAGGTAATTATTGATATGTATATTCCTTTTACCATTTTCTTAATTGTTTTGGGTTTGTTTTTGTAGGTCCTTTTCTTCTCTTATTTTTCCCACTTAGAGAAGTTCCTTTAGCATTTGTTGTAGAGCTGGTTTGGTGGTGCTGAATTCTCTTAGCTTTTCTTGTCTGTAAAGCGTTTGATTTCTCCATCGAATCTGAATGAGATCCTTGCTGGGTAGAGTAATCTTGGTTGTAGTTTCTTCCCTTTTATCACTTTAAATATATTGTGCCACTCCCTTTTGGCTTGTAGCATTTCTGCTGAGAAATCAGCTGTTAACCTTATGGGAGTTCCCTTGTATATTATTTGTCATTTTTCCCTTGTTGCTTTTAATAATTTTTATTTGCCTTTAATTTTTAGTCATTTTGGTTACTGTGTGTCTCTGTGTGTTTCTCTTTGGGTTTATCCTGCCTGGGACTCTCTGCACTTCCTGGACTTGGGTGGTTATTTCCTTTCCCATGTTAGGGAAGTGTTCGACTATAATCTCTTCAAATATTTTCTTGGGTCCTTTCTCTCTCTCTTCTCCTTCTGGAACCCCTATAATGCAAATGTTGGTGCATTTAATGTTGTCCCAGAAGTCTCTTAGACTGTCTTCATTTCTTTTCATTCTTCTTTCTTTATTCTGTTCCACTGCAGTGAATTCCACCATTCTGTCTTCCAGGTCACTTATCTATTTTTCTGCCTCAGTTATTCTGCTATTGATTCTTTCCAGTGTATTTTTAATTTCAGTTATTGCATTGTTCTTCTCTGTTTGTTTGTTCTTTAATTCTTCTAGGTCTTTGTTAAACATTTCTTGCATCTTCTCTATCTTTGCCTCCATTCATTTTCCGAAGTCCTGGATCATCATCACTATCATTATTCTGAATTCTTTTTCTGGAAGGTTACCTATCTTCACTTCATTTAGTTGTTTTTCTGGGGTTTTATTTTGTTCCTTCATCTGGTACATAGCCCTCTGCCTTTTCATTGTGTTTATCTTTCTGTGAATGTGGTTTGCGTTCCACAGGCTGCAGGATTGTAGTTCTTCTTGCTTCTTCTGTCTGCCCTCTGGTGGATGAAGCTGTCTAAGAGGCTTGTTCATGCTTCCTGATAGGAGGGACTGGTGGTGGGTAGAGCTGGGAGTTGCTCTGGTTGGCAGAGCTCAGTAAAACTTTAATCCACTTATCTGCTTATGGATGGGTTTGGGTTCCCTCCCTGTTGGTTGTTTGGCCTGAGGCGACCCAGCACTGGAGGCTACAGGCTCTTTGGTGGGACTGATAGACTCCACGCAGGCTCATGCCAAGGAGTACTTCCCAGAACTTCTGCTGCCAGTGTTCTTGTCCCCACGGTGAGCAACAGCCACACCCCGCCTCTGCAGGAGACCCTCCAACACTAGCAGGTAGGTGTGGTTCAGTCTCCCCTGGGGTCACTGCTCCTTCCCCTGGGTCCCAATGTGCACACTACTTTGTGTGTGCCCTCCAAGAGTGGAGTCTCTGTTTCTCCCAGTCCTGTCAAAGTCCTGCAATCAAATCCCACTAGCCTTCAAAGTCTGATTCCCTGAGAATTCTCCCTCCCATTGCCAGACCCCCAGGTTGGGAAGCCTGACATAGGGCTCAGAACCTTCACTTCAGTGGGTGGACTGCTGTGGTAAAATTATTCTCCAGTTTGTGAGTCACCCACCCAGCAGTTATGGGATTTGATTTTATTGTGATTGTGCCCCTCCTACTGTCTCATTGCAGCTTCTCCTTTGTCTTTGGATGTGGAGTATCTTTTCTGGTGAGTCCAGTGTCTTCTTGTCAATGGTTGTTCAGCAGTTAGTTTTGATTCCAGTGCTCTCGCAAGAGGGAGTGAGCGAATGTCCTTCTACTCTTCCATCTTGAACCAATCCAGAATTATACTTCTTCTTGACTCTAAGGGACCCATGGTCATGGCCCAGTGTACCATCAAAGCCTCAGTGCTGGAGCTGTGGTCTAAGTAGACCAAATTTTTCATTGTTCTCTGCCCGTTCACTGCATATCTGTCTTCATCTTGAAGTCTTTCTTACCTCTGGAAAAAGACTCAATCAGCAATAGCAAATTCCGCCTTTTATACTCATGGAAGATATCAGTAAATGACCCTAGAACTCATTCTCTCTGAGCTCAGTGTCAAAGTTCTTCAAAACAAAGCACAGCATACAGCCACAACCAACAATCAGAGATTTACACACAAGAGAAAGGTTATTCACCACTTTTGAGCCAGAGCTTCAGTTATTTCTATTCTCTCAGTTATGATGTATACATTTTAAGAGCAGTCTTGTGGAAGCAGTGCCTTTGCTGCAGAGATCACTTTCTTAATGATAACTGGGACTTGAACTGGTTAAAATAGATTGTTTACAGCTAGTGTAAAGAACGGGAAGCAAAGTAAGACAAGGAACAGGTAGCATCTGCACATCACAATGGTTTCTTGTTCTTGTCATATGTAGAGGGACCTTATAGGCATAATTTGTCAATAAAAGGGAGCCACAGAGACGAACAAAAAAATGAGATTTACAGGTTCTGATTATGTCTCTTACTTTGAGAGCAGATGGGAGGGGGAATGAGGATGGATGCCCAGGGTGCATAAGCTGATAAATGGCAAAGGAATACATTTTATAGAAGTGAGATTTAATATTTGAGTCAATGACTGAGAAAGAAGGAAGAAGATTATACTGAGGCATGAGGAATACTTGGGAACATTGTGTTCGTATCTTAAGGAGAAATTTTCTCCCTTTTTAGACTGTGTGAGCACTTTATATAGAAATATCTGAGAGAGTCCTATAGCCCAGTAAGAGGGAAGGCAAGGGAAGGAGGTGTTCCATTTACCTACTGCCGCACAGCGACCTATTCCATAATGTAGTGTCTGAAACAAGACCATTTATTATCTCTCATTGCTTTGTAAATCAGGAGTTGGGTAGGGCTTGGCTGGGTGATTCTACAGTTTTGTTTGGCATCCACTAGGACACTCAGTTTCCTGGGTGAGGCTGACAAGTTAATATTGCTGGGATGGCTGGAAGGTTGAGCTCACCAGGCCTCTCTCTCTCCGTGTTATCTTAGAGTTTCCGCACATGGTCTTTCCAAATAGGTGGTTGGACAAATTCCATGATAGCTTTCAGTGTCTTAAGGCCTATGCCCCCAAAATAGGCTGGCGTTATTTCCACTTAATCCTAAAGGTCAAACTCTCACACAGCCTAACCAAATTCAAAAGGAAGAAATAATATATTCCATCCCTTGCTAGGAGAAATCTCAAAGAATTTGTGGTTATCTTTAACTGTCTTTAACTGTAGGGAGGAGTTTTAATAGTATCTTATCTCATCATTGGGAAATCACAGGCTTCAGAAAAATTACTGTTTTATTGTTGTTTTTGTTCTTTTTAAGAAGCCAGTAGGAAGAATTCCTAATTTAATAATCAGCTTTAAATGGGCAATTTAACTGTTCTTTTTTTCCTTGTTTCAGTCAATCTCTTTCCCACTCACCTTTATTATCCCATAACTTCCCAAACCATGGCCATCTGTTTTAAAAGTACCAGTGACCCAGTACTTTGCTGACTTTTTGGAAAAGATCCATTCTACATAAGAAAGGATTGGCAAAAGAGTTCTCTAGACTAGGAGCAATAAGATATGGTTTCTACTTTTAGCTTTTTTATAAGTGTGAATCAATTTTTTAACCTCTCTGATTCTTGTTTGGATAATAAGCTCTCCCTTTTCTAAAACTCAGAATTGTAGCTAATTAACAAGGTAATGTATATTAAGGTCTTTTGACTTTTATGTATGAAGGAGTATTATGACTGGATTCATTAAAATTCCAATTTCAAACATTGTAAATTAACACATGCAACTTCAAAAGATATGTTAAAATGTCCAAGTGGAAAAGTATATGAGAAAATGTTAACTATGATGTACTCTTGATGCTTTTGTCTTATTGTTTCCAGTTCAAAAATTTTTTTTTTGATTCATGATGTTCCTTAGATTGTCTTATCCTTCTGATTTCCCAGCATCATCTCACCTTTTCCAAGGTTATGCCAAGAGACTTGATTTTATTTTACTTATTCTCTTTTACAAAAAAAAATATGTGCGTGTGTATAGCAACTTCATTTCTGGTTTAATAATTAAGTCTTAATTATTTTCTTGCATTAGAGACCATAATTAGTGATCTTTCCTAGTCCTCTTTATGCACGTGAAAGATTTTATGTAACAAGAACATTTTCTTTAATTAAATATGGCTGAGAAGAAAATGTCAGAAACTGATGGTCCAAGGCATGGTATCACTTTCAGTGTATTGTAAATACATTTAGTAAAAATTATTATTTGGAAATGTTTTCTAAAATCCTCCTTAAATGTTAGAGAACTACTTTTATATAATGTAATTATTTTCCTTCTTAGACAGATTAGGGTCTCTTTCTGTTCTAAGCAGAAAATACCAAATTCTATAGCCAAAATTTCTCAATTTCTTAGTACTTCACAGCTTCAAAAGATTACATATATCTCTAGTGTTATTCCTCACTGTTACCTAAATCCCAAGGTGGAGAAATATTATCATCATCGTTTAACAGGACATGTAGTAATTGGTTGGCTATGGGACAGTAGAATATATCTAGAACACTCTTCCCTAGATATCAGCATAGCAAACCCCCTAACCCATTTTAAGTTTAACCCAATTTCACTCACTAAGACCACCCAGATCACTCTTTTTAAAATTGCAACATACCATACATATGCACACATTCTTGGTCCTTCTTATTCTGCTCTATTTTTTCTTCTTTTCCATGGTACCTAGCAATTTATAACACCCTATATACTTTGCTTCCTTATTAGAGTTTACTGTGTTTTGCCTGTTCTTTCTATAATGAAGTGCAATGAATGCAAAAGTTTTGTTTTGTTCACTGTTACACCTTCAGGCACCTAGAACAGTGCCTGGCACTGAATAGGTGCTCAATAAACATTATTGAATTATTGAAGAAACACTGACTAAGCTTAATAATCATCAGTAGATTATGCACTACAAAAATATAAATATCAAATAGGCAAATTATCAAAAAGACCATTACGAATCTGTCAAATAAACATTTGTTAAGTGGAGCACAGGTGCTGGGTGCAAGCCGTGGTTCCACAACAGACCACAAAAGAAATTAAAGGAGAGAAGTGTATTATTCACTAGTCCTGGAAAAAGTAAATGGCACACCTTGAGGGGCCACATAAGGAAGTCAAGGCAGAGTGCAGACAGAAAGAGAGGTAGAACCTGGGGCATATGGGTTTATTAGGGCCCATGGGTGCAGTGTTTTGGGGATCCTGGGCTAGTGCCAGATTGGTCAATTCAAACTAAAAGATCAGGGTTATGGTAAGCTTCATGGGAGTCTTGTCTAAGGGGCATATAAGGTATACAGGTACTGGGAGACAAAGGAGGCTGTTGATCACAAGGGCTGTTGGGAAACTCATATCAAGGACTTATATTTGCTTGTGTCTCTGTGGGTTGTTAACCAAGGTATTTACTCGCATGAAGAGCTAGTATCAGTTTAAGGTTCACTCAGGCCGCTTGGCAAAACCAAATGGATCCAAAGGGAGCAATATCATAGAATAGCTTAGCTAAAGTTCATCAAGCATATTTTCTTTTTTTATTTGTTTTGCTCTTTAATGATTATTTTCAAGGCTTCTTGAAGAAACTGTTCATTGCAGGTTTGGCAAAGACAATGTACAAGATGACTTGGGATATCTTTTATCTGAAAGCAAGGAATCAATAAAATACAAATTGGATTATATCTAAATGACATGCAATCCAGTTTCCTGTGGCTTCCATGATTCTAGGATGGACTAATTTGAGGATTCAAGAAAAATACTGTCTTTGACTTCTAGTCTTCAGTCTGACTTGGAAAGAAGTTGGAAGTCATCCTTCAATTCTTATAAGAAAAAGCTACACAAACTGAAAATCAATGACTTTTCTTGAACCTCTCAGAGAACTGAGGTTTCAGAACAAACTACAACCCTGAAATCTGTAGAGACAGATGAATTGGACAGTCACAGCTAAGATCTTCTTACCTGTACAAAAGCTTCTGGAACATGAACTGGTAGGAAGACTTAAATGGTAATTTTGACAAATTGTTGGAAGCTGAGTGTGGACTAGTGTGAGAGTTAAAAGTTCTTGGGAGCCACAGTCTTAGGAAGGACTCCACACTTTTATGGACATTAACTTTGGGAAACCCAACAGGTTCTTAGGGTGAAGAACTAAGAAATGTCCCCTTCCTGGTTCTGGAAGGGGAGAGGGATCATTGTGAAATATGCGTAGAGCCTTCTCCATAACAAGGACTGACCTTTTAGGGAAAAAGACTTTACCAGAATTTCATCCTAGTAGAGGAAGGGCATTCCCCCCACTCCAGTCTCTTTCAGCCTTCCTTTCTCATATCAGCAGGGAAAATCTCAATACATAGAGATCAAGTCTCTAAGGAAATTGAGAATAAGAGTTGATCCAGGGGAAAGAGTAAAGAAGAGGAGAGAAAATAAGCTACTGGAGAAACACTTATAAAGATCACAACCCAGAGACACATATCCTCAAAGAGACATGTGTTTATAATCATAAGACTATAGAATTCTTCCCCTTAACATCTCACTCATGCACCAACAGAGTTCCAGTATAATTGCAGTGGATTATAGCTGGAAGAGCTGCAAGACACAAACCATCTCTCAGGAGGACTATGTAGGGAAGCCCAACATTAAGAGGAACAGCATATACTATGACACTAGGGGATTTGAAACCTCTGGCACCTATATGACAGAAAACTTTAAACCTAGCCTAGTTCTTAACTAAGTTAACATAAATCCTCACACTAAAGGTCGATGTATCAATACCTCAGTTCCTGTTACATGATATAACATGTCCAAGTTTCAACAAAAATTATAAGGCACAACAAAAGGCAAGTAAAAATATAGTTTGAATAGACAAAGAAAACATTAGAACCAGACTCAGATATGACACAGATGTTGGAACTATGAGACAGGGAATTTAATATAACTATGATTGATATGTTATGGGTTAATGGAAAAAGTAGACAACATGCAAGAACAGAAAGGTAATCTAATTATAGAGATAGCAAATCTAAAAAGAATCATAAGGAAATGCTAGAAATTTTAAAAATTGTGACAAAAATGAAGAGTGTTTTGATAGGCTTATCAGTAGACTGGACATGTCCAAGGAAAGATTCAGTGAGCTTAAAGATACATCAATATAAACTTCCCAAACAGAAATGCAAAAAGGAAAAAAAAAAGAAAAAAAAACCCTGGAACATCAAGAATTTTGGGGCAATTTCATAAGGTGCAACATACTCATAACTGGAATCTCAGAGGAGAATAAAAACAGAGAGAATATAGAAGAAATGTTTTAAGTGGTAATGGTTAAGAACTTTTCAAAATTAATGACAGGCACCAAATCATGGAACCAAGAAGCTCAGGAAACACCAAGCAAGGTAAATACCAACAAAACACACCTAAGTATATCCTCTTCAATCTGTAGACAAACAAAGACAAAGAGAAAATATTGAAAAAACCCAGGTAGAGGGTAACATCTTATCTATAGAGGAAATTATGCAAGCAAGAAGAAAGTTGAATGAAATACTTAAAGTGCTGAAGGAAAACACACACACACACACCAACCTAGAATTCTGTATCTAGCAAAATTATCTTCAAAGGTGAAGGAGAAATAAAAATTTGTTCCAACAAAAACTGAGGGAATTTAGTACCGTCAAACTTACCCTGAAAGAAATGTTATAACACTGAACTGAAAAAAATAAAACACGTTAAACATGTAAAGTCCATGAATTCAACACGCTACCTTCCTCTAAACACACACAAACACACACACACACACAACACATGGGTCTCCATTGAAAGTTACCAAGATATAAACATTTTGAAAGTTCAGTAATAAAGTGAATGAATCAATCATTTTTACTGCCTTCCCTGAATAAATTGTATTTCAAGATAAGAAAATAGTTGATGTGTGAAAATTCTTCTTTAAAGAAGTATTCCAATTAATACATGCAAAGGGCTGATAGAATTGTAAAATTATCATCTCATACCACCTAATGAAATAATGGAGCTTGACAATCATGATCTACTAAAAACACCAAATGAAATTTGACGAAGAATTTATGAAAGAGGATCACTTTGGCATTATCTCAACCCACTAATGAGCTTAAGCATCACTAAAAATGAGACAACCATAAATCATGTAATTCCTGATATAATGTTCTATAAAACATTCTTACCCTTCCCACAAATTGAATCTAAATCTAATTAAACCTTTAGATCTAACTACCAGAATGCAGGATACATGGGTTATAGTAGGATAAGAAAAATGACGTCACTGGAAGCAATAAGCCAAATTTAAGACAAGCTACAAGGAAAAACAACCTGATTTCTCCAACAAATCAATGACAGGGAAAAACAGGAATTAAGAAAAGCAATATGTGGACCTTATTTGGATCCTGATTTTAGCAAATGAACTCTAAAGGATATCTTTAAGACAATTAGATTCAAGTGGATGGTTATTAATGAAATTTAAAAATTAGTTTTAACTTTGGGTAATACTGCAATGTGGTCTTTTTTTCAAAGGTTCTTATCAGTTAGATGCACATGCTGATGAACTTATGGGAGAAATGATATGTGAGGTTTTCTTTAAAATGCTTTAGCTTAAAAAAAGAAAGAAAATGCAGGGAGGGGGCTGGTCAATGAAACTTATATGTGAAACTCACACAAAGAAAAGGTTTCATGCTCCATTCGTGCCTTTCTTGAAGAAAAGTTCTCCCTTTTTTTGTTTTGGCCACTCAGCATGTGGAATCTTAATTCCCTGACCAGGGATGGAACCCCCTCAGCCTGTACTGGAAGCGTGGAGTCTAAACCACTGGACCACCAGGGAAGTGCCAAAAAATTCTCACTTAATGATAGATCACTGACTGAAGGATGTGCTACCTCCTCTGAGTGTCACACAAAGTGCTAAGAACCACCTGAAATATAACTGAAGAAAATGTCTCAGGGACCTCTAACACTCAGGGGAAGACAAGAGAAGGTATATGACAATTGATTCAAAGAGATAATTGTAATCAGAAATTGTAAAAGAATGTTCTTTTTGATTTAAAATTTTATTTTAAAAATAACATCACTTTCTTTAACATTCACCAGGAGAAACACATTTTAATGAATCAGAGTAAATAAATAAATAAACAAATAAAATTCTGAAGGTGACTATGAGTTTCTCTGTTCAGGAAATGAAGAAACTCAAGACACATCCAGTTCCTTGGATTCTGGGTCTTCCCAAAGTGTTCAGAGGATGAAGCTGGAAAGTCCTGTGATAACTTTAAGCACAAGTCTTGAAGATGTGGCCCCAAGGAAAGAGAAATGAAGAAAGTTAAAAAACAACTGCCCTGATAAAAGTCCTGGAACTCATATTGTACAAGGCCAGGTGAAAAATTTTTTTTAAAACTGTCTTTTTGTATGTTTTCTAATTTATAGTGAGTAAAGCAGACACCCTAATACAACTAGAATATGAGGTTATAAAGTAAAAAACTAGATATAGATATATATGTAAATGTAGATATAGATATAGACACAGATATAGATATTGCTAATCCCTTATGTAAAAAAAATATGGCTTTCTAAAATAAATGACATAATTACTGGGTAATTTAATTTTTTACGTTGCTTTCTCCTTTGGTGTTAACTGCTAGATAAAACTGTGCCCAATACAGACATTCCTCTTAGATTATTTTTAATTGAGACAAGTCTCGACATGTTTATAGGTTTAAGAGTGGGTAGAATAATCAGTCTATTTCTCAGTGCCTACTTGTGTAGCTTAAAATGCTCACTCAACAAAAGTATAAACAACTGTTGCAATAAAATTTAAGTAACATTTTAATTGGGCCTCTCAAGGAAAGGCAAAAAAAAGAAAAGAATTGTTAATGTTTTCCTGTGGTGTTCCTCACACCCTCACCCTGATCCTCCCTTATTAAGAGCAGATAATCGTAAAGTTTCATCCTGATGAAATCTCCTTGCAATTCTTAGGGTTAGGAGGAGAATGGCATCACAGAAGAGAAAATTTCATCTCAGGGATTCGAAACAGAACAGAAAGACTTTTCTTCTTACACCCATAATATTTTTATTCCAGACTAAAAACATTAGATGTTATTTATTTAATAATTCATATTCTGCTTCATTCCACAAACTGTTCGAGGCAGTGCATTAGATATATCCTCTTTGAAAAAGTTCTGGAAAAAAAATTCCATTTTTGAAGAGCAGAGAGTTTAAAGATAGAGGGAACTTTCACAAGGTCAAAAACAAAATCAGAGATGGGCCGAGTAATATTCGGCGATTTTCAGTGTTTTTATTCTTTGTTTCTATTTCTGAATTTTTTATTGGAATGGCCAAAAGTGATTCATTGTTTCTTTCACCCTCTTTGAAAATATTTTTTGAGCTAGAATTTGAGCCCTGATTTCTTACACATCACTTCATATTTCATATTTTAAAGTGCCTGAAGCAATATATATTAATTGAAAAAGTTATAAATCATGTTATTCAAATGTCATTTTTAGAAGGAAAATAATTGAATGATAGTTTGAGGATCTTATTAAATGAAAACTAAGATTACATCCTCAGTTTTAAAAAAAGAGAACAATTTACAGTATAAGTAAGTACACAAAAAGTACTTTAAATACTATTTGTTTCATATAAATAGGTACATACACAAATGTACCTTCATTTATACCTCCTTTCTTTCATCTTTTCCTTTCCTTCTATTAGGCATTTATCTTTGTCAACACATTTTAAATGGGTTGAACAGCATTGCACAGAAATGAACAAAATGGAAACAGCAGTATAGGCAATATCCATACAGTCCATTCCAAATCATCTACTCACTGGAGCCCTGTTTGCTGTTCCCACCCAGCCATTCAAACCCAAGTCCCTTGTTACCAACCTCCTCAAATGCTCACAGGCAGACAAATCTTCAGTTCATGCTTTCTATTCTGGTTTTCCATTTTCCCCATTTTGGGCCTCTTTAAATCTCCCTTATTTTTTAGTTCCTCAGCTCTGCACTTTATTAAATGGTTTTGTTACATTTTAACCAGCACATCATGTTTGTTATATCTTATACAGTATGTCAACAAGTTCTGTATTTTGAAGTGTTTCTGGTTTCCTAGGCGAGCACTGTTTTCATAACTCCTTAATGACACCCGATGAAGAAAAGCTTAGATGTAATTCTTCCCACATGAATGTTATTGCCTACTATCAATCTACAGATGATAAATCTATAGTCTCTATATTATAGCTTATATAGTTATATATCTATAAAAATAAAGATTGACCTGAAATCTGGGTTCATTTCAAATAATACCTCAAGAAGTGGTTGCCATTCATAGTAGAAAAATTAAAGGGGGACAACAAACATTAGATAATAGGTTAATGTCTCTTAAAGTGTAGTTAATCTACTCTTAAAGTGTAGGTAAGATGGTGTTCCTACACCCTAGAAATTAAATATGGCAATTGCCAAGAGCAAAAAAGTAAGAGACACTGGCATGACCTGGCTCTTTGTAGAGGTTCCATGTGTAAAAAGGTGGAGATAATAAGTTTGGGAGTGCAAACTTCTTGCTTGTAAATTTAATTTTTTATTTTCTTATTATTTCAGTATTTAATATCTTCATATTATTATGTGCTATTTAGTTAAACTTGTTTGGAACGGCCAACATCTTTTGGCTTTGTTGAAAGCCATGAGGGAAAAAAAAAAAAATCCTGTTGTTTAAGGTGAAGCAATTCTGGAAAACTCCAAAAAGGGACTTATGCCCTCTGGTCGGTTGTCCTGATCCAGAGAGTCCCTTCATGTAGTTATCTGTGAAACTCTGGATTTAATGTCACTTAAAGGAAGTGACATTTCCTTACACCCTTCCCCCATCACATTTCTCACGGAAATTTTCCCAAAGTTTTCCCTCTTTCCTTAAGGGTTCTCATCCCCCACCTAATCATCAACACCTGACTGAAAACATTTTGGGAATATTATTTGAACACACTTACTTTTTCTTTTTACCATGGAATTTTAATTTTTTTCTGCATCCTCATCATCATTTCTCTTTGACCCAGCTACTGAGGAAGAAGTTGCCATGCCCAGTTCTTCCAGCTATACTCTCAACCACAACTGTTCTATTAATTATATCATGCTACTATCAAGGTTAAAATGCAGTTTGCACCTCATTGTAACAGGCAGTTTGTGTGTGTAAGTGTTGGGCGACATAAGATATTAAGTGGCAAGGCCTTATTTTCTTTAGCCCATAGGTCACTATAAGGTTTCACTACTCATAGACCAGGTATAAAAAGCTGTATGTGACAGTCACATGAGACTGAATAGACACAAAGAGGGCTACCATTAAGTGTCACTAGAACTTGGAAACTTGGAAATAAGGTAAAGTTATTAAAGTGGCAACAGTTAGCCACTGAGAAACACTGTCTACAGACAATATCTTAAAAACTAGAATGTCTCTAAGACCCAATACAGGAGGAAAGGATCTGGAAGTCTAGTCTATATCTACCTCATGATATATAAAGTCAAACTCTAACATATCCTTTGGTATCCAAGAAATAAATTATTAACATTAGAAGGATGGTCTGTCTGAAGTCGAAAGCAAAGAAAATTTCAAAACAGAACCAAAAAAAGACAATTATCAATGTATTTCCAACTCTGCCTATGTGGAAGGTACTCTCCTGATCCCACTTCTAGGGTCAGCAAGAACTTCCCACATGGAGCCTGAAGAGTCATTCACCTGTGATCTGCTCCTTTGCTCTAATTCAGATCCACCTACCAACTTTCAGAGTATAACTTGATTTCTGGCATAGATTTTCCATTAGGTGGATCTGGATTCTGCACTGAAGAGCTAGTGTATGTACTGAGACTTCTTGTCAGCTATTTTTCACAAGAAATGACTCCATCAGCGTGTGGTTTATGCATCAATCTTTCATAAGTTCATTTTAATGGGTCATCTCTAGTTTCTGACTCACCCTGAGTGTAAATGGCTCTGGATCTCTGTGCCAAAAGTTGAGAGGTGGTAACTGCCAAGATATGGCTACGTCAAAAGGGCCTGCCTGGGAGGCTCACAAATCTCCATCTGTGACACCTTATTTCTCTCTAACTTTCCCAGGCAGAGTCACACTTATATACATGAAGATTCACATTGCAACTATGATTCTTCATAGTTAAGTATAGAGAATACAATAAATGATATAAATTAACATCTGTTATGGAAAAAGCCACAGCTGTAACTTATAACTTGAGGAATTGAATACATAACAAAAATAGGAGGGAGAAAGCAGAGAAGGAAATCTTCAATGGAACGACATTTCTGAGGCAATAAGTGGAGGCATAACCTGAACATATGTCAACAATTTCAAACATAAAAAATATATAAAAGTCAAATGTGTTAGTGCTACTTGACAATTCTATGCTGAAATGAAGTTTCCTGCTACACAGAAATATTATCACTTCTATTATGCTCACACTTTCATAGAGCTCAGATACGTGATTCAAGGGATAGTCGGAATTCATCAGCAGTGTTTTGACAGCAGGAGATAACAGATATTAGGTGAATATTTCCCTGAAATGAAATATAAGAATGTGTCTAGACATTATTTTTTCAGAGTAGCTCCTAATTTCTTGTGCGATCGAGTTGCCCTTGGCAACTCCAGGAGAGTTAGCTTATCCCCCAGAGTTCAGCATAAAGAATCTAGTCAAGTCTTTGAATGAAATGTGTATTGTCTTGCTGAAAGAGCAGATATCCACATGCTGTTCTAATGCATCAGATCCAGTTGCCAAGGCTGATACACAAAGGTGACAGAAAAGGTAGCTGAATATTCTTTTCTAAGTATTTTAAAGATGTGAATTATTACATGAGACTAATTTCTTCTTTTCACATAACTATTTCACATTCCTTTCAGAGTAAGTATGACAACTGATGGTGACAAGAGGACAGGGTACCCCAGGAGTGGAGGAGTGTTGAAATCAGCAAAATAAATTTCATTCACAGTAAATTCACTGTCACTATGATTTTCACTGGCTATAAAGCTGAAGACTTCTGATGTCAATTGTCCCACTAAGCCGTGAGTAAACCACTGTGCTCAGTGTTCTTCAGCAAGAAGAAAATTTGTGAGACTCAGAAATCAAGTGGAGAATTTCCAAAGAAAGATAAATTGTAAACTACTGAAACTCTAAAAAAAGATATTCAACATTAATTTTAAAAGGACTTCATTAGAAAGGATGTGGAAGAAATGAATGGAAGACTTCATAAACTCAACTGAAAAACAGCCAGAACATGCAGAAGAAAATAGTGCTTTGAGAGAGTGTGACTCACAATATTTGGTCCTTATTGTAATTTTCTTCTAATAATACTAATTCTTTTTAAGCTCATAATAGACAAAAGAAAAGTTTTCCTTGAGATTCTAAAACTGGAATCAGAAAGTTAAAATTTGACTCCCAAATACACCAGCTTAATATCTTTGCATTTTCCTTAATATTTTTTGTTTAATTTTAACATCATCATTTGTAAATACATGTGTGCTATAAGAAGTATATATTTTTACACTCTGTGCAAATTTTCTATAAGTGAGGTATCCTTGAGTTCCAGTTCTATAGATAAGGTAATAAATTCTTAGTCAAGAGAATGTTGTTCCAAAGCCTGAATGCACATCAGAATCACCTGGGTAACTTTTGAAAAATACAGCTTCTTGGGCCTCACCCCAGACTTACTGAATAACAATTATCTACAGTGAGTGGCCTAGAATTTGTATTTTTCAAATGTTCCTATGGTGAATCTAAAGTAGTTAGCCCTGGTCTTCAGACTAGTGTTTGAGACCCAGTGTTTAAGCCATACATACAAAAAGAACAAAAACTATTGTTTACTGAGCATCCACTATAAGGTACCAACTAGATGCTTCCAAATGTTATCATAATGCATCTTCTTAATACAAGCACACTGTAGTGGGTTGAACAATGTCCCCTCAATATTCATGTCCTCCCAGAACCTCTGAATGTAACCATTTTAGGAAATAGAGTCTTTGCAGTTGTAATTAAATTAAAATGAGGCCATACTCACTTAGGGTGGGCCCTAAATCCAATCACTGGGTTTCTAAAAGAAGGGAAGAAAACACACAGAGAAACAGACAAATACTTTGTGAAGATGGAGGCAGATATTGGAGTAATGCAGCTACAAACCAGGGACGGCTAAGAATTGCCCAGAGCCTCCAGGAGCTAGAAGAGGCAAGCAAAGGTTTTTACAGAGCGTATTCAGAGGGAACATGGCCCTGACAAAACTTTGATTTCAGACTTCTATCCTTGAGATCTATGAGAGAAAAATTTCTCTTGTTTTCAGCCAACCCAATTTGTAGTAATTTGTTATGACAGCGCTAGGAAACTAATACAGACACAGAGGCTCAAAGAGAGAGTTTCAGCAGTCTACTGTGTCATTCAGGTAGAAGATGACCAAGCAGAGTTCCAAACCCAGTCCGCTGATTCCAAAGCTCGTGGACATCTGGGACAACACTGGCAGAAATTTCCATGCACCAAGACTGCGGCAGCATTTGGTCAAAGCAGGGTTCCAGATGACCTCAGCAGAACTACCTGTAGACCTTGCTGAAAATGCATTTTCCTTGACTCCATCTGGAGTTACTGAATTAAAAATCGTTGCAGGTTGGGTTGAAGAACCTACTTTTAACAAAGAATTTAGAAAATTGTCATTCATCTTAAAGTTCCATACCATTGACCTAGAGAGTTAAAGATCTCTAACACGACATCCATGTGCATTTTCATTCAAACATATTCTGAATGCATGAAACAAATAAATGGTGTGACTGTGACGTCATTGTAGAAATTAACTTGGTGAAGTCAACATGTACTTTATTTCAATCCATTTTTACGTAAATCTGGGATACTAAAGATGACTCACATGACACACATTCGTGTTATTCTCCCATGTGTGAAACACTTTCACATTCACTATACCAGTTGATTCTCACCCAAACCTTGAGGAAGAATGAGTAGGAATTACTATTTTTCCTATTTTATAGGAAAGGAGGCTGAGACTACACACTTAGAGAAAATCACAATCACTCTCCTGTGGTTCATTGTTAGAGCATGACATTTTTTTCTGTCCTGACATTGCCAAAAAATTAGTGGGGAATTATGATGAAAAGAACATGAGTGGGAGAAGTGTGATCTCACTCCTTTTGCAGGAGAGCAAAGAGAAGCCTAACAGTAAAAGGATCTATTATTTTTAAAAGCACTGAAAAGGCAAGAGAAAATAAGTGTGTGAGAAGCCAGAGAAAAGAATTCTGTGTTGAAGAGAACCTCAGAGAGCCCTGGGCAACATAGATACTCAGGCTGTCAGATGTGAACATTTTTCATCAGAGCATATTCTGGGTAATTCATTCATTTCTAAACCCTCATATTATTTTAAGACCTTTGATTATTTTGGAGATTCCAAACCACTATTAACAACATTAACAGGATTGAGAATGATCATTGAACTAGATATCCCCCACCTAGATAACGAAAAAAGTGACTATTTTCTCTGAAGTATTTGCCTATACTCTAAACATGTCTCTTCTCTTACTAAAGTACTACTTCTGTTTACTGACTTAGCAGATGCAGTTCAAAATATTTCCATTTTGTTCAAGATGCTTCTTTAGTGGCATGTCTGTGTATGGGTATGTGTGTGACTTGTCTTTTTCTTAAGTGCTTCTTAGATTATTAAAAGTTGTGTGTGTTTGTATGTTTGTGTGTGCATGTGTATATTCAGTTTTCCCATTGCTTTCAGAAAGTGAAAACTAGAAGGAAATATTCAAAGAAAAAAATGCTGCCAGAAACACCTTAACTGAAAAGAAAAATGGGGGGGAGTGGAGGAGAAAAAAAAAAAGGTAGATGATGAAACGCAGGAAAGCACAAATAGCTTGCCAAGAATCTGTTTTAATTTGAATTGAAAATATATTGGGGTTATTTATTCTTTATGATCCAATGACAACACTTTTTAAATCAAAGGTAATTTAGAAATGAGGAATGATAAATATTGGATCTCATTCATCATAAAATTAATAATGGCAAAGATTTTTGGAAAAGGTGATTACAAATTACTTAGGAATCAATACTGAAGGCAAGTTATGATACAAAACAGTTATAGATTATGGAATTCAATGTATTAGTTAGTATATTTTATTCAAAATTAAGACTCTCAGCCATGAAGAACTCTGGTCTTATCACAGATCAGATTCTGTGGTCAATTCTTGTCCTCATTATATATAAACTCTGAGCAGCATTTGACAAGGTTGAACCTTCAACTATGCCTCTGGGATACTTCAACCAAACCGGCCACATCTTCCCTCATAGGGTCTATCTTCTTGTTCTCCTTTACTGGTTCTTCTTCTTGAACAATATAATACCACATAGTCCAGAACTTGATCCCGTGCTCATTTTTTCTTCTCTATTTACACTCTCTCCCTGGGGAAGCTCATATGTTTCTATTATTTCCAATACCATCAATACCTTGCTAACCCTGAAATGTATGTCCCTACCAGATGCCTCCTCTGAACTCTATGCTGGCATATCCAGGTGCCAATATGACATTTCTACTTGGCTCTATTCAAATTCACTCTAAATTCCCTCCTGGAAGATTTCTCTGAGAAATGGTATCATGTTCTCTACAATTATGCAGAACAAAAACCTGGCAGCATTCATTTTTGTTTGTTTGCTTGTTTGTATTTTAATTTTTCATTGAGATGTAGTCGACATATAACATTCTAATAGTTTCAGGTGCACAGCACAATGATTCCATATTTGCACATGTTGTGAACTGATGGCCACTGTCAGTCTAGTTGACAGGTCACAGGTGCCTCATTGTCTAACCTTCTAGTCCTCAGGTTTCCTTCTCCCATGGAGGCACTAATTATACTCACTTCGCAGGATGGTGGTGATGGTCACATGAAATTCTGGAGCATGGAATTTTTTTTTACTTCCTTTTTTAAAAAAATTTTATTGGAGTATAGTTGATTTACAACATTGTGTTAGTTTCAGGTGTAGAGCGAAGTGATTCAGTTACACAAATAAATACATTCATTCTTTTTCAGATTGATTCTTCCCTTTTCATAGCATCCCTAACCTTCCCATGCGTAATGTCTGTTTTTCCTCTATTATATAACCCTAATCCCATCACTGTTCCCTCTCCTAAAACCCCAATCATCTTTTTCCCCTTGAGAGATTACAATCAACTTATAACTGGTCTAACAGCACTGTAACCGCCCCCGACCACTTCCCAAGCTCCATCCTTCATCTAGAAGTCAGAATGAACCAAATCACATTACACCCATTTTTTTAAAAATTTTTACTTTAGAAAGGTGAACTATTCTTTACTTGCTCTACAAGTTCTTAATAATCTCGCTGTATCTGCAACCTCATCTGCCTCTGCTCCACCCTTGTTTATAATCACTCAATTCATATTTGAAATTTGTGTTTCCTTAAACTCTGCATGCTTATTTTTATTCCCTAGTGTTTTCATTTTCTGTTCCTTTTTTTTTTAGACCACTCATGTCACTGAACTCCACAGTCTTTCCCCTTTTTATCACTGATGTCTCAATTCAAATATCTTTCCTTAGAAAGATCTTCACCAGCTCTAGATAAAGCAAGTCCCTTTATACTGCTCTCTTACATAATAGACTATTCTATCTTCTACATAGTTATCAATATCTGATATTACCTAATTTATTGTTTATGTGTTAGCTTTTTTGTCTTCCTCTGCTAAACCTAAGTTCCTTGAGAACAAGGGCCCTGCCTTCTTCATAGCTACTTCCCAGTATGTAGTACAGTGCTTGGCACATAATAGGTTCTCAACACCTGTTGACTGAGTGATTCTAGAAAAAAAAATCACCATATTTAACAGTGTGGAACTAACACAGCTATATGAACACAAGTACTGTTCATCTTCTTATTGATATTGAAGTAAATATATAAATCTGTCTAGGGAAAACAATGCCGTTTCTAGTGTTTACTTCTATCCTTCCCATCTAGGAATTAGAATTGTTTCCAAATTTATTCAAGTGTTCTTAGTTTTTTCCATCAATCTTTGTTGGGCTTTTAAGTGTGGAAGTCTGGTACATTCTATGTTGTCTAGTGACTTTACTGTTGAAAATGGAGATTGGTTTTTAACTGCACTATCAATGCAGCCAATAGGAAGGTTATTTATCTAGCAATCACCTTGAATTCTATTTCTTCTCATAAAGGAGAAAAAGAATAGAGCTCACCTTATACATAGTACTGATTAGTTCTCTTGGTTTTGTTTGTTTGTTTTGAGAATCAAATGAAATGATGTAGGAAAGCTGTTTTATAAGCCAAAGTGTTATACGAATGACAGTTTTCCATCTGTGAGTGGTGATATTTTTGTCTTCTTAACATTATTTTGACAGTATACATTTCCTGTATTATGGTAATTAGTAATAGTGGTAGAGAAGAAAAAAAGTTTCCCGATTACAGACCTGTGCTTATTCAGGTCTCTCAGCCTGGAAATCTTTTTCCTTCTATCAAACCTCAGTGGCTTCTCTGTGAAGCTTTCCCTGGTTGGGTCTACTTTTCATTGGACATGTACGTGCTACTCTTCACATTGCCTCTACTACACTTAGATGTATATGAGATATTGTTTGCTTCCATGCCAGCTTATAATTATATAGCCAACACTTGCATAGTACCTACTCTTTGTCATACACATCTACACATTTTACATGATTTATATTAATTCATTTACCCTTCACAAAAACCCGATGAGGTAGATGCTCTCTATTTGTCATTTTGCAAGTGAGGAGACTGAAGCAGAGTGAATGATAACTTGCTCAATGTCACACGTCTAGTAACTAGAAGAGGCAGAATATGTTTGTTTTTTTACCTTCCCATCTCCTTGATATAACTCAATAGAGTAATGCAACTCCATGAATACAAATCTCAGGCCATATTACCAGAAACCTAATACCCAGAATGGTGGCAGTAATGGTAATCCAATCTATACAGGTCATTCATTCATTAATTCTTTAAAGAAATGTTTATGAGAACACACCAAGTGTTAGAGATTGCACTTGGTACCCATGATTCGAAGATGAGTTAGAATGAATCATCAACTTCATTAATTTGATCAGGAGGGAAAAGGATAGGGAGAGATACATGGGGTGAAGAAGAATCAGATCACATCTAAAAAATATATTTTTGCCATATTCGAGGACCGTATTTTTTTTTAAAGAAATCAACATATTGGTAAATAACAAATGGAGAACAACCACAATAGAAGAGAATTAAGAACCAACACATCAAATAAATGGTCAAAACAACAGGAACCAATTAGCCTGGAGAAGAAGGAAGTCGGAAGTGTTCTCACATGAAAAGTGGCCACAAATATCTGGATAGCTTTCAAAGGTGGAACTAGTTCCACTGGGAGAAAGACATAGGGTGAAAAATCAGTCTCAGCACAAGGCAAACTTTTTAATAGAGCTACTCCAAAATGTACTAAGCTACTTCACGCATAGTAACTCCCTGTCACTGAAAGCTTAAACCTGAGAATGGGCCATTTACTACTCAGAGAAGTAGTAGAAAGTCTTCTTACATTAGATTAGAAAGCTGGACTCCACTAGACAGCTTGTTACTCATCTGAATCAGATTTGATTCTGAATCAAAATCTTCAATGCTGTAAGGAGGATGGAAAACAGGAGATACTGTCAGAAACTGTGGAGGATCTGGGATTTACTATTTCATGGATGCTGGCAGAAAAAAAAAAAAAAAAAGAGACTCCTGGATCAGAGAAAAAGGCTTTATTACTCATAGCAAAAGCAGTAGCCAGAGCTTCATGTTTGTTTGTATCAACTCCTCCATTTTCCCCAAGTCACATGGGGGCAATGCCAAGGACCCATGATGGATGCTTGATTACAGAGGAGGAACATGGAGCTTGGGGGAAATCATCACTTTTATAGTAAGTAAAAGCAAGCCTACTCTTTTCTAGAGGAAGACATTACTGCATCACTCAAGGTTGCTCCCTGCAAACACAACACTGAGAGACGGCCCAGGTAGCCAAGGTTTTGCATTCTTGGAATATCCAGAGAGAATGTGTAGGGTCACTCAGGCCCATGGTAAATTGCCTCTCTCAACATGGGCTGCAAAACCATTGAAAATCTGGATTTCTTGGGCATGCCAAGGTCTCTGATTACCAAAGAAAGCAGATAAGGAGGAAGATATTTCAATGACATAATTCCTATTTAAAATATTCCCCAAATAGTGACATATAGATAAAATAACAACAGTTTCTACACCTATTGAATCCAGATGGAAGTTACATATGTCATCAACCTATTTGTTTGTATGCCAAAAGAACTAACCTATTTGGTAGAGGCTTATTTACAAGGTTTCTAATGGCAAGAAGCACCCATTTTTCAAGTTCAGAATTGCCCAAATCAGCTTTTTCCTATGCAGGAATTTTCATTAGATTGGAAAAAAAAAGAAAAAGAAAAAACAGACTCTTACTGCTTTCAAGAAGATAAAAATGTGAGGGTAAATCGTGAGTAGATAAGTCAACAGTGCCACCTAGTGGAATCATACATTTATCTGACAAAATGATATTTTCTACAACCCTACCCAGTTTTTCCTTGTGTTTTTGCCAGCAAAGATGAGCTCTTTAAAAGCCTAGTTTGAAAAATATACTTAAAAAAATTAACCTATCCTTTTTTAACTTCTTGAAATTTACTTTTATGCATAAATTGTGTGCAGTGTACAATGGGAACAGTTTCTAAAACAGATCAATTTTAAGAGTTGCTGGTTGTAAGGATAAAATTTAGAAGTGCACAGTTCCTGGAAGATTTTGTGAAGGAAATGAAAGTTAGTGAAAGTAGAATTTAGAGTCAAAATTATTTCAGTAATATTTTTTTAATCTAGGTCACCCTAAAACTGACAAATCATAGTGCCACTGTAAATTACTATAATTATGAGTCACAAATAAATTTTCAGGGTCTTTCTGACTTTTTAAAGTTATACAAGTTGCTTTAGAATATAAGCTGCAAGTAAGAAAAAGCATGGGGAAAATGACACTTTTACAAGCTGAAAGAATTGCACATAATTTCATCTTTTTCCCATTAAAGAAAAGGGGAAATATGTAACATTCCAGTCAATCGGCATCTTGTGGAAGACTACTGCAGACATCACAGGACTAAAGACCACTTTTAGAATTAGATTTTCCAGTAGTTTCCAAAGTCTTGTCAGCATCTAGGTCAAATTCCTTAAGAGAAATTGGAAGAGAGAAACAGAAGAATCAGAAAAATTAAAATGAATGTAAAACTCTTTCCAGTGATTCTGAAATTCCATTCTTTTTTCCTTCAAGTGATTAAAATCATGAACTTTGAATTTGTATTTGTAGGTGGAATCATATGAAATGGTGGGGTTTTTTTTTTTTCATAAATCAAAAGAGGTGAAATATCCAGTTTCACATGGCTCAACCCCATACATTAATATCCTAACCCCAAGTATACCTATACAACTTTCACTGGGCAAGTTGCTTCACCTCAGTAAGCCTCAGTCTCCTCATCTTTTCAATGGGGATAGTAATACCTATCACAATGGATGGTTATGAGAAATAAATGGAGGAATTATCAGATAGTTAGTGCTTAGCTGTCATCCAACTGATAGTGAGCATGAAAAGAATGATTTCCATAATTAGAAGCTATTTTATAAAATGTGTTTTTGGGTAATATGGAAGAGGAGAATTTATTAGTTCATTGTCAACTATTAAAGTATCTGAATGACAAAGCCACTCTCTCTACTTGCCTCATTATCAGCCACTTTCTGTTTCTTAGAGTTTCTTTCTAGCACTTCTTTGTATACACAGCTTCATCATTTAAATAACAGTCCTTTTAACATTTATTTTTCCAGCTAATTAGATGAGACACCATCAATTTCTTTCACAAGAGCCCCCAAAGGCTGAGCTGTCATTGGTAGTTGCTTCTGTTGATCTAAGTCTTCTTGGACTAGGACCTGGACGGGATAACAGATTATGCTTCTTCCAGGTTTCTGCACCACTATGTGCTTTTCCCCTGTCGTCATAGCTTAGAATCTACTCTGTTTGGGAGCCCCAGATAAAGTAATGGGAATATAATTGGGAGGTAACTCGGCTCACTCACTTCTAAAAAGATGTGATAATATTTACCTTACCAAGCCCCGGGAAAATCATGTGCGGTAGCATGTGTGAAATGCCCAGCCAAGAAGCTGATATAGAACAGATGTTGATACACAACAGTTCAGAGTATCTCAGACTGCAAGTAATGAAGTCAATATTATTGTTCACGATCAGGTCATCAGAATGGAATGAAATGGATCAGAGTATGTAATACAAAATAAGGACAATTTTTTTTCATGAAACTTCTTTCAGATATACATATACACATGCAAATGTGTTCTTGGATCATGATATAAAATGCATTTGCTACCATGAGTCACAATTTAAAATTTTGAAAGCTCCCTTCTCCTTAATTTATTTCTAACTAATATAACCCATATTAAGAGATTGACTAAGCCCAGACTCATTCTATTTGAGAACTTTACAGAATGGTTCTTATCATTTTCCATTATTATTTCATATGTTACTTTCATTTCTCCCAAAATTCTTTGCAATTGTCTTTATTACACAGAATTTTTCTCCCACATATCTGTAGTATAGATATCTATAGTCCCTATAGTCTTGTTTACATATCTATAGTCCCTCTAATTTTTCAAGGGCAATCCTAAGAAATCTTAGGATTTCTTTCCCCTTTTTCAAGGTTAACAAACAGACTGATGAATTTTTTGTGTGTTAATAAGAAAAATATAAGTTGAAGGTCTATAATTCGCCTGAAGTGATGTGATATTGTTTAGATGATTTTAGTAGAGCTTTCAAACATTCCTTCATATTTAAAAATTCCAAAAAAATAGGGAGAAGGAATTGAGCCTGGACTTGAGAAATATGGATTCCTGACATGACTTTGCCATTCCTAAGAATATAACTTTGTAAAAGTCATTTAACCTTTCTTGGCCTAAGCTGCCCCCTCTTTAATGAGGTGGGAAGACTGCATGATTTCTTAAGTCTCTTTCAGATTTAATGTTTCTGATTTTGTTGATAATCCTACATGGCAGAAGACTAAATATGAGTGACAGTAAGGAAGAGACAGATTTAGGATCGAGACTCAGAGATTATATAGTCATTGTTTTAACTCCCCCAAGATATATTATGGTATAATGTAGATGATAAATTTGGAGAAAAGAACTAAAAGCATTTCAAACTGCTCTGCTTTGGTGAATCAGGGAGTAATTCCAAATGCCAGTTTTAATCAAGTAGGAAACCAGGGAGAAGAAATGACAACTAAGTCTTGCTTGATTTCGAGGTTTTGGTTGCACTAAATGGCTGAAGTGAATCATTTGTGTGATTATTAGTGGTTACAATTTATACAGTAAAGCACTAGAGTCATTGTCCTTTACTTATTTTCACAGTTTTTTTTTTTTTCTCCAAGTTGGTAGGCGGCACATAAAGAAATAGTTTTTCAGAAAATAAAATAATTAATATATTTCTATTTTCAGACTGCCCAGAAAATGGTAGGTACTTAATATATGTTTGGTGAATCTAACTATTAGTTTATAGACATTGGGCACTTTTTGTATAGTTTTCTGTTTTATCCTCAAACAACCCCATAGAGTATGAAACACCATGATTCTCATTTGTAAAGATGAGGAATTGAGGTTCACACATAAATAACTTGAAATTGTGTGTCTCCTACAGAATTGAAAATATTATGAGGTATATGTGGGACAAATGAAAATATACTGATGATGAATAAACGTCAGACAAATTGAGTATGAGTTCCAAAATCAGAAATGAATTGGGGCTTAGGACACATCCTAAGATTACAAACTTCTGTTGAAATTTGACAAATAGTTAAGTTCAGTTTTCTGTGTTTCTTGTTTTGTTTTAGATTTGTTCGTTTACATAGGTATAGGATCTCTGTAGTATTAATGAGGTAAGAGTTATATCATCAGTCTTTTAAACATAGAAGATCCTTATTAAGTGGTTAGCATATAAATGAAATATAAAATAATTATCAGGAATTAGAGAAAATACCTGGGTTTCATATATCCTCTCTCTAAGAGTATGAACAGCAATACTCACATTTTTAGCACATTCATTGAAATCATCATCATTTCCAGGTTTCTTAAATAAAAGCTGCTTCAGAGATAAAAATAGTACTAGCTAGTGTTGGTCTACTGAGTGATGTGACAGACCAAGCACACACCTGCCCTGTGTGTCTAACGCCGAGATATTCATGGGCTTGTTAGTTTGCTGCCAAGAGAAGGTAACTCTAAACCGCCATAGACTAGCCGCACGTGGTACAGCCATTTGGAAGACAAACAAAGCACCTCATTTCATTTAAAAGTATCTCCAACACTGCCCTGACCATTTGAAATTACATAATTGAAAACATACTACTACTGACCACAATATCGAGTTTATTTTTTGGGTGAATTGTCTTTATATTGCTTTGGCCACCTCAGTAAATAAAGAGCAACTTCAGTTCATTGTCATCGTCAATGGATATTACATTTAACCTTCCAGTTTAGGATCTCTACAAACCATGACTTTGCAAAGCATCAATAGTATATTGATTTCAAATTGAGATGTCATATAAAATACTAGTACTCACAACCGGATGAGCGTTGCAATTATTTCTATGCTATTTCACACCAAATGAGCGATTGACAAGAAGAATCCATGAAGAACTAATATTCTACAAAATTCTTTCTCTAAATCACAAGGTTAAATGAAAACTCTATTTCAAACTTAAAATACTTTAATATAAAGTAAGTCTATTTGCTATGATCAATGGGGTCATGGAATTATTCATGTCAGAAGGAATATTTAGTCTTGATTTATAAATGTTTAGGGAAATGGGAATTACATCAGGAAATGGGAATTAATTACGTCATTTCACATGCTTTTAAGAAGTTACTCTGACTTTTGAATATTTAGATGCTGGTTCTGGCAATAATATAGGCTTTACATTCACCGAAATGGAAATAAGTCTCCTGGAAGAGAGGCAAAGGATTACTAGACCAGGAGCCAGGCAGGATGGTCTTTGAAACAGAGGGGAAAATAGAGGAAATAGAAAGATATATTTCAGTAGTATGAACTAGTTCAGTTCAATTTCACAGGCATACTATGTGTCAGCAACTGTGCTAGATACTAGAGATTAATAACAACAATAAAAGAGGAAAAACAGAAAAACTAGGACAGCAAAAGCGAACAGCACAATCAGAAATGTGAGGTGTCACTTCATCTTGGAGACAAGACACAGCAAAGGTGTTGGCCAATTTTGTGATTATTTTCTAATATATAATTTTTGGAGTTGAATCGCGTCCCCCACTAAATTTCAAGTCCTATACGCCAGTACCTCAGAATGAGACCTTATTTGGAAATAGGGTCATTGCGCAGATATAATTAGTTAAATTAGGATGAGGTCATACTGGAGTAGAGTGGGCCACTAATCTTACATGACTGTAGAGTTTGTAAGAAGGGGAAATTTGGATACAGACAGGTGCACAGGGAGTAGGCCATGTGAATATGAAGGCAGAGATCAGGGAGATGCAGCAGAAGCCAAGGAAAGCCAAAGAGTATCAGTTAAAAACCAGGAGCTAAAGAGGTAAGAAACAGATTCTCCTTCCCAGCCTTCAGAAGGAACCAACCCTGCAGACAGCTTAATCTTGAACTCCTAGCCTCCAGAACCGTGAGAAAGTAAGCATCTGTTTTTGAAACCATGCCATTTGTGGTACTTTGTTACAGGCAACCTAGGGAGATAATACAATCATCAAAATATATACTAATTTTTAAGTATTAGACATTTTTTTCATGAATCTTTATGTCAGGTTGCCTTTGTTAATTTCAAAGAATTCAAGTAAGAGAGAGATGGAGAAACTGTGGTAGGAACGGGCTGCAATACCAAGAAATAGGAACACAGATTGAAGCTCGAATGTCAGTGATTCTGATTCAAAGTCACTCAGGCTCATTTATTAATCATTCACACTCTTTTCATTTTCTCTTTTTACGTGTCCTCCCTGCCCTTTCCACTGAGTCACACTTTTCACCTCAGTAGCACTTGAGGTTTCCATTACAGGACCAATCTACAGAAGATAAAGCAAGTCTACACTATGATAAATTCTTTTCCTGATTTAACAGTCCAAAATGAAAAATGCAGCTTCATAAGAAACCGAAATGAGCATTTGATGCCGCATTTTGAAATGTGCCCAAGTTTTGTCACTATCATCACTAACTTGATGGTCATAATTACCTCCCCCAGATGGCAGGAAGGTGCACAGAGCTGATATAAACAGCATTTAATATTCTCAGGCAGTGAAACTTTTTAAGCATATTAGCCTTGCAGAATATAATAGATCAAAAGAAGAAAATTGCCTCAGAATTGTAGGATTAGATAGAAAGTGTCTTTTAGGAGCAATTGCTCTATTTTCAGTTTGTAAGGTGATAGATATGCATTTCATTTTTGCAGTGCATGTGTATGGCAGAATTTCTGACAAATGACTGAATTCAAGACATCGGATGACCACAATGATGACCCTTCAATAAAAAATATCACTCCACTTTCACTCCACCATGATCAGTTTCAACAAGAGAATCTGAGGAACGGGACAGATGCAATTGCTTTTACAAAGTGTTTCCCTGGATCATATTACAGCAGAGCCTGCGTTCCCAGCCCAACTTCCCTATGCTACAGATGAGGAGATTCAAGGACAGATTTTTGGTGTTTTTAAATGCCTTTATCAAGGCCACCCAGGTTGTTGCAACAAAATAAGAGCATCAATTTCTTATTTCAAGTCCAACTCCTGATCAAACCACCTTCCTATCCTGTTCCCTCTAAAGTCATTGACATAAGATGCTGAAGCCATTAAAAACAAGGATGAGTGAAGAAGGACTTTTCCTCATTGCATATTAAAAGGATGCATTTTGCTTCCTAAGTTCTGGCATTATACAGGAGATCTTCATGTGGGCTACAGATTCACCATTATCCAAGTCACCTTTGCCTACAGCCTGTGCCCTAAAATCTATCAATATATTGCAATACTCAGTTCAAGAATAAATAACCCAACTGTCATAAATATTGCCAACTTTCGTTTTCAAGTTATTATAATCTTCCATTTCCTGTAAAGTCTCTGACATTTTTAACTACTCTATCTCTTTGTCTTATTCTAAAGGTTCTTTGACAGTGTAAGATTAAGGAGGAAAAATATTAATAGTAATAGTAAAATGTGATGGGTCAGCCCCAATAAGACTTGACAGCCTTATGGTATAGATATATAGTGTCACTTCACTATTTTGGTCTTGTGTATGTTAGATAACCCTTATTTCTGTCCAATTTAAGCACCTGAACCATAAAGGTGACTTGTTTTCATGTCACCCATATTTAACTGTAACATGTCACAACTGAACAAAAATTAGGATATTGTTGAAAGAGGTCTGTTTATCCTGTTGTGCAAATGGTAAGCACCAGAGAATCCATCTCCTTTCAGATACCTGTCTAATTCTAGCATATTCTTTACCTAGAGATGCTCCGAAGATAACATAAAGGATTGCCACACTGCAGAACTATTTACCACGAACTATAGATGGTGAGCAATATGTTTTCTGATAATGTATTTTCATTTATCATCTCATTAAAGAATTAATGAAGGCCGTTTTCCATGCATGGCAGAAAAAAGTAGGCTATGGTGTGCTCAGTGGGAATTAATGACAGTGGTGAAATCTAGAGAAGGAGGCAGGAAGGCATGAAGGAGTTAAGCTGAAAAAATGTTAGGAAAAAAATTTACAGGCATCCAGAACTTGTGGAGAAATAGAGAGTTCAAGAACTATGGATTGACTTGCCATCTTTTAATCAGAAGAGTAAGAGGAGTCAAAAATAAGAAGAATTTTGAGTTAGATTGAATTAGAGTTTGATGGAAATAGAGCTAAAAAGAGTATGGTTAGAGAGAGTTCATAGAAAGTTAATTAAAGTTCTAGGTCAACTCTGCCCTGCTTCAGTTCACTTTCAGATGCCAGAGACTGGGAAAAACCACAAGTCAGAAGCACCCAGTCTCTAATTAAGACAGTGTAGATTAAATTAAAACTATATCCACATCTCTCTTTTCAGTGCATTACTGGTCACCATTCAGATTTTAAACACCAGTATATTTATTTCTGAAAACCAGCCCTCCTGCGCATTACTTGCCGCTGTAGAAAAGGTGCATCTCTCTGAGACCCAGCCCTGGACATTGCATGAACCTATCCTCATGGCCTCTCTCTGCTCTGATCATACTGGTCAGCCATCTCAGTGTTCAGGCTTTCTGCATCATTTGATCAATGTTGTATCACTGCTAGGAAAAAGGTGTACAACTGGGTGGAGATGTACTTTCAATATTCTCTGCAGGGAAAGTGATTCACCAATCAGCATCCAAGACAAAAATACCTTTTCCATTAGGAATACTTCTGATGAGGCACCATTAACAATCCAGTTTCAGCTGCCTCACCCCTTGTGTTTACTTTTATAAATTCCACTGGGTTTTGGTGGGGGGCGGAAATGTATGTACCATGATAGAAAACAGTAAAAATAAAATCGAGTGTTAGACAGTGTTCCCAGCAGTTCTGTTATCCTGAAAAGGACTCATCACTTTCGTTATCTTTCAATCAGGAATACATAACCTGAATCTAATCATGAGGAAACATCAGACAAACCCAAACTGAGAAACATTCTATTAAGTAACTGGCCTGGATTCTTCAAAAATGTCAGTGTCATGAAAGGCAATGAAAGACAAAGGGACTTTTCCAGGTTGAAAGAGAATAAGGAGACTTGACAAGTAAATGTAAATAATATGTGATCCAACACCCTACCCTCTCTGGGAAAAAAAAGTGCCATGAAGGACATCCCTGGGACAAAATCAGAATATGATTCATAGAATAAAGTATCAATGTTAAATTATTTACATTGGACAACTTTACAGTGGTCACATACAACAATATGCTTGTTCCTAGGAAAGACGTATGAAAATATTAAGGGACAAAACGCCACGATGTATGTAAACTATCCTCAGATGTGTCTTCTTTAAAGAGTTAAGTCGTTTTGAAACTCTTGAATTTAGGATAATTTAATAAAAATTATGAGAATTAGCACCTCTTTTTTTGTTACACATTTGAAGTACATCGTTTTATTTTTAACCTTTTATTTTAAAGAATATTAAACTTTCCGAGGAGTTACAAAAATAATACAAGGATCTTCTGTACCTCCTTTGCACAGAGACATTCATGGTTAGCATTTTGCCACATCTTTTGTCGTCCTCTCTGTCAGTTATATATATGTATATGTGTACGCATATATATATATAATGAATACATACCTGGGAGAACATCTGCTTTAAAGACAATGCTCAACTCCCTTCTTTTGAACCTGTTGAAAACATTTAACAAAAACATAAAATAAATTGCATATGGTTATTGCCCATTGAGAATATGGAAGACATATGATCCCAATAAATATCTGTTTGCTATGTAATCTGCATCAACATTAAAATTAGAAGAGAAAATTGTATTGATAACTGCATTTGCATGGTCAATTATACTTGCTTCACTAAAGTGAATATCACTGAACTTGTTAAGAGAAAACAAAACAAAACAAAACCAGAGCTATAATGATAAAGCTGTTCATAACTCCTTCCAGATGGGTAAAATATTCACTGTTAGGTGCCTCAGGTGCCCTTTCTTTGGGAAATAAAGAGAAAAACTGATAAAAGGATTGTCCATACTCAGCAGTGTCCAAATGTTGATGATCATGTCGTTTCTAACTAAATCTTTTTTTTTTTTCTTCTGTTTTTCATATCCTGCTTTGAATCATCCCATTGGAACCCAGCTGAGCTCAGTCAGGCTTGCAAGGTTGAATGTGCCTGCTAGGCAGGCTTAACTATTTCTTATATGCTTAGAGGATACTGAAAAGGTTACTGTATTAAAATTGTTGATGCATATGAATTAAGACCATCCTTTCTCAGGTGTAAGCCAGCATGTGGTATTTCTGAAGATGAGGCGCTCTGGTAATAATTATAAATACTGAAGCTGTCGTTCATCTAAGCTATCTGTCACGTACATTGCCTGAATGAATTACCTAATGAATTTTACTGATGAGTACCTCAAATAGTGATGTGTTTTCTAGTTAAGAAAAACATATAAGACAAAAACAGATCCATGTTTTAACTACTAAAATTTAAGATATTATTTTTTACTAACAGTTAAATCATCAAACTAGGAGTTAAATCAAATCTACCGTCTCTGACTACTTGTTAAAATCTAACTCTGTGGGCTTCCCTGGTGGTGCAGTGGTTAAGAATCCCCTGCCAATGCAGGGGACATGGGTTCGAGTCCTGGTCTGGGAAGATCCCACATGCCGTGAAGCAACTAAGCCCGCGTGCCACAACTACTGAGCTTGCACTCTAGAGCCTGTGAGCCACAACTACCGAAGCCCACATGCCACAACTACTCAAGCCCACAGGCCTAGAGCCCGTGCTCTGCAATTAGAGAAGCCACCACAATGAGAAGCCTGCACACTGCAATGAAGAGTAGCCCCCGCTCGCCACAACTAGAGAAAGCCCGTGTGCAGCAACGAAGACCCAACGCAGCCAAAAGTTTAAATAAAATAAAATAAATAAATGTATAAAAAAAAATTCTAACTCTGTACTGCCTTTCCCTTGCCTCTTACCAAAGAGGTCATGACTGTTTATCAAACGGTGGTATTCTTATTCCTAAAAGTAACAATGCTGGGCCATGGGGCAGTCAAACATTTAGAAGAATGTGTCATTTTTCTCAATTTACAATGTAAAGAAATCCAAAACAATATTTTAAAAAGAAAAAATCAATAAAGAGTGAGACGCAAAATATGTATACATTTTTACACTTTTTTTTAAACACATGATAACTCTTCTACTCTAGAGTTCATTGGTCACAAACAACAAAGTTCAATTCTAGCTAATTTCAGCAGAAAAAGGAACTTACAGAATAAGACGTAGTAACTCACAGAATTGAGAGAAGAAAGGAGATGAGGGAGAGAGGGCCCTAAAGAGACAAGTGAGAACCAGAACTCTGAATAGTAGAAATTAATTTTCTCTCCAGTATCCTTTTATCTGAATGACAAAGCTGAGCTGATTTAGGGTAGAAAGAAAAGATAATGGGGACAAGTTGGCTACCCTCAATAAAAAGACAGTAGGTCAGTGAGGAGTGAGACTTATTCTGCTAAGTTCAAAAGGAAGAACAGAACTGAGGAGTAGAATTTTTATAAATTAATAAATTAAATTAAATTAATTAATGTAATAAATTTAATTTTATTATAAATTACTATAATTTATAATAGTATAAATTACTATATTATTATTTAATTTACTATAAATTAAATTTTTATAAATTTATAGTAATTTTATAAATAAAATTACTCTAAGGCAAGTTTCAGCTCAATACCAATTAGAACCACTCTGAAGAGGGGTCAAAACACCCTTCATAGATGTGTCCAAAGAGCAACTGGTTGGCCACCATGTGGTCAGGAATTTGATAAAGTTAATTTCCACCTTGAGTGAAAGTTTACCAGGTGACTTCCAAGATCCTTTGCAACTTAGGATTCTGTGATTTCCTCTTGATGGTAATATAATCTTCTGTCTCAAAAAATGTTTTGCACAGGAAATTACATCTAAAGCCCAGTGTAGCCTCTTTAGAAACAGTTGTAGAGTGTCTGTTATTTCAAAAGATATTATGTTGACGTTCAAAAACCTACTAATAATGTTCAAAATGCCCAGATTAATCTAGAATTTATCCTTTTAAAACCAGAAGCAGGGCATATCTCATTAGCATGTCTTTTTCATCTAACTCTTCTGCTTGTTAATATGAATCTCCAACTTGCAGAAAATCTGGGTACAGAGCCCTGAAACTATGGACTTGGATTATGTTAAAACTATATAGTAATCATATATCATCACAATAAAGCTCTGATAATATGGATATTTTCTAATCAAACGATTTTTGCATATAACCTGATGGATTCTCAGAAGTAGTTTTAATATAGGTCTGCCCCCTTTCTGAAAAAGTGTTTACAATTCCACCCTTTTGCAGGTATTTGATATGCAATTCCAGTGAGAAAATACAGAACCATCAAAAAGCGCCTGAACTTGTGTCAGGCAAAATAAATATAAGCATTTCTTATTTGTAGCTCAACGGTTTACATTATTTACAACAAAAAACCTCAACTGTTTGTGCCTTACACACACACACACACACACAATACACACCACAATGTAATATACTGAGTGATTAAACTTGAGTTTTTACTGAATATCAAATAGAAATCGAGTTAAATGATAGCATAAAGTTAATGAAGATTCGCCCCAAGAACTCAAAGTGTCTAGAGAATTGGTAGAAATAAAACTAATAAATTAATTGAAAATAAAAAGCAATGTTGACCTTAATATTTTTATTTTAAAAGAAAAACATAGCCAGGTTGGTAGAAATAATGAAAGGAGGAAAGGGTATAAAATCCGTTAGAAATTTTCCCAAAGGAGGTGGCAAGATTTCTTTGAAAAACTAAACTTCCAGCAGAGTAGGGGATATTTTCTTTATTTTTAGTTCAAAATCTGTTATGAAGAAAGAGTTCCAGGGAAGAGAAGTATAAATGGCAGCACCAGACCTCCAAAACGCTGCAGACTTCTAACACCTCCAGGGACTGCAGTTGTCTCCTTCGCCTACAGTTTTCAATCATTCCTGCAGCCCCAGCCATCAGCCATCTGAGGACACCCCATCAATATAACCGATAACAAACCCAATCTGTGTACTGAAGGGAAGTTAATAGGGAACATATTCAAAATACCATTTATCCCAGAAGACACCCTGACATCCTGGAATTAAGAAACATGGTTTCTTCTCACATTCCATCCATTGTGAATAATTGTTGACTCCTTTGGAGTTTAGCTTTTTGATTGCAATTTGAATGATGAATTAACAGAAACTATGAGAAGGCATCTCGAGGTTGTGCAGGTGAATGAAGCACGATAACATGTTACTCAGATCAATCCAACCTGTTATTAATACTTTTATCCCTGTATGTTCTCTCTCAATAGATAATAATAGTATATAATGTTCATTATATATTATAACAACATATTACATTTAAGATAATGTATATTAATATAAAATATATTAATCAAACTGAATATTAGTATTATATTGATGCTCTATTCTTTTTTCTAAGATTTTTTTTGATGTGGACCATTTTTTTCAAGTCTTTATTGAAGTTATTACAATATTGCTTCTGTTTTTTGTTTTGGCTTTTTGGCCGCAAGGCATGTGGGATCTTAGTTCCCTGACCAGGGATCAAACTCGCACCCCCTGCATTAGAAGGCAAAGTCTTAACCACTAGACCGCCAGGGAAGTCCCATTGATGCCTTATTCTGATATCTTTATTATTCCATAGCTTTGAGAAACTGACATTAAAACAGGGTACAGAAAAGTATTTTGAAAGGAAAGCAAAACAACCTTGTGTCTTTCTATCTTAGATCACTACTTCACTATGAAAAACATTGATGGATTGGAACATAAAATATTATATTCATTTTGTGCTATTACTCATATAGTTGTTAATAAAATAACACAGTGAGCCCAGCATGGTAAGCCACAGAGAGAAGAAGTTAAGAACATGGACTCTGGAGCCAGATTAACTAGATTTAAATCCTGGATTTAACTAGCTTTGAGTTGTTTACTTCTAAGTAAGCTTTGGCAAGTTACTTACTTCAAGTGTCCATTCTGTAAAAATGGAATGATAATGGTAGTTACATTGCAAGGATTATTATAAAATTACAATAAGTAAATACATGCAATGCACTTAAAAACACACCAAAGGGCTTCCCTGGTGGTGCAGTGGTTGAGAGTCTGCCTGCCAGTGCAGGGGACACGGGTTCGAGCCCTGGTCCGGGAGGATCCCACATGCCGTGGAGCAACTGGACCTGTGAGCCACAATTACTGAGCCTGCGCATCTGGAGCCTGTGCTCCGCAGCAGGAGAGGCTGCGACAGTGAGAGGCCCGCGCAAGACGATGAAGAGCGGCCCCCGATTGCCACAACTGGAGAGAGCCCTCGCGCAGAAACGAGGACCCAACACAGCCAAAAATAAATAAATCGATTAAGAAAAGAAAAAAAAAAGATAGTGAAGCACTGAAGGATTTGTTTTAAAAACAAAACAAAACAAAACAAAAAAAACACCAAATATGTTACAATGGTAAAAAAAAAAAAAAAAGTTTGCTTTTAAATTGTATGTCTGCACACATACTCAGACACAAACATGCTCTTTCCCAAACTTATGTACACAATTTTCAAATAAAAGTACCATGGGGATTATTTGGAAACAAAGAGTTATTGTGAAAAGACCTTCTGGAAGCAGAGTCTTGGGATTCATTTCCCAGCATCAGCAGCAACAATTGTGCTGCAATTTGTGGTTTTTTGATACTCTCTTTTCCCAACATTTTTGCAGCTAATTTCTCTCTGTTCTAGAAATAAAGTATTTTCAAGCTTCATAGATTACAAGTAAATCACTTAGATATACTCTAGATTCTGTATTGTATTCTTAATCAGAGCAGTTTTTAAAATACGTCTATTTTAAATACTATAGGAGTAGGGTAATGCTTTAAGAATTTATTATTTAACGCAATTGTAGAAGTTTCATTTTAAAAATCCATACAGGAAATAATGAAGGAAGAACATTGAAATTTTGGCATTTTAATCTGTAGATCAAACTGAATTGGAGTTTGAATTCTTAGAATATATCAGGGCTGCAGTCATTAGAAGTCTCTGTGTGCTGAAATATAAAAATAAGAGAACATTTGGAGATATTTCCCTCCCACTTTTTGAATCTAGATTAAAGATGTTAATGTAATGCGGGGGTGGGGGGGGGAATCCACCAGTGACTACTGTTAAATGTCAATATTTCCCAGTATTCTTCCCATTTCCATTGCTTCTCCTCCTACATACATGTATTTTCACGTATGTCTTCACACACAAGCACACAAAGCTACTGGTGTTAGGGCGCATATGATATTGAGAAAATATCAGATCTGTTGAATTTAAAGATACAGCCCAGGGGAAATTTAGGTTTTCTTCAGGAACACACTTCTCTTTCTGGCTTTCATTTTCTCAAAGATATTTAATATATTGAAGAGATATTTAAACATTTAATATGTTGAAACCATAATGAAGAGCATTTCCTACGAGAAAAGGGAGAGGAAAGGTGAGAACAAAGAATGGCTGGAAAAAGCAGCAGGGCTGAGATGCGTAGAGATGAGGAAAAGATGGAGGTTTGTGTGTCCTATGACCAACAATGATCTGTGCCCTACACTCTGTATCCCCTCTCTAATAAGGAGGCACAGCAATGCGTCTGATCCTGGGGTATATGGACTACTCACCTTCCCAAGACTTTTGTTCCCCAAGGGGAACGGAAGCAGCACCAAAGCTCTCTGCAGAACAGGAAAGTATGATGCCAAAAATCTTGGCTCTCTGTGCACTGATGCCAAACAGAAATACAGAGACAGAGTTTTGGAGAAAAAGAAAGAATAGCTTTATTTTTTGCCAGGCAAGGAGGGAACACAGTAGGCTAGCACCCCTGTGCCTCCCTTTGAGAGGGTAGTGAGAAGTTTTATCGTAATGGTTCAAAGAGGGTGTGATCAGCTCGTGGACATTCTTCTGATTAGTTGGTGGTGAGGTAAGTGGGAGTCAGCATCGTCAACCTTCTGGTTCCAGCTGGTCTGGGGTCTCCATGCTTGTGGGCAGCATACCATCATTAATTGTTAACTTCTCCTGCCTGGAGGGGGGTTTTAGCTTCTGCAAAACAGCTCAAAGATATTGTTGTGTGTAGGCATTGATGCGGCACCAGGACCTTGCCCTAAGGCTGAATTATTGTTTTTCTTCATTTTGTTTCTCCCTTGTTTCATATCCCCTCCCTTCCCTAATTACGAACTGTTTAAACCTGCCCGTTGGAACGTAGGGAAGGTCATGGAGGCTGGATGAAGGCTATTTTCTGTAATCAAAGAAATGGGGGACACAGAGAGGCTTTGTGCCCAGGAGCCCCACAGGGCCCTGCTCAGTATCAAGTAGGCTCCTCAAAGTGGGCCCTGTAAGAATAAGAAACCACCCATAAGAGATCTCCTCTGTGCTTTGGCACTGTTTGAGTCGTGAGATTATTTTATCTCACTCTGTGGGACAGAAGCCACAAGAAAGATTTCCTTTTAGTGTCATCTGGAAGGGCCTAAAAGCAAACACGCCCCAGTAGCAATGAGCACATCTGGTACTCAGATCTTGGTTTTAATAGCATTCTCCAATAAAAGGAATCAGCTGATCCCAGGACGGGGGCCGAAAGTATACAAGATGAACCTGGAGAATCTGTAGTGCCATAAAGAAAGTGGTCAAAAATAAATAAATAAACCCACAACTCTGGGGGTTTTTCAAAAGGACATAGGAGGTGATTGAAGGAGCTCCTAATAGACAAAACTGGGATAATTCCAACAATGAAATAAATAAGGTAGAACTGGATTATAACCCAAAGGATAAAGCAAATTTACAAATAGTCATACGTATTAGAATAAATGCTTGGGTAAATAAATGGGGTTGAATCAACAAATATTCCATACAGAAAAATTCCAAATAACTTATGTAGACACTCCTCTCTCAAGGAGCTGGAAGACAACTCTGACTCCTTACTTGTGAGCTGTGCATAGTGACCTCCTTCCAAACAGCATAGTAAGAAAAGGGACAACAAAAAAGGGTAAACTTACAGTGGAGAAAACGGACACTACATCAAGTCAGGTGATCAAGGTTAACATCAACGGTGATAAATTATATTGGTAGTATGTGTTTTTCATACCAAGTGACCACAAAGGCAATTTGGTATTCTTCCCCAAAATGCATTGTCCCAGCCTAATCATGAGAAAAACATTATACAAATTGCAACTGAGGGACATTCTACAAAATACCTCACCAGTACTACACAGAATTGTCAAAGTCATCAAAAACAAGTCTGAGAAAGTCACAGTCAAGGGGAGCTTAAGGAGACATGAGGACTAAGTGTGATATATCCTGAATGGGACCCTGGGACAGAAAAGAGTATTAGGCAGAAACCAAGGAAATCTGAATAGAGTATGGACTTTAGTTAATAATGACGTATCAAATTGGTTCATTAATTGTAACAAATGCACCATGCTAATACATAAGATGTTAATAATAGGGGAAAACAAATGTGAGGTATGGAGTACTCTCTGTACTCTCTTCACAATAATTCTGTAAGTGTATAACTGTTCTAAAATAAAAAGTTACTTTAAAAATTATATATAGGTATATAGGCCCAATGTGTACATATGTATGTATGTATATGAAGGACCCATGTACCTTTCCAGCCTCATATCTTTCCAGTTTCTCTCTGTACACAACATACCCCCAAAACACCAAACAAACTTCTAACAGTTCCTCCAATAAAAGTATACACACATACACACACCTTTCCACCTTGTTAACTTGTTCAACCCTCAGCCCAGGGGTCCATATACTCCAAGAAGATTTCCTTGAATTTATGGGAATTTAAAGTGATTCCTTAGCATCCTATGCCCTTGAACAAGAAATTATGTTTTTGTTTATCTCTCGCACTATTCTGAAAGTGCTATTCATTTTTGTACCCCTGTAATTAAAAATAAGGTCTGACACATAATAGACTGTCAAGAGATACTTAATAAACTGACCTGAATGGAACTGGCCAGCAGTTTTTTTCTGGAAGAAGCAGACTTAGACAGAGGTTCTATTTTTCCCAAAAGAGAATGAATCCATTTGGAGACTGAGAGTCAAATTAATTCAAAGCAGTAGCAGCAAATGCCCCTGACAAATCTGACTTTATTATTTAAAGGACTTACCATCTACAACTAAATGCTCTTACTATTGCTTTTTAAAAGTCAAGTATTACTATTCTAAAACTAAAAATGAGAAACAGTTTCAATAAGGAATCATTTCATGGTAACTCACAGAAACGATTCTGATATTCTCCTCTCTTTTAAAATGTTAACATTTCTAAAACATAAATTATAATTATGTATAAAAATAATATAAATGCCGATTCCTAAGATATTTAGTCTATTTTGACTATAGAATGTATGGATTTATACTTTTAAAAGTGATTATTTTACGTTTGAATCCAAATATTGTAGAATGTCCTGATCTATTTGTCCTTAGCACACTCTTTTCCCATACTTTTTATTTGTTTCCAGAAAAGAGAAAAAAAGGTGCCCTGTTCCAACATGCTAAATAAAAGTTTAAGACCCTATTAACTTCAGGCTTATGTAATGTTAACGCATTTCTATTTTATTTTCCAATATACTTTGGATTAAATATTAATTGTGAGGAAAAGATACCAATGTAATATAAAATATAGCTTTTTAAAATAAAAGCATCAACAATGACTAAAGAAAGCTGGATATTGTGCCAAAAAGAGATTTTAATAACAGTGTCATGGTCACAGAAGCCTACTGTTTAAAAATTAATTTTTAGTTTGAAAGCCTTACTGGCAGCACCAAGAGTGCACAAAACATATTCTCTCATTACCAGAGCCACTCCTTGGAGCATAAATGCCAAATGCTCCAAGATAAGGACAAAGAATACTTTGAATCCTACAAGAAATGTGACAAATAAAGAAATATGCCCAATTGTCTCCAAATAATATTTTCTTAAGCAAAAATGTTTATGAAAACAAAAAATGAACTGAACACTTACTTGTCCTATAAAGAAGCATAATGTCTTGAGGTTCTTTTTCTGGTACTTGCATTTGAATAACTAAATCTTTAACGGGAGGGAGAAAGAAATAACCTCAGAATAATCGTCTCTCAAACCTTTCATGCCTTCATTCAACATTAACTAAGTACTTGAGTCAACCAGGGATCACTGGGCGACGCACACAAAGCACCGTCATTCGCCTCTAAGAGCCCTTACTTTAATGAGACACCAGTCAAGACAACATCAGAACTCAGCTATACATTAATCCTCCCCTTATCCATGGTTTTGCTTTCTGAAACTGGTCAACTATGGTCCAAAAATATTAAATGGAGAATTCCAGAAATAATTCATAAGTTTTAAATTTTATGCTATTCCGAGTAGTGTGATGAAAGCTCACAGTCTCCCAAATCCTTCCCAACCAGGATATGAACCATTCCTTTGTCCAGCATATCCCACCTTTAGTTACTTAGTAGCCATCTCCTTTATCAGATCAACTGTCACCCTATGACGGCACTTGTGTTCAAGTCACCCTTACTTTACTTAGTAACAGTCTTAAAGTGCAAGGGTAGTGATACTGGCAATTTGAATATGCCAAAGACAAGGCATAAAAAGCTTCCTTTAAGTGAAAAGGTAAGAGTTCTCAACTTAATAAGGAAAAAAAAAAAATTTGTATACTGAGGTTGCTAAGATCTACAGTAAGAACAAATCTTTTATCCATGAAATTGTGAAAGAGAAAGAAATTTGTGCTAGTTTTGTCGTCACACCTCAAACTGCAAAAGTTATGGCCACAGTCATGATAAGTGCTTAGTCAATATGGAAAAGGCATTAAATTTATACAATAAGATATTTTGGGAGAAAGGGAGAGACCACATTCACATAAATTTTGTCACAGTATATTGTTATAATTGTTCTACTGTATTGTTGTTAATCTCTTACTGTGCCTAACTTATAAATTAAACTTTATCATATATATATATATATATATATATATATATATATATATATAAATCATATATATGTGAAAAAACACATGTATAGAGTTCGGTACTGTCTCCAGTTTCAGGCGTCCACTGGGGGTCTTGCAAGTATCCCCTGCAGATAAAGGGGAACTATTGTTGACAAAGCAAGCTGCAGAGCCAGTTCAGATGACCCTCTACAGAGGTTGTGGTTTATCACAGAGCTTTGACTAATAGTGTATACGTAAATATAAAGCATTTAGCATTCCCACCAAATATATGAAGTAGTGCCTAAAAAGTATCTGAGATATACTTTCCTAAGAAAAAATTGTAAAAAGCTTTGAAATTTAGTGGTTGTTCTAGATAGCTTATTCATCCAGGTTGTCATCATCTTTGTTTGTCTCTGAATAGGCTATTTTACTACTCTGAACAGACAGAAGTTAAGTTATTGTAAACTGATACTGATGTAAATAATTCCTATCCATATAAATGAAAATTATGTCCCGTGAAATACAATTGATTATGGCCCTATAGATATTCAAGAGCTCTGCCAGTTTGTATCCATTTGTAAATTTGTTTCAGCTTTCCTTATCTGACTATTAATGTGAGGCTCTCTCTAAGTTATCTTTTGAACCACTGGTTTCCTCATTAACTAATAAGTCAAATAAATTCTTTGACATGTGTTCATTTTATATCTGTAGGAGAGTCATGATTTTATCCCTTTTAAAAGAAAAATATCCTTCAACCAGTGAATAAAGGAACCTTAAATCAGGGTATTTCTGTCTACTGATGTTACTTATATTTTAAGAGAGTGATTCAGAACCTGCATGGGCTTCATATGCTGTTATTGATGGGTGCTTTTCAGCATTTGCTCCTTCAGAAACTGAGAATGATGAGCTGAAGCCATGGATTCCAGGAGACGCATGCCCCAGCAAGAAGAAAAATGTGAAAAAAACACCACATGGTAAATATTTAGAAAGACAGTCCATGATTACTGGCAACATTTATCCTGACCAAAGTGACCAAGAAGTGCGTACACTCTGAAGGATGTGACGCATTCCTTTCCAATCACTCTGCAAGGCTGTGCCCCGTGTTCATAACTCACGGAGCCATTTAAGGTATCTCTGTTTGTTTTCAGAGCAATAACACTTTCTCAAATAAACTAAAAGTCTGGCTGATTAAACTAAGTCCTTCTGTATCTTAAAAATAAATGCAATCTTAAAATGGAAAGAAATATGGGCTTTATATGTTTCTTGAGTTAACTGAAATGCACTAATTTGCCAGCTTGTTCTGCAATATGGTTCAAAATAGTTATAGATATGTGTCAATACAGAGATATATGCAACAGGAATTTTAAAATGGAAGTTTCAGAATATACATTAACAAGCAATTTCCAAAGTGGTCTAGGTGTAACAAAGTACATGGGTAAGAATGGATTAGAGGATTTTAAAACCCCATGTCACATCAAGAATATAATAAATAGAGTCAGGAGATCAGAGAGCAAAAGAAAGTAATGTTGGGGAAGATTCGTTGGAGAGAACTGTGCTGGGAGGCATACACTCCCAAGGAGGATGTACCAGTCGTACTATCTCCTAACTCCAAGTAAGCAAAGACAGGCACTAGGGATCCCACTTAGAATGCTTAATATGCATCACCCCTGGGAAATATAATGGACTTCTGTCTGCCACCTAGCTGGGAGATTATAGGCCAGATATGGGATTACTGGCCACTTTGATGGCAAAGCAAAACAAGCAGATTTCTCAATTTGTGACTATTCACACTCTGAAAATTTCTCCCCAGGTTTTGTGGAAAAAAGAATGCCATCACTCTTCCTGTGGGTGAGATGTGGGAGATTAGAGAATCAACATGAACTTATCTTGGGTTCTGTCCAAAAGTGTTACCTGGAAGGTAGAACAGGTATCAAAAGAGAGAAGTTAGAACATAGGCATCTTCAAATAAAGATATATGAGATCCTGATAAACCTGCAAAAATTACCTGAGCTTATGGGATAATAATGTTAGGGGCAGAACACACAAAACCTAGGCAACTTTATAATCTTATTTTTTAAAATCCATCCATACACACACACACACACACACACTCACACACACAATTCCAAGAGCTGGGTAATTCTAACATACCAAAAGACATGTTAAATTCTGGACAAATAAATAGTATAGTAAATGAAGGGTTTTATCTTAAAAATTAAGGTAGCTCAATGTAAGGGTGCATAAGGAAGGGTTGAGCCCGCTAAGTTATGGAGAAAGGAGCAAAATGAACACAGAACAGAGAGAATAATGCAATAAGCACTTTGTAGGCGGAGCATATGGCCAATGTAGGCCAAGAGGGAAAATGTGAAGTGATCGGTCATCACGTCCAGGAACGCACATTTCTGTCGCTTGCTGTGATTAATTTTTTAGTATATTTTGCATTCAACTGCAGGTACTGGTGGTCCAAACTATTAACATGCTAGAAAACAAAATTGCATATGACCCCCTGAGACTTCTGTGTTATACTGATATCATTCTCCTGTTTACCAGTCATGTATAACCTAATATATGTTACAGAACCATTCCTTTTAGCAAAACAGACCCTATCCACAGATGACTGTGGGAGGCATAAGCAACCAGCAGTAACAGAGTGTATTGGCCATTATCAATGCAACTACAGAGGAGGAATGTTCAGTAACAGTGGTGGGGTTGGTGTTTGGAGGGGAGTCCAAAGAACCCACAACAGCTCCCAAGAGAGTGTTTAAGCTTTCAGGCCTGGAGAGCTCAACACCAGCTCAAAAAAGGAGCAGTAACATAAGAACCTCCCTGCTCTTTTTTATTTTTTCTTCCTACTCTTGCTTCATCCTGGGGGAGGGGGAGAGTGCTATTTAGAATCTTTAGTTTATATGATGGAGAAAAAAAGAGTTAAATATTAAGGTGGAGAAAGAGAAGAAGCCATTCATGCCTCCTTCACTGACTTTGAAGGCTCCTTGTCTATATCAAGCAAGCTGGAGTAGGGGAGGATGCTTTGACTATTACAGGGGTCTGGACATTTTAATTACTGACTGAATGGCTTTGTATGATGACAGAGTAAGCATAAAAATCAGAGGATTGCCCGATCCAGAGACAAGGGACGATTTGGCCCTCTTAACTGATTTGAAGAGATAATGGATGACAAAAACAGAGGTTTTATGTCACAGCCCATTAGCCCTGATGTATATATCTCAAAGATGATTGTTGATGCCAATCAACCTTTCACATTTTCTGGACAGTATTTTCATAATATACATAGTCTTAACAGACACCTCATTCCTTAAATTTCTCTTTTAGAAAACTATCCTATGGGCTTCCTTGGTGGTGCAGTGGTTGAGAATCTGCCTGCCAATACAGGGGACACGGGTTCGAGCCCTGGTCTGGGAAGATCCCACATGCCGTGGACCAACTGGGCCCATGAGCCACAACTACTGAGCCTGCACGTCTGGAGCCTGTGCTCCACAAGAAGAGAGGCCACGATAGTGAGAGGCCCGCGCACCGTGATGAAGAGTGGCCCCCGCTCGCCGCAACTAGAGAAAGCCCTCGCACAGAAATGAAGACCCAACACAGCCAAAAATAAATAAATAAATTTAAAAAAAAAAGAAAACTATCCTAGACTATCCTATCTTCTCCTTCAGAGATATGGGCAAAAATTATTTTGCAATATGCATTATTATGTTGTTTATTTTAGGAAAATGCTAAATGATTCCAATATTACAAATAGAAAAAGGTTGTTAAATTCCATATGATACATCTCTAAATGTATGAGTTAAAGCATTTTTTTTTAAGACATGAAAACCTAATTCAAGAAAGGAAGTGACAGGGGATTCCATTGACTCACATAAGTCAGAAGTTCAAACACGCTGGCTTTAGGCATTGATTGAATCAGAGAATCAGACGATATCATCAAAACTCTCACTGACTTTATACTATCTTTCAGCTATGTTATTTCCTGTGTGGACTTCATTCTCCAGCAAAAATGGCACCAGCAAACAGGCTTACATCAGTCTTACAGCCACTAATTCAATAAAATTATGGTACCTTTCTTTCAGTGTTTCCATCAAAAGCCCCAGAGAAATACTCATCCATCCCAGATGTCTTGGTTCATTTTCTTTCCCCTAAACTACTGTGGAATGCAGTGTTCTGATTGGCCATGGCTTGGTCATGTGCCCAGACTTATGATAATGGCTATGGACTACCTGGAAACAGATTCCTCATAAGACAGTCTCTACTACCCAAAGAAGGAGAGAGAGGAAGTTAAAGGATGCTGACAGATAAATATTCTAGCTACCCCAATGCACTACAGTGGCTATTAAAATAATGTCTTCAAAGACTTTTAACTGATATTGGGAAATTGCGATCTATTTAAATTAATAAATAAGATACTGTATCATACATGTCTATATATAACATACTTACTTGTATTGATAGGAAAATAGATGTATAAATATATATATATATATATATAGATAGATAGATAGATAGATAAATGTATAGAGTATGAGCCTGACTTTATAAAGAACTATATAGAGTCATACTATAAAGGTAGAATTCTCCAAAATATTAATAGCTGTTATATCTGGTGATAAAATTGTGAATAATTTATTTTTTTGTTCCTTTTTCTTCATATTTAAGATAATGAACATACCTATTATATTTCTGTTATAATCAAAGAAGTCCTTAAAATAAGAAAGCAATAAGTAAATCAGTGAAAATAATTTCTATGTCATGATGATTACCATCTCAGCAAAAATGGCACTTGCTCCAGTGAAATCTAGTAAGAGCGAAGGCTTGTTTATCAGGATCCCAGAATTCTTACAATAATCAAAGCTCCCCTCCCCTGCACTTTCATTATTCTGGTTCTCCCTATCTCATAAATTGAAGGAAGTCAAGGCTGAAAGGGGCCTTGGAGGGGAGCTAGTCCCAGACCTTTATTTTATAAATGAGGAAAGTCTAGCCCAGAGAAATGCTGGGACTTGCTATCAGTCAACAGGAACTAAGTGGCAGAGTAAGGACTAGGACCCACTCTACTTACTCTGAAACAGGTGACCCAGTCATCATATCTTTTGCTTATTCATTATTTCAACACATATTGTCTAATATTTCAAGAAACTATGTTAATATATTGTGAAATATATGAGGACAAATCGTGTCTAGTAGAGAAATTGATACAAGTTCACAAATAAATCTAATACCAGGTAAAAAAAAATGCTAAGGGTATTAAGAGGATGTTACTGTGGAGAAGAAGAGGAGAAATTAGAGAACAATAAAGGCACAAAGGAAAAAACCTGTTGGAAAACTGTTTGAAAAACTATACAAACTGAAAACATAGTAGACTCCATAAAGCATACATCTGAATGAAAAAGAACAGACTGTATTCCTCTGGACATGAAGTATACACTATGTTCTTTAATGTGCATATATAATATATATTAAAAACATGTATTATCCCTTTCCTAGCAAAACCTCAACTAGGGATCTCAGAGTCAATCTCCCAACCAGGACTTGTAGGATACCAACCATGCTTGATTATGTGGTGGGAGGTTATTTCCCTCTCTTGTAATTAGAGGCTATTTTTTAAGCCACTCTACCCCATCTCCATAGAAATTAAATCAATTAGGCTGAAAACACCACAAGGATGAATCTGGATCCCTTACAAACCACAGAATGTGACATATCCATGTCTATATTGTGAAACTCGAAAGTAAGATTTTGGTAACAAGAAGATATAGTTGAGCTACAAAAAGCAATACAGAAAGATAACTAGAAACACGCTTCCAAAATATATATGCAGCTAAAAATTAACCTTGAGTTGCCAAAAACATTTAACTCCATAATTTTGCTGCTTCTTGCTAAAGAATTCCTTGTAAAATGCTACCTCAAAAAAAAATATCTCACGGTTCATTAACCTAAGAATGGTTATTGAATGGAGAAGCAGTAAAGAAATACTTTTAGTAATCCTCATATACTTAGAGAAAGTTTAATAGGCCAGATTTAGACCAGGATTCTATGTTCCTGAAATTCTATGATGGGTTCTCTTATATACTTTAATTCTGAGGTAGACTTTAAGTCTAGAAATAAATTTATAACCTCTTTGTCTAAAAATTATTTATAATATTTAAATAACTACTATTTCCAAGTAATAATTTTTATTTAATAGTATACTCACTCAAATTTTGAAACATTTGTTTCTAGGAATAGATATTCACTGTTTTAAAAGGGCTTCCACATTCCCCCTCCTCCCCTCAAACTACATTTTTTACACTTATTTGACTTATATTCACATTTGACACTCTGGCATTTACAGAAACATCTCTGTCACTGGTTCTGAAAATGTAATATTTTAAATGTGCAGTGTTTGTCCACAGTTGGCTAGTTTATCATTTTGTGCTTATATGATTTTCTTTTAGCTAATGATACATTTTCTTTCCACTTACTTTGGCAAAATAAAAGAAAACCAATTCAGGCACATCATTCAATAAAACCTAATATGTACAGCAGTCTTTTTTGGAATTTGAATCAGTGATGATTAATAGCTGTCTTTTATTGGTTTTCTTTCCTTGGTTTTATAATTAATTGTTGGATTTTAACTATTAAAATCTTAATACTTCAAATTAAAGAAAAGAATGCTAAGTTCTTTGGGGCCATTAAGAAACGACAGCAAAAAAAAAAAAAGAGAGAGAGAGAGAAAGAAAGGGGAGGAATAAGAGGAGGAGAGAGAAGAAAATTAGGGAAGAATGAGGAGCAGGAGAAAAAGAAGGGGAAGAGAAAGAATAAAAGAGAAGAAAACTAGTAATTATAGAACCGAAAAGACTATAGGGAATCAACTATAATAATTCACATCCATTGTGCTTTTTGGGGAAGCTGAAACTACACAAACTAGTTCAAAGACTAGGTTTTCCAGATACTTCGCAGCACTCCTACACACAAGTTGCTTTTATAATAAATGTTACAATCACCTATATTGAAAAATAAATATACTTATTTGCATCACTTAAGCAAAAGAGTATAATCAAGTCTTCCAAGTATTATCTTCAGCTAGTATTCTGATAGTAAATCAATTATGCTTGGTCATGATCAAGCCAAGACATTTTCTAAAACTGAAAAGCTGATTGGGTTATTAGGTTGCAATCTTAACGTTGATGATGAATGGCTGTGATTTTGAGCATGTTCCTTGATCTCATGGTGCCTCAGTATCCTCATCTGTAAAATGGCAATATTTAGTAGTCTGTACCTGATAGGACTGTAAGACATAAAAGATTTAGGCCTTTCATACAGCAAATGCTCATCTACTGCATACAGCCTTTTGTATGGCTTATTTTAAAACTTTGAGAAAGATGTCTTAGTTCGAGTTCCCCTGGAAGCAAACCCCCAAACTAGGATTATAGTGCAAGGAGTTTCTTGGGCAGTTAATTCTGAGAAGCACAGGTAGGCTGTGGAGAATTGAGACAGGGAAGAAATGGAAGCCAGACTAAATCTGTTAATGAGGGGTTACCAACGTTGGCACCTGGGACTCAATCCAGCTGGGGACTAAATAACACTAGAGTTCCTCAGAGCCGTCTCACCTAGGCCATGAGACAGTAGGGTATTTTTCCAACAACTGGTATCTGTTATTGCTCTGGAAGATCTTAACTCTCCAGTGTACTCAGCTTGCCTTGCACAGGGCCAGGCCTGTGGCAGGAGAAAGCCCTAAGGCAGAAAGCTGCAGGACTTTGTAACAGGAAGACAAAGGTGTACACAAGGTGGATGAGAGCCAAGAGGATATGGGCAGATCCCTGAAGGGGTCAATTACACATATGCAACTTGTTCAGAATTCTGCTTTGGAGAGTATTCTTTCCAAAAATAGTTAATAAGCATTTACTCTTCTCAAATAATTAAACTATTAGGAATTAAAAGATGAATCAGGCATGCCTTTTTCATTCAATGAACTAACAGCCTAGTTAAAGAGGTGTTAGGTAGACAGTACGGCTTTAACTCTCAGACTTCTTTCTTTTCCTTCTTCCTGTCCATGATTCCCATTCTCCAAATATCAGAAGAAATAAATACTAAAAATTGGCCTCACTCTTAAAGAGTATTGTGAGGTCTTAGTCTTACTTTCCAGAGAGGCTGGAAATTTTCCAGTATTCCCTTGAGGGCAGCCATGTAGCCTCATTTACTTCATTTCTCCAAGCCTCAATTTTCTTTATCTGTAAAATGGGTATAAGAACATTTAAGTTATAGGGTGTTTGTGAGCATTAATTATGCCTTTAATGTGCTTGGCATTCTGCCTAGCACATAAAAAGGACTCAACAAATGGCCATTTCTTAGCAAGCTGAATTTTCAAACACTTGCACCACATTGCCATGCAGCATTAGGAGTTAGAACAGGATAGCAAGAGTTCATGAGTAGAGTAGAAGAGAGGAGAGATTACCTATTGGAGAGACAGATCCGGTGTTTGCCTCTTACCTTCTCCACTCTTATAGAATCACTTATTCAAAGTGTTTCAACGTCTCTGATACCCACTTACCTTATTTGTAAAACCAGGATAACAATACCTGTTTAACCAACCACAGGAGGAAGGTATGAGACTAGCTTAAGATAGAAATTGATAAGAACTATTTGAAAGGATACAATCTATACAAATAGGAAGAAAAAATGTTAGTATTAAATGATTTACAGAAAAAAAAAGTCTTCTTTACATTAGCTGCCCTGTTTCAATAGAGACAAATCTAGACAAAGGCAACTTAATTTTACCAATATCTTGTAAATGTCATCAGACCAAAGGTACATGCTGAGCTAGATAAGCCACTAAATATATCAATGAGTTTATACCAGCATAAAAAATATAATTTCAGTATTGAATTTCTTCAGTTTCTCCAAAGTTCTCTTATCTTAGAAGTGACCTTAGATTCTGAACTGAATTCTCAAATAATTTGATAGGGTGGAAGAAATTTTTCAGAGTTTAAAACTAGTGGATCTCTTCCCTGGAGGCCATCACCTAATGCTCACAATAATGTTGGTCCTTGTGTTTGACCTTTAATGACAGTAAACATCCCAGCATGGAATTCCCAGCTGCTGTTACTTGCAGTTTCATTCTTAATATTTCATCAAGATTACAACAGTTGCTCCAACAGGAGGGCTAGTCAAGGGGTCATATTTGGTGGGCAGCTATGGAGTACAGTAAGCCTTTTTCTGCAGAGAAACTCAAGCTCCCCACTTGTTTCTTCTTAGGACTCTCCTCAACTGAACATATACTATCAAAATAAACTATCATTGATAGTGACTCAGTTTCACTGGTCTGGAGGTTAAACACACGGCTGACTGTGTGCATGCAAGTGATGCTGCCTGTCTACAGTCCCCTGCAAGGCAGTTTACCGTAAAGAAGACCCTGTACTAAGAGTCAGGAGGGCTGCACTCTAAACGTGCTCACAGGCTATTAATTTGTTAGTTTTTTATCTTGTTAAATAGCAGGAAAAATACCTGCTTTGACCACCCTGCTGCAAAGTCAGCAGAACCGAAAAAACTCTGTGCTCCAAGGAGGTACCATCTCTTCTCCTTTCTTCACTGTTTCTGTTACACCTAACACTTGGCTTGATACAGAGTCGGCACTTCATAAGTGTATGTTGACAACACTTTTAACACTGCACTACAATAGACAAAGGTAAGACGTGGTAACTACGTCACCTTCCATCTGATCCTTTAATTGCCCTTTTTTTAAAAAAAAATTTTGTACTGGAATGTAGTTGCTTTACAATGTTGTGTTAGTTTCTACTGCACAGCAAAGTGAATCAGCTATACGTATATGTATATTCCCTCTTTCTTGGATTTCCTTCCCATTTAGGTCACCACAGAGCACTGAGTAGAGTTCCCTGTGCTACACAGTAGGTTCTCATTAGTTATCTATTTTATACATAGTATCAATAGTGTATATATTTCAATTCCAATCTCCCAATTCAGCCTACCTCTCCCTTACCCCTTGGCTTTAATTGCCCTTGCATCTTCTCTTTCTTTACCTTTCTCTATTCTCAATTATCCTCTAAATTCATCTCAATTGCTATTTCATGAAAAGATGTCAGATCAGCTGCTTAAAAATTACCTAGGAAATTTCAAAGCACATAAATTACAATGAAATATCCACCTGTAGGGGAACGAATAAACAAATAAGTTTTCTCATCTCCATACACTGGACAGGGGAGATTTTTGTGTGTGTACAAGCATGTGTGTGTGTGTGTGTGTGTGTGTGTGCTAAAACAGCTTAGCTTATCCTTTAAACAATACAAACACAATAACTATATTTTCTTATATGTATGTGTGTGTATATACATATATTGTCTCTCGGTGTCCCTTCTACCTTTCGCCCCTTTAATAATAACACCCCTAGAGGTGGGCACACTTCCCAGTGCTCTGTGCAGTGGATGTTGCCACATGACTAATTTTGGTCTAAAAGGATGCAAAGAGAAGTGATGTATGTGACTTCCAGGTCATCTCCTTAAAAAGGAAGCACCCTGCACTGGAATTTCCTTTTCTCTTTCTCTCTAGCTCAGAAGTCATGTCGATGTGCACAGACACCTTCTAACCAGATGTAGAGGCAATATGATGAGACATGCAGAATCACCCGGCAGAGAGCATCTCTGGATGTCCTCCTTCTACTGAGCCACCTGCCTTCCTGGAAATAAACAAATTTTGTTTAAGCCACTGAATTTTTAGGTTTCTATTGGAACATTTTAGCCTATTCCCTAACAGTACAACATGATATCTATAATTTCTTATAAAATAAAAGAGAACATCATTAATTAGCACCTGCAAGAAATACCGCACCTTCAATAATAAACAACAATAAGCAATATTTGATGCACCTACCCTATGCCTGGCCCCAATGTAGATGGTGGAGCTGCTGTAGTGATGAAAAGATAAGCATGATTCTTGCTCTCATGGAGCTTTAACTCTGCACTAAAATAGACATTTTTTTAACTCAAATAATTAAATAACTCTAAGGTCCATTGCTAGAAAAGGAAAGCACAAGTTATCATGGAAGTAAACAATTAGGGAATAAATCTTAATCCTCTTTCACATTCTTCAAGTTTCTGCTAAATTGCCACTTTATCAGAGGTTTGTATGTATCAGATCTCAGTTCCATTACTTCACTGGGCTGCATTATACTTCTTAACTCATCATTTTGATAAAATATCCTTGTTTTCTTCCAATAAAATCCTCTTTTACATAAACTAATTTGAGTGAGTTCGTTTTGGGAACCAAATGCTCCCTAAGTAAATGAGGAAGATAAACTTTGCAAACACATATAAACATTGTATTTGATTCAAATAATAACCTTCATTTTAAAATAGCATCTATTGCTTTACACAACATACGAATTTACTTTTATTTTAAAATGAGATTCTGGAATGCCATTTCAAGCTTGAACAATTCCAATGGAAAGAATTCAAAATGGCATTCCAGCACATTTCTTTACAAAAATACAATTGTTCAGCACATTGTGATTTCTTAAGCTTTCTCATATACCTTAGAGCAAAATGGAAAATTACATCATACTGTAGAAAATAGAACTCTTTCCCAAGTATTTATGTTCAAGAGTATAAATACAGTCACAGCTCATACATTTTCCAATTAATTGCTCAGGTGCTCACCTGGTCAATCACAGAAATCCAAAACTTTCCAGCTGTATTACAAAGCCCAAGATTTCATGTCCTGACCTGACATCTTTGGCCCTCACAGGGACCCAAAAGCCTAATTGTGAGTTCCACTGCTCTGACCAGATGTCACCCACCCAGAAGGAAAGGCCAGTTCCTTTATCAAATGGACCAGCTGTACCCCCACTTGGTCCTCAACAACAGCTTTGACTTTCCTGCCAGCCCTGGAATTTATTCAAATAAGCCAATTGCATCTTTCTGCATGGACCAAGGGACACTTACCTCATCCTTTTGTTACTACAAAATCTGCCTCCCACTGCTGTTCTTTGTTCACTGTTCCTAAATGCAATCCTATTTGGCCCTGCAGGGCATGCAGTATCCTCCTCCCCTGGGTTGAGAGTATATGTGTCTATTAAACTGCTCTCTATCCCATCTATCCGGTGTCAGGTACTACGTGTTCAGTCTTCTTGTACGATTTAGGGTGTGGGATCCCTCCCTCATCAACAGGGTGAACAGGAGGTGATCGGACCACCAGCTGAGACCTCCCTACAAAAATAACCGGAAGCCTCAGGGACTGAGTCAAAAACTGGAGCAGAGAGTGCACTAAATCTGTTCAGTTCACTACCGCTCTTGTTTCTTCTTGCCACACAATCCCACCGCCATTGAGGAACAGATCCAAATGCTTGGTATCTCGAATGAAGCCTTTCTCCTCCATCTCCCTGCTGATATTGCAGTGGTCCCTACATTGGGGAGCAAAAACACAGCTGTTTACTCTTGTTCACTTCTTCATCCATTGTCTCCCAGGGCCTCTCAAAATTAGCCACATTTTAAGGCATCTTTAGCCTCAGCAATAGCCTGTGCCAAAAACAGTCTTACACAAGATCTTAGTTCTCTTCATGAGTTTAGTCTTCCCCATTCCTCAAGGTCATTTAATTTCAGGGCTTTATTCTCCCTACTATAGGCCATGATATTTACCATTTTGTTTCAACCCAAATAACTCTCTAATTTAGACTCCAATAGTTTTGAAGTTGGGATATTGGATCCTTTCTTCCCAAAATGCCCTGAGTTCTTTGTGCAAATTTATTAACTCTCTATCTAGTGGCTAACTTTGTGTCTCAATCAAGAAGCTTTTGCTAAACTATTACATTTTAGACAAGCTCTAGCTCCAAGAGGGCCCAGTTACCTTCCATTTGCAGAGCTAAAAGTTTGTACCATCTCACTTCTACCAAGACACGGAAGCAACTTAAGTGTTCTCCAACAGACAAATGGTATATATATAATATATATATACAATGGAATATTACTCAGCCATAAAAAGAATGAATTAATGTCATTTGCAGCAACATGGATGGACCTAGAGATTATCGTAGTAAGTGAAGTAAGTCAGACAGAGAAAGACAAATGTTATATGATATCACTGATATGTGTAATCTAAAAAATAGTACAAAAGAACATATTTACAAAACAGAAACAGACTGAGACATAGAAAACAGACTTATGGTTACCAAAGGGGAGGGGGAGGGGATAAATAGGGAGTATGGGATTAACATATACACACTACCATATATAAAATAAACAACAGGATTTACAGTATAGTACAGGGAACTATATTCAATATCTTGTAATAAACTATAATGGAAAAGAATTTTTAAAAAGAACATAGATATATACGAATATATACGAATATATATTTCGTTATATATAACGAAATCACTTTGCTATACACCTGAAACTAGCGCAATGTTGTAAACAAACTATACTTCATTTAAAAAAAAAGAGTATCTGGAAGTTCATTTACTGGACTAAAGCAACAACAGAAACAGATCTATCTTATTACACACAGATAGAAGGAGGGAGTCTTGCATGGTGATAGAGATGTCAGTCTCTAGAGAATTTGTGGATGTTATTAATAAGTACAGAACCAAGGCCAGGACACCAGTATCATTTGTTTTTTCTTTTTTTTTTTTTCCATTAGTATATGCCTGCCAGAACCCCTTGATTTGCAGTTAGAAATGGAAAAGTTATAGACCACAGGGGTACTTTCATATTGATGGATTAAACTTTTTCAACTAATTAGATTTTAATTAAAAACCTGATTAGGTCACTCTGATTTGTTTCCTTCTATTTCCCCATCACCTCTTTGACTTTCTTGTGATGCCTCTCTTATCTATCATCCTGTATTTCCCTCCTCACTTGTTCTCTATCACTTAATTATGTGACTTTGGTCAAGTTACTTGATCTCTGTGAAACTCAATTCCTTCATCCAGATGGGGATTAGGAAAATTTCCTCTTAGGTTTTCTGTGACATTCAGTGATGCAGCACAGTAAAGTATCCATAATGTGCTGGCACTTAGTGAGGGGATTTAAATTTACATCTCTGTCTCCAGCAGTATATTCTTTCTTTCTTTTCCCTTCAAGCCCCTTAGCATATGATTATAATAAATGCTTACACAGAAACAAGAACAATTTTGAGTACAGTTATCTTGCACTGTAATCATTGATTTTATTGTGTCTACTTATGCATGTAAATGTAGACACAACAAAGTCAGACACACATGCAAACCCACAACTGAGTAGTGTGTCGATATACCTTTTATGTGAGAAGTGAAGAGGCTACTGGAGATTATCAAATCAAGACCTCTACCTTCTTTTTCAGATGGGGATAGGATAATTCTAAGGATGTTGCCCATTTCCAAGGTCACACTGTTATTACTGATATGGTTTAAAGCAGAAAACTGACCTTCTGATAGCCAGTCCATTTTTTATTTCACTTACTACCTGTTACATGGCCTTGGGGAAGAAAGCTGTAAGAATCTTCCTCTTGGTTTTTGTACCAATTATTTGATATTAATTAGAGAGTTAGTTTCTAATAAACATTTATTTTGAGGGGAGTTAAAATTTCAGATATCATAGTAGACTAGAAAGGAAAGAAGTATAGAAAACAAATATGAAAAGTTGAACATTTTCCAGCTTAAAGAAGACATTTATTTCATGTTTATTAAGTATGCTTTTATAAATATTAATTGTAGATCTCAGGAATGGTTACTTCTCTTTTCTCCTGCTGGAAGCAAAAGGGGATATTTTTTTTTTCTCTAATACTTAATGTGGGGACATGGTCGAGCTCCTGGAGGTAAATCTCACAATTAATTGTAGACATTTATATTTTCAACATCTCAGAATGTCAATAAAACAATTAAATACATGGTTATTTTGACATTGTATTCTAAATTATCCAGTTGGCTATTAACATTTCCCTAGACATATCAGTTAAATATTTTATGAATTTCAGGAGAAGCTATGAATAATTCAGAAAAGATTACCATTAGAAATCAGAGTACAAACTACAATATTGTTTCATTATTCCAAATATTTTTGCTTAACTGAAAACATTTTCTATATATATGGTCATGTAAATTAAAATGCCATTTCTTATCAAATATAAATAATTTCCTGAATGGAAATAAGTATATATAATGTCAAGTTTTCAGTTGGTCAATTTCCATTTATGTAGAAATTCTAGAGTGAAAAAGTGCAATAATTAAAATAAAAAATCTATTACAGAAACTCAACAGTAGATTTGAGGTATCAAAAAAAAAGAATCAGCAACATTTTAAAAATTAGAAAAACAGAAATAGACTCACAGACATAGAAAACAAACTTATGATTACCAAAGGGGAAGGGGAGGGAGGGATAAACTAGGAGTTTGGGATTGATTGATACACACTATTGTATATAAAATATATAGACAACAAGGACTTACTGTACAGCACAGGGAACTATATTGCATAGCTCGTAATAACCTATAATGGAAAAGAATCTGAAAAAGAATATATATCTATAGATCTATCTATAGATCTATTTAGATATAGATATAAAACTGAATCACTTTGCTGTACACGTGAAACTAACACAATATTTAAATCAAACTATACTTCAATTAAAAAATCCACCCAGTTGCCCAAAACATAAAAAAAAAAAAAATAGAAAGAATCAGCAAACTTGAAGATAGAGATGATGCAATCTGAAGAACAGTGAGTAAAAATAAAGATGAAAAATGAACAAAGCCTCAAAGAAATGTAGCACACTATTAAATGCATCACCATAAATATAATGGGATTGTCAGGAGAGGAGAGAAAGGGGGAGAAAAATTATGTAAAGAAATAATGACTGAAAACTCCCCCAAACTGAATAAAAACACTGATCTGTATATCCAAGAAGCCCAATGAACTATAAGTAGAATAAACTCAAAGATACCCACACCCAGACATATCATAGCCAAAATGTTGAAAGCAAAAGATAAAGAGAAAACCTTAGAATCAGTTTTTTTCCTTTAAAAAGTTGCTTCATCAATTATGAGACTCCCCCTTCAATAAGATATACAGCTGATTTTTCTTTAGATACAGCAGAGGACAAAAGCCAGTGTGATGACTTGTTCCAAGTACTGAAAGCAAAATCTTGTTAACCAAGAAATATACATAGAGCCAAACTGTCTCTTAAGAATGAAAGTGAGGAAATTCCCTGGTGGTCCAGTGATTAGGACCCAGTGCTTTCACTGCCAGGGCTCAGGTTCAATCCCTGGTCAGGGAACTAAAAGCCCACATGCTACATAGCATGATCAAAAAAAAAAAAAAAAAGAAAAGAAAGTGAAATAAAATAAGTCCCAGATAAACCAAAGCTGAAAGACTATGTTGCTAGCAGACTTGCCTTCCAAGAAATACTAAAGGAAATTATCCCAACTGAAAGCAAATAACATTGAGCAGTAATTAGAATCCACATTAAAAAAAAAAGTGTCAGTAAAGATAATTGTATAGGTAATTATAAGAGAGTACAATTACATATTTTTCTCTATTGTTCTCTTAATTGTTTTTTAAAGTAATTGAATAAAACAATATAAATATAATTGTATTGTTAGACTTACAAAATACAAAAATGAAATATATTTGATTAAATGCAGAAAGAGTTGGGTGGGAACAAAGCTGCAAAGAGTAAGAAAATAAAACAAGACAGTAACTATAATCCACAGAAAGAAATAAAGAGAACCAGAAACAGTAAATAAAAATGTTAATATAACAAATTCTATAAATACATACTTGTTCTCCTTTCTTCTCTCAGCTTCTTTATAAGACATAGGATTATATAAAGCAATAATAACAATTTATTGTTGGGTTTTTAAGTTAGCACACCATGTATAACAACAATAGTACCAAACAAAAGAGGGAAAAGAAATGGAGGTATACAAGAGAAAGTTTCTTCCATTAGAATAAAGTTATTTTAAATATGAAGTAGATTTTGAGACATTGATGTGTATATTGTAAGCCCTAGAATAGCCACAAAAAAGTTCAAAAACATAACAAAAATTATTCAAGAAATTAATATATTATGCTAGAAAATATCTACTTAAGAATAAAGAAGACAACTACAGGAATATTAAAACAAAAAAGATATGAGACATATAGAATACCAAAAGAAATGGCATATGTAAATCCAAACATGTCAATAATAATATTAAATGTGAATGAGTTAAACAATCCAATCAAACGTCAGAAGTTATCAGATTTGATAAACAAACAAGATCCACCCATATGATGTTAACAGGAGACCCACTTTAGAGTCAAATAAATAAAAAGTTTGAAAGTAAAAGGATAGAAGATATACCAAGCAAATAACAACCGTAATGGAATACGAATGATCATACAGAAAAGTAAACTTTAAAACAAAAAAAAGTGGCAAAAAGAAAAAGAATGGCATTTCATAATGAATAGAGGGTCAATTCACTAGGAATATATAAAAATTATAAACATATATGCATTTAACAAAGAGTATCTAAATATAAGAAGCAAAAACTGATAGAAGTAAAGGAAGAATAATTCAACAATAATAGTTAAGACTTCAACACCCCACTTTAAATAATAGATAAATTATGTAGAAGATTAATAAGTAAATAGAAGACATGTACAACACTGTAAACTAACTACACTTAGCCAATATCTATATGATACTTCACCCCAAAAAAGCAAAATAAAGATTCTTTTCAAGTGCCCATGGAACAGTCTCAGGATACACAATACACTAGGACATAAAACAAGCCTCAATAAATTTAACTGGATTGAAATATCGTGCAGTGTATATTTTCCAACAAAATTGAATTAAATTATAAATCAATACCAAAAGGAAGTTTGGAAATTCATAAATGTATGGAAAATAAACAACACACTATTCCTAAATAACCACTGGGTCAAAGAAAAAATCATAAGTGAAATTCAAAAATACCTTTAGAAGAAGGAAAATGAAAACACAACATATAAAACGTTATGGGATGTAGCTACACAGAGGGATATTTGTAGCTGTAGATGCCTATATTAAAAAAGAAGAAAGAACTCAATTCAATAACCTAAACTCATACTTTAAGAAACTTGGAAAAGAAGACCAAGTTAAATCTAAAGCATTTAGAGGAAAGGAAATAAATTAAATAGAGAAGTGAAAATGAATAGAAAAAAAATCAAAGCAAAGTTTGTTCTTTGAAAAAATCAACAGAATGACAAACATTTAACTAGGCTGACCATAAAAAAAAAAAGAACACTCAAATCATTAAAATCAAGAATAAGATAGGAAACATCACTACCAACCTTACAGAAATAAGAAGGGAATACTATGGAAAAAATGTATTCCAATAAATTAGATAACCTAGATAAAATGGAAAAATTCTTGTAAATACTCACACTACCAAAACTGAGTCAATAAGAAACAGAAAAACCAGAATAGACTATAACAAAGTAAAGATTGAGTTAGTAATTAACAACTTGCCACATGTTGTTAAGATGGCAATACCCTACAAATTAATTTATAGGCTCAACACAATCCCTATCAAATTACCAACTGCCTTTTTTCCAAAAACTGACAAGGTGGTACTAAAATTCATATGAAAATGTAAAAAACCTAGAATACCAAGAAAAAAAATCTTGAAAAAGAAGAATAAAGTTGAAGAACTTACACTTTATAATTTTAAAACTTGCTACACAACTACAGTAATTAATACAGCATGGTACTTATATAAGAATAAAACTATAGATCAATAGAATAGAGCTGAGAGTCTAGATATAAACCCATACATTAATGGTGCCAAGACAATTCAACAGGAAAAGAAGTGCTTTCAACAAATGTTGCTGAATATCCACATGCAATAAAGTTGAATTCCTGTCTCACACCATAAAAAATACTAAAATATTAACTCAAAATGAATCACAAACCTAATTGTAAGAGCTAAAACAGTACAGCTCTTATATAAAAACATGAGTGAATATTCATAATGCTGGATTAGGCAATGGTGTCTTATATATGACAGCAAAGCACAAGAAATAAAAAATAAATTTGACTGAATCAAAACTAAAATATTGTGCTTCAAATGATACTATCAATAAAGTGAAAAGACAACCCACAGAATGCGATAAACTTATACAAATCGTATATGTGATAAGGGACTTGTATGTATACTATATAAAGAAATATTATGAATTAAAAATAAAAATTCAACCCAATTAGAAAATGAGCAATGTATCTAAATGAAATTTCTCCAAAGAAGATATACAAATGACCTGTAAGCATGTTAGAGAGATGCAAATCAAAACCACAATGAGTTACCACTTCACATCCACTAGGGTGCCCATAATCAAAAAGAGACACGATAACAAGTGTTGGTGAGTGTGTGAATAAAATGGAATCTTTATACATTGTTTATGGGAATGTAAAATTGTGCAGACACTTCGGAAAACAGTTTGGCAGTTCCTACAAAGCCTAAACACAAAGTTAGTATATAATCCAACAATTCTACTTTTAGGTACATACGCAAGAGATAAAAACATTTTAACGCAAGAAAGCTTGTACACAAATGTTCAAAGCAGCATTATTCATAATGTCAAAAAGTAAAAGCAACTCAAATGTACATCAACTGATGAATGGGTAAATTAAACATTATCTTCAATAAAAGGAATAATATATTGATATATGCTACAACATTGATGAAATTTGGAAACGCTCTGCTAAATGAAACAAGCCAGTCACGCATTGTATGTTTGTAGTTATATCCTCAATAGGCAAATCCATAGGGACAGAATGTAGATTAATGTTTGCTTATGGCTGGAGAGGAAGGAAGGGGGAGAGGGTGACAATAGAGAGTGACAGCTAATGAGTATGGGATTTCTTTTTTGAGTGATGAAAATGTTTTAAACTTAGATTGTGTTGATGATAGCACAACTCTGAATATACTAAAATCCATTAAACTGTACACTTTGGTGAATTTTATGGCATGTAAATTGTATCTCAATAAAGATGTTTTAAAAGTGAAATAAAATGTAATATGAGGAGAAATAAAGCCTTAGGGTAAACAAGATTTTTATTTTCATAATTGAATTCTTTTTACACAAATGATTTAAGAAATAATCAGAAACAAAGACATATGTAATTTTTGGGCTTCCCTGGTGGTGCAGTGGTTAAGAATCTGCCTGCCAATGCAGGGAACACGGGTTCGAGCCCTGGTCTGGAAGATCCCCCATGCCACAGAGCAACTAAACCCGTGCGCCACAACTACTGAGCCTGCGCTCTAGAGCCATGAGCCACAACTACTGAGCCCACGTGCCACAACTACTGAAGCCTGCGCACCTAAAGCCCATGCTCCAAGACAAGAGAAGCCACTGCAATGAGAAGCCCACGCACCACAACGAAGAGTAGCCCCCACTCGCTGCAGCTAGAGAAAGCCCCAGTGCAGCAAAGAAGACCCAATACAGCCAAAAATAAATAAATAAATTTATAAAAACGAAAAACATATGTATTTTTGGCAAAGGAAATAATGTATTGGTCTGACACCTTAGAAGAAATATTATGTGCTAGCCAAAGTGAAGTCCATTTTTGTAAAAATCTCTATAGATTCTTCCAGGCTAACAGCAACTTTGAGGGATCAGTCTCATGAAAGGGGAAATATTCTGAAGAGATTGGATTTTAGAGTATAAAATTGAATCCAGAGAATCCTAAACCTTTTTGAAGCATTTGAATCTGTGGAGACTTACCCCAAAGCATAGCAGTCTTCTCATCACATTATGTGCAGGTATTAGAAATGGTCTATTTTTATAACCAAAAAAATGCCTTGCAAAATTCAAGGTGATCTTTTTCTTTCATCATGTGATGAACCACCTTAGCTGCAGGTTATAATTATTTCTATGATGTTCCAGTGCCTAATTATTTATATAGTGTATTATTAGTACACATAGTCAGAAATAAGCCCTGTTAAAGCAGCAATTTTTGAGGAGCTTTCAAATCTATATGTCTATCTACATATTGGATTACTTTGAGGAAAACCGTAGTTCAGCAGAAGAGAACACCCCAACAGTTAAGAACTGCTGCTTTATAATACCATTTTATTCTTATATTTTTCCTGCAATTTTCAACTTTAATCCATCACAAGTCACTTAAAAATTCTGACCCGTATTTTCCTCAGCCAAAATGAAACAAAACAAAATGACAACAAAACTCAGAGATGTGAATTAGATAAAATTAAGAACTAACCTCTAACAGCTTATGTTCTTAATTTTTCTTTAATCTAGAGAGCAAACCACAACTTTTTCATTGACCCTAGTTATACTTTGTTGTCAATTCCTGTGTGTCTTCACATACTTGTTGCAGTACTGGGTGGGTTGGTGTCACTACAGATCTCTGATATCTTGAATACAATCTTCTTTTCAGTGCTATAATTAACCTCTGTGAACTCAAAATATTTAGTATAAGTTGGTTATACACAACAGCCTTGGATGTGTGGTGCTTTGGGGGAGGATGGTATAAAGGTGTCTGTGCATTAAGCAATGCAGGGTGAAGAAGACTGCAGTCAAGGATGGGGAACTAAGAGTGAAGAATAAGAATGGAATCCATATCAGGAACTTAGAGCTTGAGGTGATAGTAAAACATTCCTTATATATTTGAGGATCTTAGAAAATATGTGGAAATATTTGCTCTATTGTATATGAATATTTAATGAATCATCCCAGAAGGCTGGATAACTTGGAGACATTTTGGCAGGTTCACATCAAATTATTAACATTGTTATATCTATGAAGTGGGAATTAGGTGGGATTGGAGTGGGGATGGAGGACAAGAGGTAATATTTTTCTAAATGTATGTATTTCTGTATGTTTTAACTTTTTACAACAAGTTTTATGGGTTTTGAATTCATCTCCTCTATCAAGTGTCCCCAGATTTTTCTACCACAGGCAGGCTCAGTCACTTTCTTCTCCATGTTCTCCTCAAAGGCAGGGACCATGACCAGCAAACATTCGACACATTTAAGTCATGTAATACATGTTTGTTGAATGGCCATTTAGTTTAACACCATTATTTCATAGATGAAATAGATGAGGAAAAGAAATTAAGTGGTTGATGCGTGATGACTTTCTCCAACTGTGGTCTCTGGACCAGCAGCAGCAATGTCTCCTGAGAAGCTGTTGGAAATGCAATTCTTGAGCCCTACCCTAGACCCAGAGATTCAGAAACTCTGGAGGTGGACCCCAGAGATCCATGTTTTAATAAGCCTTTCTGGTGATTCTGATGTGCACTCAATTTGAGAACCACTGCTCAAAGATAACATGGCTGGTATGAAACAGGCAAAAACAAATCCTCAAATGATCTAAATAAGCTTATATTGAATTATAATATATGTAAAAAGACATCCAATGCTAGAATAAATCTTTCTAACTTATTTTTCACTGTGGAACAAAACAAATCTGTTTTCATACTTGTCTTATTTAATTTTACCTCTCTGGATACATAAACTCTTTCTTTGTCACAATGTTAAAATATAAAAAGAAATTACCAACTCAGAAATACAGAGTTTACTCATTGACAAATAAGACATCTCACTTCCATAAGCAAATCACTTTAAACTATACATTTATAATGAATCCAGTTATATTTTAATTATATTAGCATGAAAATAGATGTAATAATTCCATGGAAGCCAATATTTTATTTTCTATGCTATAAGTATTTTGGGCTACAAATGAAAATTTTGAACACTGGAGAGAGAGAGATTTTCTATAATTATGATGACCACTGTAGAGAGAATATTAAGCCATAGTTTTTGTGGAGTCTTGTCAAACATAGTTCTTTCAGTATTTACAAACTGAAATGCTTGTTTATATGGTTTCAAAAGTTTGTCTTAGCTCAAGGGAGAAGTCACTCTATTAAGAAAAACAATCTAAAACAGCATCAGTAGGAAAGAAGTCACGGGTGACAGTGCTATGTGGGGAAAGTATATGAGAAATCATATCCCAGTGGTTGCTATGGCTGTAAACAGTTTTAAGAAAAACATCTGAGTCTCTATCAGCTACCTCCCGGAAACAAAGGAAAACTCATGCTCATAAATTCAGCTTTAGAACATAAACAGCATATGATTAGGTTTCAGCCATATTACCCCACTCTTTACTCCTTGACTCACATTTTTAAGGACTTATTTACTTCTTGTATTATTTAATATAAAGAATTTAATTCGACATAAGTACTTATGAAACACCAGGAGAAAGGAAGAAATAGATTGGCATTGAAATATTCCTAATTCTAAGGCTTTCCATATCTAAAATAAAATTGAGATTTGATTAAAAATCCACCTGCAGTAGAGGAATAGAAAGAAGCCCAGGATGACCTGAACAAAACTGAGCGAGTGTAAGGGGGAGGGTTCCACAATGAGGACTGAATGGAAGGTTAGTGGAAGGCACGCAGCAGGGTAGAAAACCTTGTAAACAACACGGGCTCTGTTGGAAGTTTTATTGGAAGTGCAGTGGGATGCCATTCCAGGGCTTTAGGCAAAAATGAGACGACCTAATTGTAATCAATTTTATCTGTTTTGACAGTAAAAGGTGCTTGAATCCTGCATTTCCTCTTTTTTTCTCCTGAAGCACCACTATTTTATCAGCTATTACAAGTATCCAAAGGTCTTCCAGATTTTCTCAAGGAGTTTCATTTCAGAACACTGAAGGAGCATATTAAATTGCTCTGGTAAGGACTGAAAAATTTCCTAGCTGTTCGTAATGGGTTCTTGCTTTCTCACGCTTGTGCATTCTAGAATACTTAAGTCTAGGCAACTTAAATATTTTTCTTGGGATGAGTTTTCACACTAAGTTGATTTTTATTGCAACTGTTGTGCTTGGCAAAATATTAGTGAAATCCCCATATAGCTTTAGAATTAGACAGAATTACAGTTTTGTGATTTTGTGGTAATATATGCTGAATATAAAGGATATTGAAGAAAGAGAAATTAAGATTTTGGTTGACAGAAGAGTACGTACTTAAAAGGTGGTAAGCAGACAAAATAACAAAATACATATTCCTTGAATTTAGATTAGTTATATTTTGCTCACTAGTATATATTTTAATCAGAAAAAAATAGAGTAAAGCAAATAACTTCAGTAAATTGAATTTTATCATTGTTATAAAAGATTTAATAACCAATTTTAAATAGTGAAAACTTCCTAGAAGAAGTTTTGTGGACAGGCAAGATCAGACAATATTTTTTTTAGAATCATGGCAAACTAGTAAATAAATAAAGTGAAGGTATAGCAATCTTGTTACATTGCTTTAGTGCACAACCACCTGGCTTCTGGGAGAAGGAGAAAGCAATATCATACATCTTGCATAATATTCCCTCTCGGGTAACATTAGTTGATAACACAAGAGAATTTTCCCTGGCTTTACCTGACAGAAACTTGATTCATCTTCCAGCCAAGAGCAATTTTTCTACCATATTCAGCAATAGTTGCTGCTGAAGGGCTTTCTTATCTCATTTCTTATTCATCAATCTCCAAAAGACATGTTAGAAACTGCAAAATGTAAATCTCTTTATAACTAAATTAATCCAATTCCTTTCATTTGTCTTTCATGAGAGACAGCCTCATTGTCAGCTGGGCATATGTAACAAATGCTTGTCACTTCTGAGCGCTCAAAGAGCAAGATCTAAAAGATCATTTCTTTTGAGAAATGTACGTTAACACGAGAAACTACCTTTTTCTCTAATGATTAACTTGTCATGTATTTTTTTAGAAGTAATATCCACCCATAATTTATGGAGGAAGACTATCATAGCCACTTTATATAATTACGGATCTGATAAGGCACATCTTCTTGAGTTTTTTAATTTAGCATTTTGTCAAAATAGAAAAGAAGAAAACATAACTCTATACTCACTGGTTTTTCATAAAATATTCTTGTTATCATGCAAATTTTAACCTATCTCCTGTACTAACCTAAATCCTAAATCGTGCACCACAAAATTTAATTGAAGAGACATACTTCATAAAAGAAAAGTAATGTCTCTAACAGATTGTTTGTTTTACCCTATATATTTTTACCATTTGGCATGTAGAATTTTTTTCCCAAGTAATCATCTATAGAAGAATTTTCAGTGCATGGCAATGATTTCTATGCTTTGAAGAAATAAAATTGTATGAAAGGAAAACCCAAACGTCACTAATATGTAGATTTTGTTCTTTCATTTTATTTCAAAGCAGTTTAAGGTGTTTCATATGAATAACTTTTAAACATCTATAAATATTTAACATTTGATAAACAAAAAAGTCAGCATCTTTCACTGTTTTTATAATAGCCTTTAAATTAGAGTTGTATCTTTCCCCAACGTATCTTAAACTTTCTCAGTTTGTCATTTAAATATTTCTGTTAATTATCAGTTTATGATTCACATACCATGATGTTTGAAGGATCTATGAAGATATAAAGAGGACTTACGATTTCCCCTATAAATGATACAGTTATTAATTACTAACCCACTTTGTTCCAAAAACAATTTCAGGTGACTTTAAAAGAAATACACAGTACAGTTAAAGAGAATAAATTTAATAAAGTGAGAATAATTGGGCAAACACAAGACAAAGCAAAAGATAAAAATCAACCTACAGTAAAGAATGGACGTATGGATACCGGGGTGGTGGGGGGGGGGGGAGGGGAAAGGGAGGTGGGATGGCTTGGGAGATTGGGATGGACGTATATACACTACTATATATAAAATAGATAACTAATGAGAACCTGCTGTATAGCACAGGGAACTCTACTCACTGCTATGTGATGACCTAAATGGGAAGGAAATCCAAAAAAGAGGAAATCCAAAAAAGAGGGGATACATGTGTATGTATAGCTGATTCACTTTGCTGTACAGCAGAAACTAACACAACATTGTAAAGCAACTATACTCCAATAAAAATTAATTTAAAAAATCAACCCACAAATAAGACTAATCAAAATTATATACTGTGAAGTTCTATACATTTGCCATGAGCTAACCACAATTTTGCCTCTAAGCTCTTAACAGACAACATAGGGAGCAAAATCTAGTAAATTATATGTTTCAATCTCTCTTTAAGATAAACACACCAAGCCAGCTGCACAGAAAAATCACAACTATTCCTGATATTTATCTCAGAAAACAATGTCTCCTAAGTTTCTCAAAATGAAGAGCCTGTAATGTGTAATGGAGTGAACAACATCTTCAGAACTTCAGGATCCTTCTCAGAGATTCTCTCAAAGTAGCACCGTGGCATTAAATGTAAGTGTAATTCTTACTACCTTTCTTAATAAGGAACCATTTGATGCAGCAAGCTTCCAGGAAACACTTCCTTCCAACTGTTTCTCTTTTGTAATCTTTTGAGACGTAGGATGTGGCAGGGAGTTTGATTCTGTATTCACTCATGAGTTTCTACAATGTAGCTTTTCTATGTTATTGGTTAAGTGCAAAGCCTTAACTGACAATGGAGACAACTGGATGACAATGGAGAATGGTACGGACCTGAGCAGCCCACCGTTAATCTGTCCTCAGTAGAAGACTATTCTAAGTAGAAGACTATTTTATTCTATTCCTCTGAGAGTGAAACCAGGTTAATACCTCCTGTAGAGCTAGTGGTTTCTTACAAAATAATTTTGAACCTGCTGTAACAGAAAACTGAACTATTTAGAAGGAGTTTGCACTCTCTTGATTTTAGGAACTAGTGTCCTTAATAATAATAATAATAATAATAATAATAATAATAATATATTAAATAATATTTATAATAATCATTTTCATTATAATATTTATAATGAGTATTTAGTGAGGGCTTAGTGAATGTTACCACTGTCTTAAACACTTAAAGAGCACTGACTCATGGATTGATAGAATCATTATGTAATTTTACAGGTAAGAAGTGCGGTTAAGAAACTAGCCTAAGGCCACGTGGTTAGCATAGAGTGGAACCAACAATTGAAGCCAGGATTTCTGGCTCCAATGTCTAGACTCTTCACAGCAATGCTGACACATATATATGGAATCTAAAAAAAAAATGGTTCTGATGAACCTAGGATCAGGACAGGAATAAAGACACAGACATAGAGAATGGACTTGAGGACACAGGGAGGGGGAAGGGTAAGCTGGGACTAAGTGAGAGAGTAGCATTGACATATATACACTACCAAATGTAAAATAGATAGCTAGTGGGAAGCAGCCGCATAGCACAGGGAGATCAGCTCGGTGCTTTGTGACCACCTAGAGGGGTGGGATAGGGAGGGTGGGAGGGAGGGAGATGCAAGAGGGAAGAGATATGGGAACATATGTATATGTATAACTGATTCACTTTGTTATAAAGCAGAAACTAACACACCATTGTAAAGCAATTATACTCCAATAAAGATGTTTAAAAAAAAAAAGTAATATGATAGTATATATTGTTACAGAGGTATATGTAAGTAAGAGTATGAGAAAAATTATTAGGAAAGATGCAGATCAGTCTCAGGATAGTGCTTATCTCTGGGACTGGGAGGGTAAGAATGGTTTCAACTGTATCTGTAATATGTTGGTTTTTAACATCTATCTAAAGCTATCTGGGCAAATATTAATATTCATAAAATCTGTTTTGTGTGTACATTGGTGACTGTTCTATTATCTTTTACAGTTCTTGCCTGCTTGAAATCTTTCAGAGTTAAGAGAATTTTAAATAAAATATAATCCATGTTGTGTTTTCATAGAATATCTTTAGAAATTTATAAACCTAATTAGTACCAGTGGGTGTCTTTGAGGAAGGGAATCAGAGAGCTAAGGGGTACACAGGGTAAAGAAGACCTGGAACTTTATACTTTTGATACTCTATAAATTTTTATAACATGATCATGTGCTACCTTTAAAAATATATTATTTCTCCATAATGATCATGTCATGCTTGAAAATGTGAGATAAATCACACAACCTCTTGGCCATTTTTCAGTTTGAGTAAGTTGGATGATCCTCATTACATATTCTTTAAGAGACCTCTGTCTGTCACCCTCATTCGATGAAAAACTTTCAGCTGGTTCCCCATTCCATTTAAGGAACACTTTTTGACCTTCGCTGGAAATTTTCTATTCTCATAAGAGTCTGACAAGGCCACATTTATTCTGCCCTTTTGCTCTCATTGTCATTTAAAGGTCAGGTTGTGTCAAATCTATGCTCATTTGTCCTACCATATGTTATTTGAAATCACACAAACCTGAAAAGCCTGAAGCCCAGAACATAAAGTAACAGTTAAAAACTTGAATAAAAAAATTATAATTTTTATGAAACTCATTTTTGAATATATATTCAATTCAGCATCAAATTAAAAATGAAAAATTGATATGCTTCTTATCAAATCATTAATTTTGGTGCATTTCAAATGAGATAGACTCATTCATTTGTGCATTTAGCAAATACTGTAGAGAATCTCCTGTATGCCAAGCATTGTTCTAGGTGCTAGGGATAGATATAGTAGTGGATGAAACTAATTTCTTTCCCACATGCATCTTACACTGTTGGGGAGAGACAGACAACAGCCAAACCACTATACATGTCAGACTGTGATAGAAATATGGAGTAAAACAAACCAGGATGAGGAAGATAAGAGGAGCAGGGAGGTGGGAGGTGCTACTCTTTAATAGAAATTGGTTGTCACAGAATGTCTACTTTATATACCAATATTTAAACAGAGACCTAGGAAAGTGATAAGAGCTTTCTATGGAGTGTTCCAAGGCAGAAGGAACAGCACGTGCAAAGGGCTTGGGAAGAAATACGCTTGGTGTACCCAAGGAATCACATGACTGCTATGTAGAGAGTGAAGGAAAAATGTAGGGGAAAGGTCAGAAAGTAGTAAAGAGTTCACACTGGGACCTTGTAAGACATTTTAAAAAGGCCATTGTCAGTACTTTAGCTATTATGTTGAATGAGGATTTTTTCTGGGCAGAGGAATAGAGTGTAGAGAAGAAAGGGTGGAAGCAGGAACACCAGTGAGGAGGCAACTGATGATTGATTGATGATGTGAGGAAAGAGAGAATTCAGATGTTTGAGAAACTGGAGGAAAGCTAGCGTCATCCAGTTAGATAAGGAAAACAGGAATAGTTTGCGAGGAAAGATGATGTGTTCCCTTGGACGCTTTGAGTTACAGGTGCCTGTGAACCATGCTATGGTGCTACTCAGAAAGGAGCTCAATGTTCACTTTCTTTTCATGTTTTTTATCACTTTTTTCAGCAACATTCAGCATCTAGGTGCACATGAGGAGCAGCCAATCAGATAAATGTAACCATATTTTGTGTTTTCCAGTCAAGTGAAACAGTTTAATAGGGCAAGAGTGTTGAAGGCACTGAAAAACAAAGGATCCAAATGAAAAAACAGGATATATGATCTACTGAAAAGGAAACCAAGACTGGTGATTGCACGTAGATAAGGAGAAACAAGAGACCTTTGTGTAAACACATCAATGAGGCTGATGAGTTGATGTTGGAAATAGTTCAGAGGGAGAGTATGAAGGAGACTAAACTATTATCTGAAACTAGGCTTATAATTCCACCTAAATGCATGTTTAAGGATTATAGTCCTACATGTAGGTGGCCATTGTAAGGTGGAAGATAAGATCATTTGACATGAGGAGATTAAAAATAAGAGATTAGGATGTTGGATAAATCTTATCCAGGATGACGTTGGAACTTGCCAGGAAAAGGAGGACTGTAAGCCAGATATGTATACTTTTTTTTCTTTAAACCGAATGTATTTTTTAAAAATAAATAAATTTATTTATTTATTTATTTTTGACTGCATTGGGTCTTTGTTGCTGCACGTGCTCTTTCTCTAGTTGCGGCGAGCTGGGATTACTCTTCATTGCAGTGCGCAGGCTTCTCATTGCAGTGGCTTCTCTTGTCGCCGAGCACGGGCTCTAGGCACGCGGGTCTCAGTAGTTGTGGCATGCAGGCTCAGTAGTTATGGCGCACGGGCTTAGTTGCTCCACGGCATGTGGGATCTTCCCAGACCAGGGTTCGAACCTGTGTCCCCTGCATTGGCAGGGGGATTCTTAACTACTGCGCCACCAGCGAGGTCCCCAGATACGTAGACTTTCAATAAGTGGGGAGTGAGCAGCCAATTGATGGCAGCTTAGTGAGGGGTTAAGGCTGATGCCAAAAAAAGCAGATATACTTACTTGAAAGTGAGGAAGTAATGATTTAGATTAATAGTGAAGAGCTACAAGGACACCAACTGCATCTCAAGATGGTTTCCAGAAGAATAATCTTGTCTCAAGAAAGTCGCAGGAAGCATTATCTTAAGAGGAGAGTCAAGTTCCAGAGGGCATAACAGAAAGGTGGTACTAAAGAGGAACAATGAAAGGTTAAGAAAAAATATTATTTTCGGATAAAAGGGGACAGGAGAAAGAGTAGACAGCCCAAGACAATCTATTTTGATTGTTGAGCAAGGTTAACAGAGATTTGGCATGTTGTATTAAACTTACTTCAAGGTTGTAAGAGAAAAAAACTCAGAACTTGTTGTAGGATTGATGTCTTTAGGCAAAATCAGAGAATACATTTAGGAGAAAAAACAAGAAACTATACAAAATTCCCTGAGCAAGCCTCCTTTCTCTATGATTTTCTTAGGTTTGTGTTTTTCCTAGAGCCTGTGCAGACTAGCATCAGTCTCTTCCCCTCTCCAGTCCATCCAGGACACAGGGAATCCTCCATTATTATTTATATCTTGTCCTTAACTAGCTCAAAAACAGTCACTGTCTCCCCACAGACCAGAATAGTGGAACTTTAAATATTCTAGTTAGGCTGTTCACTATTAAGCCAAAGAGCTTTCCAGTTGCCATGAATTGGGGAAAACCAAGGACACAGAAAAGTAAAATGTCACTTGGGTATCTTCTGAGCAGAATGGAATGGATGGGCTGAATCATTTAGTTGTATAGCAGCAGTAATTACAGACATTTGTAACTGTGTATAACAATGAGGTTTTCCATCATGTCATATCAACAATCAGCTCTTGAAAAGACAGCAAATTCTTGCATGATCGTTGGCATCTTGTTGATATGCAGCAGGGGGTTAATGCTCAGACTCCCCTTCGTATGTTGAGAACATCTGTAGAAAAGGCAGCTGGCAGTATGGCAGACCACAGAGGCGTGCAATCAAGTTTTAGTTTCAACCCAAGCGGAATTAGAGATGTCAACCAAATGTTTGCTATTAATGTATTTTGCCTGGTTTGCATCTTACTATACCACATATCAGTGTTTCTCCCGATTGGCATTGCCTGATCATGACAATGTGATATCTACGGTACATCAGCAGTGAACACAGCAACATGCAGAAGATAACGATGGAGACATTTCATGGCCAGAGACTTTAGAGAGGACTGAAAAGTAAGCAGAAAAGTGGGGACAAATGTTGATACAAAACATTTAATTAGAAAGGATTTCATTTTATTGTTCTGCAATAAATTTCGAAGAACTAATATTAAAATACAGAAAAGAAATGGTTTAAAGAAGAATTTAAACCCTAAAAAAAAAAAAAAAAATAGATGGGTTCTCATTCTGTCCAGAGGGAAGACATGTTGTCCTGGAGCGACCACAAAGGACCACAGTGTTGGGCATGACTGTGATTCTGCTTATTAAGCACATGCAAGTTAAAATATAGATACATTTAAAGAATTGACTTGGATACCTATATGAGAACTCTTCCTCTTCATGCAAGTTGGAAACTTCAGAAGGATGAGGAATAAATATTACATCAAAATGTCCATTCAAATCAGTCTCATTATCTTCAGTAACCATGGGGGGAGTGGTATAAAAATCAGATGACCTTTTTGTTCCAAAAAGTAACCAAGTCTCAAAGATTGGTGAATAAATGATATATTTATTCAAAATGACATTGGATCCTATCTAAATCACTCCTCACTGGTATCATGTCATAAAATCATGAAATGGACCCCAAAATTGATTTTCCCAGTACTGAAATGCATTACATGTATTTAGAAATAAGTATAAGAAAAGTATTTGTGGAGTGGGTAATACATTCTAGAAACAATGCTGTGTACTTTGTAGAGTTCACAATAATCTAGCAGGTTGAATTTTATGATTCTTACATCATAGAAGAAAAAAGACAGCCAAAGTTAAGGTACATTAGGTTAGAAAAAGGGAAAGAAAAAAAATTTGAATTCAGTCTGCTAGCACCAAAATGCATACACTTTCTATTATACCACCATCCCCTACTGAAAATATTAAAGGTAAAAAGCAAAATGTTTTTTTGAAATATTTGGTCTACTCAGCACAGCTTTGTCAATACTGGAGCTGAGAGCATTGTCAAATGTGTATAATTAACTATAGAGTTTCATGGCATGTACAGTGTGTAGGTAGACTGGTTTATTACTACATAACATTTTTTAAACTTTATCTCTAAGTAAAGTAGAAATATAATTACAAAACCATGGCAAATTTGGGTTTCCTCTAATGATAGGCAATATTAACTTCCTGCTAATCATTAAATGGAATCTGTGTGCAAAGGCAATTTTTCTGTCCTCTGTAAAGTACTGATATTTTCACCAGTGTCACTGTATTTAAAACGAATCGAGTCAGGGAATTTACTAATCCCTTCAATAATGAGACCAATTGTAAGACTCACTTATCAGTTATATATTCCACCCATGAGGTGTGGGTGTTGGAGATAATTTCATGCTCAAAAATAATTATTAAACGGCAAGCAGCTTTTTTTTTGTTATTCCGTTCTGGGAGTCTTTGGGGGTTTTACATTTACGTGACGTACACTTTAAAAAGTAAGTGACATGGGAATATTTTTAAACATATTAGTGATAAAGAAGGAAAAGAGCTGTTGACTAGAGAGGCTAAGCACCCACCATATGGATTCTAACATTTTAATTATTCTGTTCTTTTTCTTTTTAAAGGAACTCTTAGTGGTAATAATTTTTCAACTAATTAAAGACCAGATGCTACTTAACAAGCTAGATACCCAATTAGGAATCTGAAACCAGCTAAACAACCTTTACTGCCAGCCAGCTAGCTGAATCACCTCCTGTCACTGGCATGAAATTGATTATTTTTTGTTTTGTTAAATACATGTTGTTGTCACACAGACTGGATCTCCAGCATGTTTTTCTTTCAGAAGGGTTGAACAATCTGACAGCCCATTCAATCTCATTTTTTGGACAAGGTTGATACCTGTAACAAGGTCCTTCATCTGTCTTTGCAAATATAATTATGGCATGGCTGTGGGGAATTATATTTTGCAGAAAAAAGAAACCTTGAAATGCAGAATGTAACCACAAACAACAGCTCAATATTACTTAGTGATTGACAATGAGATAATGGTACTATGTAAAATGGTTTTTATATACCCAGGAAAAATATCATTCCCCCAAAATAGTTATATTTCTACATATAACAAAGAAGCTTAGTTTTAATGTTAATGACTTTTGTGCTTAAGAATATCTTAAATAATGAAATGGGCGGTGCCAAGATACGTCATAGAGAAATAAACTTTCAAAATGCAGTTTTCTTGTATTCATCATGTTTTTCCCTCTAGGAGAGTTCAAAATGGTTTATTTTACAAAACAACAAAATCTCCCAAACTGCTGGAGGAAATAACATATTTAGTATTGATGCTATCAAAAATTTTTAAATGAAATATAATACTCAAAATGTGTTTTTGACTATTTTAAACAGTTGTTGCTGCTCAAAACTGAGTAAACAAATCAAACTGAAATCCAGAGATGATTAATCATGCATGACAAACTGACATTTTTTCTTTGATTCATAAAGAGAATTCAGAATATTCTCTCAGAATTGCCCAATGCCTGGCAAATCCCTACCTGTCAGACACCTTAGAAATTGGTGGAGGGGAAGTCTACATGTCACCATTTCAGCTGAACTGAGTAATTCTTAATAGCCTGGAAGAGCTTATGCTATTGACAGAGGTGTCAGACACTACTGCATCAGGGGTACAACCATCTCCCACTACTTTCTTTGCTGTGGCGGTTTTCTGTAGCCATATTCCTGTGCTCTAAGCACAGTGGGTGCTCAATAAACATTGTTTATTGGCTGCCATTACATCTGCTGTGAACGATGGTGAGTGTATCCAAGGATCCTCTGGCAGCTCTAGCAAATGGTGAAGCTATGTACTGGTAACATGGGACTGAAGTGTTCAAGGCCTCAGCAAGGGACTGGCTCTGACTCCACAAGCGTGGAATTGAGTTGGAAAAGATATCATGAGAGGTGGCAATCTAGAGCATATTCTGACTCCTTCTTGGGTGCAGGATGTAAGCAGTGTTTAGGATGTGAATTATGGCTGAGTCTTCACCAGGATGCCTCCCAGGACAGATGTTGTAGCCGGAAGGCACTTTCTTGAGCTGAAAATTTACCTGCTCAATGCTGACTATTGCTTACACTAGAAACTGAAATTGTCTTTGTCAGGTGTGCCAGTAGGGAAAGAAACAGCAACTGGAAGTCAATTTTTATTCCACAATTCTTCATTTCTCTATAATGCTGTCACAGCAATTTTCTCGAAGGCAGGTCACATCCTGTCACAATTCTGCTTAAACACTTTAATGACTTTCCACTGCCTGCGAAATCACATTCAGGGTCCTTAGCATGATAGACGAATCCTCTGTGAACTGTCTCTGGCCTGCTCCTTTTAAATTTCTTGTCTGACTCAGATTTCCTTGGATAACAATAAATCACCTATTCGGCATTTACAGTTTGCTAAGTGCTCTTTTATGTACTTCACATACATAAACTCTCAATTGTCAAATAACCCTATGAGATAGGTACTATTTCAACTTTTTACAGATGGAGAAACTAAGGCACAGAGAGGGGAGGTGATTTACCCAACGTTAGAAGTGAGATTCTAACCCAAATCCACCCAGATCCATGCTCTTGGCCACCATGCTACCACTGTAGATGCCCAAGAAAACCTCTTTACCTTTGCATTTGCTATTCCCTCCATCTTGAATGCCTTTCTCCTTTATAGCTGACTGAGCTCCAACTTTCAAGACTCAGCTAAGGAATTTCTTTCCCTATGAAGCTATCTCTGCAATTTCAAATGGAGTTACCTACTCTCTCTCTCTTTTTTATATTGATACTAGACCTTGGTAAAAACTAGCAACAACCACAGCTACAACCACCAGCTCCACAACAACAGCAATAATAATTACCATGTATCTATCACTTACTATGGCAATTACTATGTGCTTGGCATTGTCATATACCAACTTCAGTCTCCACCATAGCACTGAACAATAGCATGACACAGAGAAGTTAAGTGACTTGCCCAAGGTCAGGCAGATAATGCGTTACAGAGCTTGGATCCAAATCCAGATCGGCCTGTACCAAATGTGGGACCATTTGTGAAAAAATTAAGATTTTAAGATGGCTACAGCAGAGTGTTAACCCAAGTGTGGGCTCTTTTAAACATGAGTACCTGTGTGACTGCACTGAATGCATAGCCATTAAGCCATCCCTGGCAGGAACCAGTGGGAATGCCACTAAATATTTACTCATTAAATTACTGGGTATGTTACCGACTTTAGGACTGAGGTACACAAATGGATATGCTAATGTTGAACTATTCTTGCATTTCCAGAATAAATCTTACTGGTCTGTGATGTATTTATTTTTATGGTGGTACTGGATTTTACTTGCTAATGTTTTATTTATAATTTTACATTTATATTTCTTCATGCTATTATTACCAATGTAAATATTAAAGTTATATATGCTTCATTAAAAGCATTCAAAAATTATTTTTCCCTTCTAGAAATATCTTTGTATCATTATGATTATGATTATCTAGTCTCTGCAATGTATTAAGAATTTCTCCATGAAAGCACCTACATATGGGGCTATTTTGAGTAGTGTGTCTTTAAAAACATTATTTCCTTCATGAAAATAACTTGGTTTTAACCATTCTATCTCTACACTAATAAAATTTGGTAAATTTTATTTTCACTGTATACTTTCTCTTCATCTAGGTTTCCAAATATAATTTGTATGGATTTATATAGGGTAATCTCGTAATTTTTCTAATATTTTTCTGTTTCAATGGTTCTTTCCCTTTATCATTTTTAACTTATAAATTTGCACTTTTTCTTTTTCTGTTTTTATTAGGTTACTTAGTGTTTGTCTATTTTTTTTCGGAGAATCAGTCTTTTATTTACTAATTCTAATTTTGTCCTGTTTTCTCTCTCTAATCCTGTACGAACATTTTTTTCTTAAATCTATGATTTTACTTTTATTTTATTTTTCTCTTACTATCTTTTAAGTTTGGATTTACTTAGTGCTTTATCTCCTTAATTCTTTTCATTTTTATTTTTTAGACATTTAAAAATTTTTATTTCTATTTTATCTTTTCTCCTGCAATTGTATGACAGATTTCCCACCAGATGAAAGTGTTACTTTTTTTCTTATTATTAATTCTAGTTTTATTGTGTAGTGATCAAAGAATATTGTTTATGTTATTTCTACTTTAAGGATTTTAATGAAGCATTCATTGATACTTAATATAAAATCAATTTTTGTGGAAACTAAATGAATGCCTGAGAATAAGGTATATTCTGTGCTATAAGCATATAAAGTTTCATGGATAAATACATAACAAAACATATCAATAAAACTTACCTTATTAATTACATTATTTAGATCTCCTATATCCTTATTTATGTGTTTGTGTAGCCTTTCTTGGACTAAACATAGTGTATTAAAGGTGTTAAAGGTTAAAGTATTTTATTATTTATGCATTTCTGTTTATTCCTCCTTGTATTACCTGCAGCTTCTGTTTTAAGTAATTGTTGTGTAATTTGCTGCATATTCATAATTATTTCTATCAACATTGTACATTTTGTTCTGTAATATTTTGAGTTGTTCATCATTGTCATGCTTAATGGTTTTTGGCCTGAATTCCACCTTATCTGTATTCAGATTAGAACTCTTGGTTTCTAGGTAGTTTCATTTTGTGATGTAAGGATTTCCCATATATATTTGCTTACCCTTCTATTTTTAGTCTTATTGAATAATTTTATTTTAGTGTGTCTCTTATCTAAAACAGAGTTGATTCTTGGTCAGTAAGGCAATTTGAAATGTTCTTTCTTTTAATAGATAAGTTAAGCACACTTGTGCTTATTGATATGATTGATATATTTCTTCTTAACTGAGTATAATATTTTATACATACTTTTCCTTTCTGAATATGTTCTATTTTCTCCTTTCCTGTTTCTTTTGTTATTTATAAAGGTTTGGGGTTTTCTTCCAGAGATTACCTTTTTAATAACACCTTTAATAATGTGCTTGGTCCACTTTACCTTACTTAGATTTGTACTACAGTTATTCCCTGCTTTTTAAAAATTTGCTTTATGCTACCTCCCTTTTACGAAAGACCTACATTAGTACCTGTTTTCACTAACCAAAAGAAATCTGAAGGGGACTTGCATTTTTAAGAAAAAAGGTGAAAAGTGAAAATAGCATTCAGCATTTGCTTTGCAGCTACAGTTATAGAGGCAGCACACACCCAGAGCAGTGAGAAAGGCACAGCAAGCTCCTTCCCCGGGCACTGCACTCAGCATCTCAGCACCAAGCCACCATAGCTTTGAACTGTGTCCATGAGCATCTGTGCTTGATCTCAGTTTATTTTGTGCATCTGTTAGCAAGATATGTCCTGAGGTAATTGCTTCTTGCTTTATGCCATTTCAGCCTACGAAAGTTTCATAGAAATGTTCTACTTTCAGATACTGGCGAAACCTGTATTTGATTTATCAGTTTACAGTTTACAGTCAGATACACACTGACTCCACCTATTTTTTAAATGACCATTGCTGAGCTTATTCTAATTCCTTCTTCACCTTCTCTTTCTCCTTTTTCTAGTGTTATTACTTTTTAATGTCAGGGCAGGTAACAATTATATTCTATTCTTCTACCCTTGACTCTCTTAAGTATACAATTAAATATATTCAGTGGTCACTCTAAATTATTTTGCCAAAAATATCACAGTCAATTCTTGGTTGTATGATGCTCAATTTTTTTGTATATTACTCAGAAAGAGCTTTTGGATACAGTATTCCCTGAGTTTTGGCATGTTTAAATCTGTTTTTATTACCATGATAATTGAAGGACAGTTTGGTTGGAAATAAAATCCTTGGCCCACATATGCCTATCCTTAAGCGTTTTTTTTTTTTTTTTTAATGCTACTATAAGGTTGTCTTTATTTGTCTGTTCTTGTCAAAAAATCTGATGTCAAATGATTTTTCTATGTAAGTGACTTGGTTTTTGTTTTGTTTTATATTTTATTGATTTTGCAGGGGAATTTGTTATCTTTAAAATCAAATACTTTTACTATGCGTTTTGAGATGACAAACCTTAATCAATCTTTCCAGATACACCAGGTATCCTTTTAATATGTAAGTTTTTTATTTCCATAGAGTTGTCTTGGAAAATCACTTTAAGTATTAATTCTGTTGCACTGTTTGGTTTTTCTGCAAAGAATTCAAGTAGGCATATGTTTGATGTATTTTCTACTTCTTTAAAAATTACTACTCTCTGTAATCCTTTCTAGCTATTTTTAAGGTTTTGTTCTCTTTTGTTCTCATACATATGTTCGTAACTTGCCTAAAATCCATTTATTATATTTTCGGTTGATCAACTTCTAATTTAGTATTAATTGCTAAGATTATTCTGTCTTATCCTTCAATACTTTTTTATGTCCAGTAACTCTTGTTTGACATCTCCCTGTTTTTTTAACTATTTCTTTTTTTCTTTGCCCTCCCCCAGATGGGCACTTGGAATCCTGAGCCCTCCATGCAATTCCATGCCCGGTTCCTACCTTTCTCCCAGCAAACCCCACCCCAGAAGCAGTCATCAAATTCCCCTGTCTCTGATCCAAATCCCGAACTTAAAATCTGAACCGGGACCCAAATTCCACTTGAGAAACAGGGGAATTGATGAGTCCTTCTCTTCCTCAATCCCAATGGAATGAAAAGTAAATGTGAGATTGGACTGGAGGAGCCTCTAGTTCTGCCATGTATCCAGGGCTTGGATGGGACTCAAAAATGCAAAGAGGCCAAAGGGCAGGGAGGGAGCCCAGCTTCCTGGTGACATGGGATTTGTCATCCCTCTCACTCTCTTCTCTCCAATTTTATTGCTGCATGGAGGGTCATTAACCATCAGAGACCACTTGTGGCTAAGGGAATCAATGGGTTGGAATGCTACTGTCAGCATTTTCTGGCTGTGTGAGTGAGCAGAGTCCTAATATTTAATGTTCCTGGACCTCAGTTCACTCTTTGTGAAGCTGCAGCTGATGCTTCTTACTTCAGCACTCACTTTTGGATAATGTGCATACATGGCATATAAATGTAAACTGTTTTAAGTATATAATTATATTGTGTCTTAAACTTGTTTCTCCACATTTCATGGATCAAGTTTATAAACATTATTTTACCTGTCTTTTGTGGAGATTCCAATTTCATAAATCTCTTCTCTTGAACAACTTTTACTGTCATTTACACATACACACACACACACAACCTTATTTTTTCACTTTTCTAACAATGACTAAAATAAGGCAAAATAGCTACTATTGTGGTCCCTTGCATAATATTGCTTACCCATAGAGAATACAAGTTTTGTGAGAACTCAGTTGGCTGATGGGTCACTAGAGGACCCCCATTATCTCACCCATGGGATGGAAATGAACATTTGCAGCTGGGGGCAGGGTTGGTTTAGAACCACTACTTATGTTTTAAATCTCAGGCAGAGGGTTACAGCTAGGACCCACAGGTGTGGGAAATCCAACCCAACCTTCACCAACAGGCATGGGTCAGGCATTGGACTGGAACACCACCACCATAGGCTCAGAGGCCCTTCCCCTACCCACCCCACCCCCCAGGGCAATGTCCTCTCCCAGTAAACCCCTGTAAGGGGATCTGGTCCGAACACCAAGGACAATACAAGCAGAGTTGCCCCTGAGGATGCTATTGCTATTGTCCATGGGAAAGACCTTTAGTGCCCAAACTGATTTGATCCCAGAGTGAAGAAAACCCAGCTAATTCCACAGTTTTATAGAGGCTGGGGTTTCAGCACTTCCTGTTTGACAGGAAGCTCTCAGTGAAGTTTAAAAAAAAAATAATTCAGAAATCAGGAGAGTGCATTTGTACAGATGAGACAGTCTCTTATTTTGTAGTTGTGGGTGTAGGGCCCAGAATCCTTTAGAATCACTGCCCTATAGCTGAAGTCAGGCATACCCTCTCCCAGTTATCCAATCAAATGCAGTTTAGGTACAGCTGAAGGGATTTGGCAGCTGCAATCAAAGTCCTAGTCCTTAAATTAATAAAAAGGGATGAGGCCCAGGATTAGCCTGACTCAACTACATGTAAGATTTAAGTCACCCACCCCCCTGCCCACCTTTTCAGTGGAAGATACCAGGAATCAAAGAGAACAAAGGATGTGTCTGAGATCTCAGAACAAATGGAACTCAGCACTTCCTTTGAAAATCAGGGCCTTGATGCCCAGTGTCCACTGTGGGTGGTAGTCAGTTCCTGGGTACTGGGGCCAGTTACTGCCCCGAGGGCCTCCAGGACCCCCTGCACCATGATATTCACTGCCAGGAAGTCTGTCAATGACCCCTCTGTTCTCTCTCTTATCCTCTCCATCAGCTCTCCTTTCACAGTTTGGGTAAGACTGTCAAACTCCCTTTCCAAATGACATTCTCTCTCTCGGGTCCAAATTCATGTTTCCGGACAACATGATGTCCATCTTAAAATGTTTCTTTTGGTGTTAAAGAGCCTGAAAGGGCTCCCTATTATCTACAGATACAAGTCTTCCAATGCCAGGGCTCAGCAGAAACTCCCCTTGGATCCCACTCACACCCATGATTTCTGACTTCTCCTCAAACCTCTTTTCACGTTTGACAACTATTTCCACCCAGAAACACTGATACCACTCCACACCCACTGACCTCAATCACTGTTACCCACGTCCCTCTCTGTTCCTCCAGATTCACTTTACTCCCAAAATTCACCGTGTGAACTTTTTCCTAAGCTGTATTTCATGTTGGTATTCAAAATTTTTTAAATCGGTGATTTTTCTGTCAGCTTGCAAGTTTCCTCTCATAGCCTTGAGGATACAAATAGCTCTAAATCATGGTGAAATGCACTTCCCTTTACAAGACTCATATTGACCCTTAAGGAGAAAAATCATGGGCCAGGGTGGGAAGCTTTGCTCCTTGTTTACGGAGAGGCCTCTCTGGCAATATCTGGTGTGCTCCCCACCCCCCTTTCTCTTGCTCACTGATTGTCTTCAGCCTGGGAGGGCTTGGCGCCTTTCTCACTACTTCAGCTTCTCACAACACGAATTAGAGAGAAATTGCTATCGATTGTAACACTTCTCATTTGCTCAATCTCCCTTATTTCATGATACTTGATCTCTTTTAAAATTTCCTTTTGTCACTCAGAAATCTGAAAAGACCCCGTTTTATCTTGGAAAATAAAATACTTCCTAGTCACTTCATTGGCACATCAGAAAATACTGCTGCCTGGAGCAGTCAGCCCTGTTTTTGACCTCTGAAGACCTTCCTTCACACAGGAACACCCAGGATCATCTTCTACTTTCATCAACTTCAACCACTTTTCCTTCCAAAATTCTCTCTTGTTGCCCTTCTCACTTCAAAAATTCATCCAAGAAATTTCATAAATTAATGTTTTACAGTAACATATTAAAATGATTTCCCCTAAATTAGAAAAATTTCCCTATGGTTTAAAACTCAATACCCATATTTTCTCATCCTGAGAAAGACAAGCAGCCCTAAAATCGAATGAAATCACTTTCTTTAAATCCACATGCCCCTCTTAAAATCTCACATCTCACAGGAAGTCTTTCCTAGGTCAGGCCCTCGACTTCTACCCCAGGCCCCAGAGATTCTCTGAAAGACACCATCTTTTTGTCAAGAGGTAAAACAAAGGCCTCCAGCCATCAGACCCTTTTAAGAGAAGCTTCGCCACATTCATCGTGCATTAGAACCACCTGAGATCTTCAAGAACTCCCGTGCTCGGGCTTCAGATTTTATCATTATGTGAGAATCTCTGGAAAGGGACCCTCACTGGGATAGTTAAACCCTCTCCAGGTAGTTCTAATCTGCAGCCTGGGTGCAACTCACAGTTACTAAAGTCCCTGCCTCCCTGGAGCACAAAGAAGTGGGAATGGACCCAAGAGGCCCCTACAATCAGGTGCAGCTCATGGAAAAGTGCACGATGTTTCTCGAAAACAGCAGATTTCATCCTACGCTGCATATGAGAGTCGCCAAGGGGGCTTTTCACAAACACAAATGCCTGGGACCCAGCCCAAAATAATTAAGTCTGAATCACGGGGGGTGGCCTTCGAAATGCCTTCCAGCTGATTTCATTGTAGAATGAGGGCTGGGAAGCTGTTTCACAGCTGAATTCACTTGCAGACAGGCTCTACAATTTCCCTGAGTTTACAGACTACTGGGAGAGCTACACTTGACCTGGAAGTTACGTTGAACTGCACAAAGTGTTAGTCAAGGTCGAGGGCAGAATAACAGGGAAATACCTCTGAGGCATATCGTTGTCTGGAAAGACCTCTATGCACTGAGTGACAACCTTAGAAGTGCCTGAAGACTATTAGCCGGCTTGACGTATAGCGTTACTGGGTGATGGGAGAGGACCAATCACACCCAGGACCTTTAATAGTGGGCGGACCTCCCACGGGCTTCAGAGGATGCTGGAAGCGGTGAGGAGCGGACACCTTTCTACCCTCCGGGAGCTCCTGACTCTCGTGAACTGCAGCAGGGCAGAGGAAATGCCGGCTCTCTGCAGGCCCTGGATTAGGCCCACTCTCTGCAGAAAATACTCAAGAATAAAAGCGAAGGTAAGTTGAGAGGGAACCAGTTTCCTGTGTGTTTGTGGGAGGATAGACGGGTTGTCTTTCATTTTATTTCATAAGTATTTTTGGAGCCTTTAAAATTTGTGCCCTGCACACTTCTCTGTTCTTTACAAATAGTAAGTATTTTAATACACAAAGCAAGCCTGTTGGAAGGTGTTATTACTGTTCTCATTTTACAGAGAAGGAAACTTAGGCACAGCCTGGTAATTACCTTAAACAGGGATCCACAGTTGTAACTTCAGAGCTGGGAATGAGAACCTGGCACTGTGGCTCCTGAGTCCATGACCTTAAAGCTGTTCTTTGCTGCCTCTCAACTGCTTGATGGCGTATCCCTTCTCAGATTCCTGATTTTAACGGGATTGTGTGTCTGCTTTGATATTTTATGTTAGTTAACTGCATTTTTAGTCTCTAGTAGTTCCATTTAGGTTGTTTGTGTCTTCCTAGCACTTATGTTTCTGCTTCCCCTCCATGCTTGACCATAGGGAGTCCAATTCTCATGCCTGTTTTTAAGTCTTTCTGTACCAGTTCTACCATCTGTGTCATTTCTGGGTCTACTGATTGATTTATCTACTAGTGATGAATTGTATTTCTCTGTATCATTGCACACCTGGTAACTCTAGGTAGGAGACCAGGAATTTGCGTTTTACATTGTGGGGTACTGGATATTTTTGTTTCTATAAATAATGTTGAACTTTGTTCTGGGTTGCCATTAAGTTATTTGGAATCATAGTGATGCTTTGAAGGATTGTTTTAAATCTTTGGTAGCTGGGACCTTCAGTTGATGGATATTTTGGCCCCTCTACTGAGGCAATACCCTTCTGAGCACTGTATTTGAATCCCTTTGGATAGGGTTTTTTACACTCTGGCTTCCAGGGACACAGATTCTTCCTGGCCATGAGTGACCCCAGAGGACTGTGTGTATATTCTGTGTGTTTGAATATCTGGTTCAAGGTGTTTCCGTCTGCATGATGGTTGATTTTGAAGATGAATTTTCACCCAAAATAAATTAATCTCAATTTATAAATTTTTCTTATGTTTCCCTTGTATGGATATTGTCTGCCGTTTTCTGTTTATTTGAAAATATTCTATTTTTCTTATATACAACCCTTCACCCAATAAATACAGTACCACAGATAAATAAAACTGCACTTCATTTATAGCAATAGAAGGGCTTCTTGTACTAAAAAGCCCTTCCCTAGTAATCAACCCAACCCCCTCACTCCTCTTATAACTGGACTGGGGAAATAGGATATTTTCTTGTTTTATTTCAAATGAAAGTCATTAAAGGTTTGAAAACTTGTCCAAGGTCATATAGTTAATTAACATAGCTAGTACCTGTATCAGGTTTCTTCACTGATGTGCTAAATCAGCTCTCACACTTGGTAAATGGAAAGGAATCTGACATACATTAAAAAAAAAAAAATCTTTCTCTAGCCTGTTCTCATAATTAGATATTAAATCAAATTTTTATACTGATAATTAGTATTTTCTCCTAAAAATTTTTTAAAAATTATTCTGTCATTTGTTAAAACAGTACAGAAGATTTGATCCAAGACTAGTTCAAAAGGGTAAAGAGATTGAACTTAACTCCAAATACAACAAGGAAAAGTGAATAATAAGGGCATCAAGGGGGGAGTATGAGGAACTTGATCATATATCAGGGGTGGGTAATTCTCACTAAACTGGACTCAACAGGATTCTTGCTAAAGGCAGGCCAATTTCAAGGCATAGTCAAGAGAGCTTAGAAGAACCTAACTAAAGTTTGGTCATGGAGACAAACAAATGGAAAGATATCCCATGTTTATGAATTGGAAGAGTTAATATTTTTAAAATCTCCATAATACCCAAAGCCATCTGTAGACTCAGCGCAATCCCTATCAAAATTCCAATGGCATTTTTCACAGAAATAGAAAAAGCAATCCTAAAACTTGTAAGGAACCACAAAAGACCCATTGCCAAAGCAATCTTGAGAGTGAAGAACAAAGCTGGAGACATCACACTTCCTGATCTCAAACTATGCTACAAAGCTATCATAATCAAAACAGTGTGGTAGAAGTATAAAAATGGACACATAAAGCAATGGAGCAGGATCAAGAACCTAAAAATAAACCCTCACATATTTGGCAACTAATCTTTTACAAGGGAGCCAAGAATACTTAATGAGACAAGGGTAGTCTCTTCAATAAATGATGTTGGGAAAACTGGATAATCACATACAGAAGAATGAAAAGGACTCCTGTCTAAACTACTCACAAAAATTAATTCAATGAATTAAAGACCTAAAAATGAGAACTAGAACTATAAAACTACTAGAAGAAAGCATAGGGAAAAAATCTCCTTGACATTAGTCTTGGTAATGATTTTTTGGATCTGACACCAAAAGCAAAAATTAATAAATGGAATTGTCAAACTAAAAAGCTTCTGCACAGCAAAGGAAATCATCAACAAAATGAAAAGGCAACCTACATAATGGGAGAAAATATTTACAAGTCATATATCTGATAAGGGTTAATGGCCAAAATATGTCAATATAAAAACTCATATAACTCAATAAGAAAAAACAGCCACACACACACAATCTGATTTTAAAAATGGACAGAGGAACTCAATTTTTCCAAAGAAGACATACAGATGACCAACAGGTACACAAAAAAGATACACCGTCACTAATCAGGGAAATGTAAATCAAAACCACAATATTACCTCACATTTGTTAGAATTGTTTCATCAAAAAGACAAGAGATAACAAGTGTTGGTGAGGATGTGGAGAAAAAGGAACCTTTGTGCACTGTTGGTGGGAATGTAAGTTGGTACAGCCACTATGGAAAATGATATGGAGATTCCTTAAAAAATCAGAAATAGAACTACCATATGATCCAGCAATCCTAATTCTGGGTATATAGCTGAAGGAAATGAAAACAGGATCTCAAAGAGCTGTCTGCCCTCCCATGTTCATTGAAGCATTATTGACAATAATCAAAATATGGAAACAACCTAAATGTCCATCAACAAATGAATTGACAAAGAAGATGTTGTGTACATATATATACACACAATGGAATTATTCAGCCATGAGAAAAAAGGAAACCCTGCCATTTGCAAAAACATGAGTGAAATTTGAGGGTATTGTGTTAAGTAAAATAAGTCAGAGAAAGACAAATACTGATGATCTCACTCATATGTGGAATATAGAAAATTCAAACTCAGAAACAGACTCACATGATGGTTACCAGAGGCTGGGGAGTTGGGGAAATTGGGAGATGTTAATCAAATGGTACAAACTTCCAGTTATAAATGGAGTAAGTTCTGGGGACCTAATGTATGACATGGTGATTATAGTTAATAATGTCGTATTATATATTTGAAAGTTGGTAAGAGAGTAGATCTTAAATGTTCTCACCACAAATAAAGAAATGGTAATTATTTGATGTGATGGAGGTGTTAGCTAATGCTATGATGGTAGTCATTTTGCAGTATATGGGTATAAAATAAACATGTTGTACACCTTAAACTTACACAATTTTATATGTCAATTATATCTCAAAGCTGAAAAAAATAAAGCTTGGTCAAAGAGGGAGTCTTGTCAAAACCATCAAAAAACTTTAATTTCTACTCTTTAAGACAATGTCACTTTTTCATTATTCCTAGATGACTGAAGAAATTGTGTGCAGAAACAAGATGCCATAGGCAAATAACATCTTAATGGATACATATTACAAGCAAAAATAGAACAGAGTTATAATCATCAGGATGAAAAATTGAACTCATCTAAAGGGTTTAAATAGTACAAGAATCAATTTGTTATTAAAAGAGTTTAATGTCTCTTAAAATTATCATGAAATTATAACATTAGCATTGTTATTTGTTGACATTCTCTTAGGTCAGATTTTCATTTTTCTATGAAAAGTTAATTTTGTTAGAAGTGCACACAACTACATTTACTATTTAAAATCTAGCTCTTTAAATAGGAATTTTTTTAAACAAAGCTGTAGCAAAAACTCAGTTTTACCAAGAAACATTGTCCATGTACATGGTTAACTAAGGATATAAGACTGTTTCAACTATTAAAAGCTATAGTTTTGTATTTACTCAGTCAGAAGGAGAATACAGGTGTAAAGTATGTTATATAACTTAAAAAAGTTTTAATATGCTACCTTTTTTCATGAGTTTGTACATTTCATTGAAGTTCACTAAAATGTTGGCAAATAGTTGTGCACTTATTTTTTAAACTACTTTTTCTCTCTTATGTTCACTTTAAAAATTGTTATTATATATCTTTTATTTTTCCAGATATATCACCAAAGGTATGACTTTTGATATATTTTTATAAAACATTTTTTTAGACTTAATCTTCCTTATTATATATTTATTTTCTGTCATTAGTTAACACTCCTACTTTTGTTATATCTTTTAATGTCTTTGGATTTATTTTGTTATTTTTCAAGCTTCAGATAGACACAACACATTAGTTTTCATGCTTTTCTCTTTATCCAAAAAAAGGTTTTTTAAAATAATTTTCTCTAGTTGATCAATATCATTAAATGTCTGAAAAATGCAAATTAAAATGAATAAAATACTACCTCTAACCCATTAGGATTGCTGTAATTAAAAGTCAGACAGTGACAATTGTTGGCAAGGATGTGGAGAAACTGGAAACCTCATTCATTGATGAATGGATAATGAAAATGTTTTATACAAATGAATACTATTCAGCAACAAAAAGAAGGAACTACTACATGAAACAACACTTATGAATCCCATTATGCTAAGTGAAAGACACCAAACCAAAAAAAGGACTACATATTGTACAATTCCGTTTATATTAAGTGTCTAGAAGAGGCAAATCTATAGTGACAGAAAGCAGATTACTTGTTGTCTGCCTTTGTGGGTGGGGGCAGGGATTGAGTAACTACAACAGTCATTAGGGATCATTTTGGGTGATGAAAATGTTCTAAAAGTGGGTTGTGAGGGTCACTGTATTTAAAATTGGTGAATGCTATATTGTATAAATTATACCTTAATAAAACTGCCTTCTAAAAACAACAAAAATAAATAATAATTTTCTTTATAACTTTTTTAAATACCTAAGGATATAAATTTCCACTGAAGCCCTATTGTAGCTGAATTCCATATGTCCTGATATTTAGGTTTTTCATTACTCATTAGTTTTAGATGTTTTTAAATTTTTATTACGATTTTTTCTTCTTGAATTATTTAACAAAGTATTTGATTTTCTAAACATTTATAGGGTTTTTAGCTATTTTAAAAAATGAACTTATTTTTTAATTGCACTGTCAGAAAACACAGTATGCGATTATCTTCACTTTCTAATATGTTGAGCGTTTGATTAATTTTTAACTGACCCATGTGTACATGAGAAAAATATGTATTTGCTAACTTTGATGTGCAGAATTCTATATGCTTATACTAAGTAAAACGTGCTAATTGTTCAGCTCTTATATATTCTTTTTGGCTTTTTATTATACTTGTGCTATCACTAATTTAAAGAGGTTTATTGAATTCTCCCCTTATAATGGAAAATGTATCAATTTCTCCATATAATTCTATTAATTTGGCTTCTTAAAGCTGAGGCTAGTTTACTAGAGGCATGCATATTTAGAATTGTTATAGCTTTTCATAAATAGAATATATAAATAGAATGTTCTTTTACTATATACTTATGCTCCCCCAATAAGCTTCTTTTTTAAAAGTCTGTTTGGTTTGATATCAATATAGATATGCAGTCTTCATCCTTGGTTATTATTTGCTTGATATATCCTTTACCACTAGTTAACTTTCAACCTCTGCATATGTGTTTACTTTATCTAATTTTATTATAAACAATATATATCTGAAAGTTAAATATTTTTACAAGTGATAATTTCTATATTGACAATTTTAGCCCACTTACATTTTTTAAATAATCAAGAAAAAGTTCTTTAAAAATCTAAATAAATCTATAACTACTAAAGAAAATAAATAGATAGTTTAAAATCATCACCACCACCCCCAAAAACAGAACTTACCTAAATGATTGTACAAGGGAGTTTGTTACCTAACCAAATTTGGGTCCGCTAGCCTGTGCACAGTAAAGCCAATCTACTGACAGCAGGTTGTGATGAAGGAAAATGCAGAGTTTATTGCAGGTGCCAAGCAAGGAGTGTGGGCAGCTAATACTCAAAAAACAAAACAAAAACCAACAACAACAAAAAAACCTGAACTAGATTCTCTACTTCAGTCAATGCACTGAAATTGTGGTGTCACCAAAGAAACTGACTGGCAAGGAGGAAGAGACTTTCCAAATTGACATTCACCTTATTGATTTCACCTTTATCATTCCTTAGCTTTGCCTTCCTGGTGACTTTGGCAGCAATAGGGACCTATACTTCAGAGATGTAATCACAGTACAAGAGAAGATTGGACATACGTGTAGTCTAGCTGGCCTTCTCTCCCTGAAGGAAAACTATCTCCTGCAATATAAAATTATAATCCTAATGTTGATTGGTGAACATAAAATCAGGGCAAAGGGAATTAGTTCAGCATTTCAATATTTAATTGCATCAGGATTTTAATTATTACATCTCTCATCAGAATCAAGAGGTACCTGCTACCAAAACCAAGCATGGTGAATCTTTTATCAATGTGCTGTCTCCCCAGGACAAGCTAGGAGGAGGAACTGCTGCCATTCATTGCCTAATGGTCTTGCTTTTCTATATTTTATGCTAATTAATCCCTGTTTCTAATAAATAATTCTTTTTTAGATTCATTAATATCTTCTTTCATCTTGTTCTGCCCAGGAGGCCAACTTCTCTCTTCAAGATGACTTTGAATCTCTCATCATTTTGGGTGGATTTTATAATTGTTAGAGAACAATTTTCTTTCCCTGTTTTCCCAATTCTGAGAGAGCTCCTCACTATTACCCATATGAATATATATGCCCAAATAACTAATAAAATTTAAACCACACACATATATAAGAACTTTTCTGTTCTTTTCCTGCCTTCTCCCTTTGTGCCATTTAGTGGGAGTTCTAGCAGATTCTGGACAGTTTGACTAAGAGAGTTAAGCAATTAAATAAAATTAGCCCTTTGGATATCAATCTTCCTCGCATATCTTAGAGGGCCACTAAGATCTCTGACTGTACCCTCCCTGCCTGCACAGCTTTATAGTGAAGGCAAGAAGTCTCATCTATCCAACTTTCCATTTGCTTCCTCTCTTTTCTAAAGCATATCCAATTATAGTTAAAAGCATTTGACTCCCTCAAAAGACTATGAATGATCAGGGAATAATGGAGGTCAGAGTAGCAATTTAAAAGCCTTGTGTTTTCCATAAATATCCAAAGAGAAACACTTTTGAATATTTTGTCCTCAGTGAAGTAACATCCATATCTCTGAAATGGCTTCAGAATCTCAAAAGACCCTGACAATATGCCTTGACCTTACATATTGGCTAAAATATAACTTTGGTGACTCCGGCAACAGTTATCTATATTTTAATGTCTCTACAAAGTTTCTCAACAGATCTATATAAGTAGATTCAAAAGAAGTAATCTTCTTTACTCAGCCACTTTGGAGATATGAATACAAATTGGGGAGGAAGGTGAAGATGAGAAGCAATGCCATAAGGAAAACGTGCATCTTTGTAAAAGCTAATTGTGATGACAATTACTTTCTGCTTTGGAAGCAAATGGGTGATTGGCTCTTACCGTGAAATCTGTTCAAAGAAATAAAATAGATTTGTTCAAAGAAATTTGTTCAAAGAAATAAAATAAAAGAAATTCAGTCAACAGTGACTGAATTGTTCATTATGTTAAGAATGGAAAGCAATCTTGTAAAATGTCATATTTTGCATTTATTTTAATTTTCCAAGAACATTTATGCCAACTAAATGTAAAATTTCCTCAATATCACTCCCACCTCATTAAAGGGGAAAAATAAAGTGGCTAAATGCCTTTGACAAATAGTCATAGTATTTAAAGAATTATTGTCTTTTTAAGTAGAGTTACAGACAAGGAAAAATCAGATGAAGGAGTAAAAGAGGTATTCAAGATATTTGTCAAGGATAGGAAGATAAAGAGGAAAACAGTGGCTCAGTGAGGAATTCAGCCTTTGCTCTGAACAGCAGTGCTTGCAGAGCTCTGCCTCTCTCTGGAAGCATCTTGCACCTTCCATCCTTTAATCACTCACCCACCTGCTCCAACACACACTCAGAAAGGTGACTAAAATAATGGCAAAGAATAAACCACTTCCTGTTCTGGAGTTATTGTACTAGCACCACACTATATAAATCTGCACATCTCTTCCAGATTTTGAACAGCTATTTCTAGTCATCTAGTTTAAAAATACACTTCCTATAGTTTCCTCAGACCTAGTTTGAATGCTGGGTTGGTGCCTGTGTTACTGGGCTGTTTCTGCTTAAGGCTTCTTTCTCAACTTGGGCTCTGGAGGTTAACCTCTTTAGATCTGTAAAGAACTGGCCTGTACAACCTTCATTTACTTCTGCTTATGTGTCCTGGCTGGCTTGAATGTTTGGAAGTAATGCCTGGCCTGAAGGCTGAGCCTGAAAATCCTGCTCATATTTTCAGGCTCTCCTCATGCCCATAATCTTTTTTTTTTAATTGAGGTATAATTGACATAACATTGTATTAGTTTCAGGTGAACAGTGTAATGATTTGATATTTGTTTATATTTCAAAATAATAACCACAATAAGTCCAGTTAACATCCTTCACCATATGAAGTTATAAAACTTTTTTGTGTGATGAGAGCTTTCAAGATCCATTCTCCTAGATACTTTCAAGTATTTGATATAGTATTGTTAAATATATTTACCATGCTGTACATTACATCCCCATGACTTATTCATTTTATAACTGGAAACGTGTACTTTTTAACCGCATTTACCCATTTCATCCACCCCTCACCCCCTGCCTCAGACAACAACTAATGTGTTCAATTTTCCATAAGCTCGTGGGTTTTTTTTGTTATTGATTTTTTTGGTTTTGTTTTGTTTTTAGATTCCACATATAAGTGAGATCATATGGTATTTATCTTTTATCTGACGTTTCACTTAGCATAATGTCCTCAAGGTCCATCCATGTTGTTGCAAATGGAAAATTTTCATTCTTTTTTTTATGGCTGAATAGTATTCTGTTGTGTGTTTATATATATTCCACATTTTCTTTATCCATTCATCTATCAACAAACCTTTAGGTTGTTTTTATGTCTTGGTTATTGTAATAATGCTTTGATGAACATGAGGGTGCCTCTATCAGTTCGAATTTGTGTCTTTGTTTTTTTCAAATTAATACCCAGAAATGAGGAATTGCTGAATCACATGGTAGCTCTACTTCTAATTTTTTTTTGAGGAAACTCCATGGATGCACCAATAAACATTCCCACCAACAGGGCACAATGCTTCTCTTTTCTCCACGTCTTTATCAACACTTATTTCTTATCTTTTTGAAAACAGTAGCCATTCTAACAGTTGTGAGGTGATATCTCATTATGGTTTTGACTTAAGTTTCCACGATGATTGGTGATGTTGAGCATCTTTTCACATACCTGTAGGCCATCTGTATGTCTCCTTTGAAAAAATGTCTATTCAGACCTTCTGCCCATTTTTTAATCAGATTGTTTGGAGTTTTTTGCTATTGAGTTGTATGAGTTCTTTATATAGTTTTGATATTAACCCATTATAAGATATGTAATTTGTAAATATTTTCTTCCCTTTTGTATGTTGCCTTTTCATTTTGTTGATTATTTCCTTTTTTTGTGCAGAAGCTATTAATTAGATGTCGTCACACTTGTTTATTTTTGCTTTTGGTATCAAGTCCAAAAAATCATCACCAAGACCAGTGTCAAGAAGCATACCACCAATGTTTTCTTGTAGGATTTTTATGGTTTTAGGTCTTATATTCAAGTCTTTAATCCAGTTTAATTTAATTTTTGTGTATGATGTAAGACAATGATCCAGTTTCATTCATTTGCATGGGGCATACAGTTTTCCCAACACTGTATATTGAAGAACCTTTCCTTTCCTCACTGTATATTCTTGGCTCCTTTGTTGTAAATTAATTGACCAAATATGTGTGGGTATACTTCTGGGCTCTTTACTTTGTTCTATTGATCTATATATCTGTTTTTATGCCAAACCATGCTGCTTTGATTCATATTGCTTTGTAATATAGTTTGAAACCAGGGAGCAGCATGCCTCCATCTTGGTTCTTCATTCTAAAGATGGCTTTGGCAAATTAGGGTCTTTTGTGGTTCATACAAACTTCAGAATTGTTTGTTCTATTACTGTGAAAAATGCCATTGGAATTTTAATAAGGATTACAATGAATCTGTAGATTGTTTGGGGTACTATAAACATTTTAACAGTATTAATTCTTCTAATCCATGAGCATGGAATATTGTTTCATTTATTTGCCTCTTCATTGCTTTCATTAATGTTTTATAGTTTTCACTGTACAGATCATTTACCTCCATGGTTAAATTTATTTCAAGGTATTTTATTCTTTTTGATGTAATCATAAATGGAATTGTTTACTTAATTTCTCTTTTAGATAGTTTATTATCAGCATATAGAAATGACACAGAATTTTGAATATTTAGTATCCTTCAGCTTTACTGAATATGTTGATTAGTTCTAACAATTTTTGGTGGTGTCTTTAGGATTTTCTATATATAATATCAGATGATCTGCAAAAAGTGAGAGTTTTACTTCTTTCTTTCCAATTTGGATGTCTTTTATTTTTTGACTAAATGTTCTCGCTAGGACTTCCAATAGTATATTTTTTAAAAGTAGCAAGAGTGCACATACTTGTCTTGATTCTGATCTTAGAGGAAAAGCTTTCAGCATTTCACTGTTGAGTATGATGTTAGCTGTGGGCTTGTCATGTATGGCCTTTATCATATTGAATTATGTTCCCTCTATACCAACTTTGCTGAGAGTTTTTATCATAAATGGAGGTTGAGTTCTGTCAGATGCTTTTTCTGCATCTATTGAGATGATCATATGATTTTTACCCCTCATTTTGTTAATGTGGTGTATTAAATTGAGTGATTTGTGGATACTGTACTATCCTTGCATCCCTGGAATAAATCCCACTTGATCATGGTGTATAATCCTTTTAATTTATTGTTGAAATTAGTTTGCTAATAATTTGTTGAGGACTTTTGCATCTATGTTCATCAGGAATATTGGCCTGTAATTTTCTTTTCTTGTGTCACCCTTACCTGGTTTTAAGATCAGGATAATATTAGCCTCATAAAATGAGTTTGTAAGTCTTTCCTTCTATACTATTTTTTGAAAGAGTTTGAAAAGGATTATTATTAATTCTTCTTTGAATGTTTGGTAGAATTCACCAGTAAAGCCACCTGGGCTGGAATTTTCTTTTTAGGGAGATTTTTCATTATTGATTCAACCTCCTTACTAGTAATAAGTGTGTTCAGATGTTCTATTTCTTCATGGTTCAGTCTTGGTAGGTCACATGCTGCTAGGAATTTTTTCTTCTAGCTTGTCAAATTTGTTGGCATGTAAGTATTCATAGTAGTCTCTTACAATCCTTTGTATTTCTGTGATTTCAGTTATAATGTCTCCTCTTTAATTTCTAAGTTTATTTATTTGTGTGCTCTCTTTTTTTCTTAATGTGTCTGGCTAAAGTTTTGTCAATTTTGTCTTCAAAGAACCAGATCTTAGTTTCATTGATCTTTTTGTTTGTCTTTTAAGTCTCTATTTCATTTATTTCTGCTCTAATTTTTGTTACTTTCTATCCTCTACTAACTTTGGGCTTCATTTGTTCATCTGTATGTAAGTCATTGAAATGTAAAGTTAGGTGCTTTATTTGAGATTTTTGTTTTATGAGATAGGCATTTATCTCTATGAACTTCCTTCTTACAACAGCTTCTGCTATATCCCGTAAGTTTTGGTTTGTTATATTTCCATTTTTATTTGTCTCTCAGTATTTTTTTAATTTCTCTTTTGATCTTCTTCTTTGACCCATTATTTGTTCAGTAGGATGGTAATCTCCACATAGTTGTGAATTTTCTAGTTTCTTCTTGTAATTGATTTCTAGTTTCAAACTATTGTGGTCAGAGAAGATAAGTGATACTGTCAATGTCAAATTTACTAAGACTTGTTTTGTGGCCTAATATATGACCTACCCTAGAAAATATTCCTTGTGCACTTGAGAAAAATATGTATTCTGTTGCTTTTAGAAGGCATATTCTGTATATATCTGTTAATTCTATTGGCTATAATGTGTTGTTTAAGGTAAATGTTTTCCTTACTGATTTTCTATCTGCTTGACCTATTGATGTAAGTAGAATGTTAAAGTCCCCTATTGCTATTTCTCCCTTTAAGTCTGTTAGTATTTGCTTTATATATTTAGGTACTCTTATGTTGGGTGCAGAAATATGTACAAATGTTATATCCTCTTTTTGGATTGACCCCTTTATCATTATGTAATGTCCTTTTTTGTCTCTTATTACAGTCTTTGTTTTAAAGTCTAGTTTGTCTGATATAAGTATAGCTACCACAGCTTTCTTTTGATTTCTATTTGCATGAAATTTTTTTTTTAATCTCTTCACTTCAGTCAGTGTGTGTCCTTACATCTGAAGTGAATCTCTTGTAGGCAGCATATAGATGAGTCTTGTTTTTGTTTGTTTTTTTAAAATCCATTCAGCCATTCTGTGTCTCTTGATTGGAGCATTTAATCCATTTACAATTAGAGTAATTATTGATAGATATGTACTTATTGCCATTTTGTTAATTGTTTTCTGGCTGTTTTGTAGTTCTTCTCTTGCTCTCTTTCTTTGTGGTTTGATGACATTCTTCCGTGGTATGCTTAGTTCCTTTCACTTTATCTTTTGTGTATTTATGATGGGTTTTTGCTTTGTGGTTGCCATGAGACTTACATATAACCACTAATTTATAACAATCTATTTTAGGTTGATAACAACTTAACTTTGAACACATTCTAAAGCTCTGTATTTTTACTCTCCACCGCATATGTTTTAGGTTTTGTTGTTACATTTTACATCTTTTTATCCTGTTTCCCTTAAATAATTATTGTGGTTATAGTAATGTTTACTGCTTTTGTATTTTAACCTTCATACTAGCTTTATAAGTGCTTAATCCACTACTTTTACTATATGTTTACCTTTACCAGGGAGATTTATACTTTCCTATGTTCCCTTGCTACTATTTAGAGCCCTTTCTTTTTAGCTTAAATAAGCCCCTTTAACATTTCTTGTAAGCAAATTTAATGGTGATGAACTCCTTTAACTTTAGATTGTCTTGAAAACTGTTTATCTGTTCTTCAGTTCTGAAAGATAATTTTGCAGGGTAGCGTATTCTTGGTTGGAAGTGTTTCTTTTCTTTCAGCACATTGAATATACTGTGCTCCTACCTTGTGGTTTCTAGAGTTTCTATTGAAAAATATGATAGTCTTATGGGGATACCCTTGTATGTAACAAATTATCTTTTTTATTTTCTTGCTGCTTTTAAGATTCTCTTGTTTAACTTTAGAGATTTTAATTATAATGTGTCTTGGTGTGGGTCCCCAAGTTAAGAGAACTTTTCAGCCATTATTTCTCAAATAAGTTTTCTGTCCCTTTGTCTCATCTCTTTATGGAACTCCTATACTGTGAATGTTAGTTCACTTGATGTTGTTCCATAAGTCCCTTAAGCTATCTTAACTTAAAAAAAATTTTTTTTCTGTTTCCTAGGTCTGGTTGAGTGAGTTCCACTGCCCTGTCCTTCAGTTCATTGATCTCTCCTGGTTCATCTAGTCTGCTGTTGAATCCCTGTATTGTATTTTTCAGTTCAGTTATTGTATTCTTCAGCTCTATGACTTCTTTTTGTTATTCACCTCATTTTTATTGCAATTATTGTTGCTTTCACGTTCGTTCCCCTGCCAGACAGTAAGATTCATATATATATATATATATAATTGAAGTATAGTTGACTTACTATATTGTGTTAGTTTCAGGTGTACAAAACAGTGATTCAGTTATATATATATTTACTTTTTCAGATTCTTTTCACTCATAGGTTATTACAAAATATTGACTATAGTTCCTTCTGCTATACAACAGGTCCTTGCTGGTTATCTTTTTTTTTTTAAGTTTTACTAACTCTTTTATTTTTTCTTTTTCTTTTTGTTTTAACATCTTTATTGGAGTATAATTGCTTTACAATAGTGTGTTAGTTTCTGCTTTATAACAAAGGAATCAGTTATACATATACATATGTCCTCATATCTCTTCCCTCTTGCATCTCCCTCCCTCCCACCCTCCCTATCCCACCCCACTAGGTGGTCACAAAGCACTGAGCTGATCTCCCTGTGCTATGCGGCTGCTTCCCACTAGCTATCTATTTTATGTTTGGTAGTGTATATATATCCATGCCACTCTGTCACTTTGTCCCAGCTTACCGTTCACCCTCCCCATATCCTCAAGTCCATTCTCTAGTAGGTCTGCGTCTTTATTCCTGTCTTGCCCCTAGGTTCTTCATGACCTTTTATTTTTTTTCCTTAGATTCCATATATATGTGTTAGCATACTGTATTTGTTTTTCTCTTTCTGACTTACTACATTCTGTATGACAGACTCTAGGTCCATCCACCTCACTACAAATAACTCAATTTCGTTAGTTTTTATGGCTGAGTAATACTCCATTGTATATATATGCCACATCTTCTTTATCCATTCATCTGTTGATGGATATTTAGGTTGGTTCCATATCCTGGCTATTGTAAATAGTGCTGCAATGAACATTGTGGTGCATGTCTCTTTTTGAATTACGGTTTCCTCAGGGGATAGACCCAGTAGTGGGATTATTGGGTCATATGGTAGTTCTATTTTTAGTTTTTTAAAGAACCTCCATACCGTTCTCCATAGTGGTCATATCAATTTACATTTCCACCAACAGTGCAGGAGGGTTCCCTTTTCACCACACCCATTCCAGCATTTATTGTTTCTAGATTTTTTGATGATGGCCATTCTGACCAGTGTGAGATGATATCTCATTGTAGTTTTGATTTGCATTTCTCTAATGATTAATGATGTTGAGCATTCTTTCATGTGTTTGTTGGCAATCTGTATATCTTCTTTGGAGAAATGTCTATTTAGGTCTTCTGCCCATTTTTGGATTGGGTTGTTTGTTTTTTTGTTATTGAGCTGCATGAGCTGCTTGTAAATCTTGGAGATTAATCCTTTGTCAGTTGCTTCATTTGCAAATATTTTCTCCCATTCTGAGGGTTGTCTTTTCGTCTTGCTTATGGTTTCCTTTGCTGTGCAAAAGCTTTTAAGTTTCATTAGGTCCCATTTGTTTATTTTTATTTTTATTTCCATTTCTCTAGGAGGTGGGTCAAAATGGATCTTGCTCTGATATGTCATAGAGTGTTCTGCCTATGTTTTCCTCTAAGAGTTTGATAGTGTCTGGCCTTACATTTAGGTCTTTAAGCAATTTTGAGTTTATTTTTGTGTATGGTGTTAAGGAGTGTTCTAATTTCAGTCTTTTACATTTAGCTATCCAGTTTTCCCAGCAGCACTTATTGAAGATGCTGTCTTTTCTCCACTGTATATGCTTGCCTCCTTTATCAAAGATAAGGTGACCATATGTGCGTGGGTTTATCTCTGGGCTTTCTATCCTGTTCCATGGATCTATATTTCTGTTCTTGTGCCAGTACCATACTGTCTTGATTACTGTAGCTTTGTAATATAGTCTGAAGTCAGGGAGCCTGATTGCTCTAGCTCCGTTTTTCTTTCTCAAAATTGCTTTGGCTATTCAGGGTCTTTTGTGTTTCCATACAAATTGTGAAATTTTTTGTTCTAGTTCTGTGAAAAATGCCAGTGGTAGTTTGATAAGGATTGCATTGAATCTGTAGATTGCTTTGGGTAGTAGAGTCATTTTCACATTGTTAATTCTTCCAATCCAAGAACATGGTATATCTCTCCATCTATTTGTACCATCTTTAATTTCTTTCACCAGTGTCTTATAATTTTCTGCATACAGGTCTTTTGTCTCCTTAGGTAGGTTTATTCCTAGATATTTTATTCTTTTTGTTGCAATGATAAATGGGAGTGTTTTCTTAATTTCACTTTCAGATTTTTCATCATTAGTGTATAGAAATGCAAGAGATTTCTGTGCATTAATTTTGTATCCTGCTACTTTACCAAGTTCATTGATTAGCTCTAGTAGTTTTCTGGTAGCATCTTTAGGATTCTCTATGTATAGTATCATGTCATCTGCAAACAGTGACAGCTTTATTTCTTCTTCTCCGATTTGGAGTCCGTTTATTTCTTTCTCTTCTCTGATTGCTGTGGCTAAAACTTCCAAAACTATGTTGAATAATAGTGGTGAGAGTGGGCAGCCTTGTCTTGTTCCTGATCTTAGTGGAAATGGTTTCAGTGTTTCACCATTGACGACAATGTTGGCTGTGGGTTTGTCATATATTGCCTTTATTATGTTGGGGAAAGTTCCCTCTATGCCTACTTGCTGGAGGGTTTTTATCATAAATGGGTGTTGAATTTTGTCAAAAGCTTTCTCTGCATCTATTGAGATGATCATATGGTTTTATTCTTCAATTTGTGAATATGGTGTATCACATTGATTGATTTGCGTATAGTGAAGAATCCTTGCATTCCTGGGATAAACCCCACTTGATCGTGGTGTGTGATCCTTTTAATGTGCTGTTGGATTCTGTTTGCTAGTATTTTGTTGAGGATTTTTGCTTCTATGTTCATCAGTGATATTGGCCTGTAGTTTTCTTTTTTTGTGACATCTTTGTCTTGTTTTGGTATCAGGGTGATGGTGGCCTTGTAGAATGAGTTTGGGAGTGTTCCTCCCTCTGCAATGTTTTGGAAGTGTTTGAGAAGGATAGGTGTTAACTCTCCTCTAAATGTTTGATATAATTGACCTGTGAAGTCATCTGGTCCTGGGCTTTTGTTTGTTGGAAGATTTTTTTTTTAACATCTTTATTAGAGTATAATTGCTTTACCATTGTGTGTCATTTTCTGCTTTATAACAAAGTGAATCAGTTTTACATATACATATGTTCCCATATCTCTTCCCTCTTGCGTCTCCCTCCCTCCCACCCTCCTTATCCCACCATTCTAGGTGGTCTAGCAGCTATGCGGATGATTCCCACTAGCTATCTATTTTACGTTTGGTAGTGTATATATGTCCATGCCACTCTCTCACTTTGTCCCAGCTTACCCTCCCCCCTCCCTGTATCCTCAAGTCCATTCTCTAGTAGGTCTGCATCTTTATTCCCGTCTTGCCCCTAGGTTTGTTGGAAGATTTTTAATCTCAATTTCAGTGCTTGTGATTGGTCTGTTCATATTTTCTATTTCTTCCTGGTTCAGTCTCGGAAGGTTGTGCATTTCTAAGAATTTGTCCCTTTCTTCCAGGTTGTCCATTTTTTTGGCATAGAGTTGCTTGTAGTAATGTCTCATAATCCTTTTATTTCTGCAGTGTCAGTTGTTACTTCCCCTTTTTCGTTTCTAATTCTATTGATATGAGTCTTCTCCCTTTTTTTCTTGATGAGTCTGGCTAATGGTTTATCAATTTTGTTTCTCTTCTCAAAGACCCAGCTTTTAGTTTTATTGATCTTTGCTATCATTTCCTTCATTTCTTTTACATTTATTTCTGATCTGATGTTTATGATTTCTTTCCTTCTGCTAACTTTGGGATTTTTTTGTTCTTTCTCTAATTGCTTTAGGTGTAAGGTTAGGTTGTTTATTTGAGGTGTGTCTTAAGGTAGGATTGTATTACTATAAACTTCCCTCTTAGAACTGCTTTTGCTGCATCCCAAAGGTTTTGGTTCGTCGTGTATTCATTGTCATTTGTTTCTTTGTATTTTTTAATTTCTTCTTTGATTTCTTTAGTGATCTCTTGGTTATTAAGTAGTACGTTGTTTAGCCTCCATGTGTTTGTATTTTTTACAGATTTGTTCCTGTGATTGATATCTAGTCTTATAGTGTTGTGGTCAGAAAAGATACTTGAAACGATTTCAGTTTTCTTAACTTTATCAAGGCTTGATTTGTGACCCAAGGAATGATCTGTCCTGGAGAATGTTCCATGAGCACCTGAGAAGAATGGGTATTCTGTTGTTTTTGGATGGAATGTCCTATAAATATCAATTAAATCCATCTTGATTAATGAATCTTTTAAAGCTTGTGTTTCCTTATTTATTTCCATTTTGGATGATCTGTCCTTTGGTGAAAGTGGGGGTGTTAAAATCCCCTACTATGATTGTGTTCCTGTCGATTTCCCCTTTTATGGCTGTTAGTATTTGCCTTATGTGTTGAGGTGCTCCTATGTTGGGTGCATAAATATTTACAATTGTTTTATCTTCTTCTTGGATTGATCCCTTGATCATTATGTAGTGTCCTTCTTTGTCTCTTATAATAGTCTTTGTTTTAAAGTCTATTTTGTCTGATATGAGAATTGCTACTCCAGCTTTCTTTTGATTTCCAATTGCATGGAATATCTTTTTCCATTTCCTCCCTTTCAGTCTGTATGTGTCCCTAGGTTGAAGTGGGACTCTTGTTAGCAGCAGCATATATGGATCCTTTTTTTGTATCTATTCAGCCAATCTATGTCTTTTGGTTGGAGCATTTAATCCATTTACATTTAAGCTAATTATCGACATGTATGTTCCTATTACCATTTTCTTAATTGTTTTGGGTTTGTTATTGTAGGTCTTTTCCTTCTCTTTTGTTTCCTGGCTAGAGAAGTTCCTTTAGCATTTGTTGTAAACCTGGTTTGGTGGAGCTGAATTCTCTTAGCTTTTCCTTGTCTGTAAAGGTTTATTTCTCCATCAGATATGAATGAGATCCTTGCTGGGTAGAGTAATCTTGGTTGTAGGTTTTTCTCCTTCATCACTTTAAATATGTCCTGCCACTACCTTTTGGCTTGCAGAATTTCTGATGAAAGATCAGCTGTTAACCTTATGTGGATTCCCTTGTGTGTTATTTGTTGTTTTTCCCTTGCTGCTTTTAACATTTTTTCTTTGTATTTAATTGTTGATAGTTTGATTAATATGTGTCTTGGCGTGTTTCTCTTTGGATTTATCCTGTATGGGACTCTCTGTGCTTCCCGGACTTGATTAACTATTTCCTTTCCCATATTAGGGAAGTTTTCAACTATAATCTCTTCAAATATTTTCTCAGTCCCTTTCTTTTTCTCTTCTTCTTCTGGGAGCCCTATAATTCAAATATTGTTGCCTTTAATGTTGTCCCAGAGGTCTCTGAGAGTGTCCTCAATTCTTTTTATTCTTCTTTCTTTATTCTGCTGTACAGTAGTTACTTCCACTATTTTATCTTCCAGGCCACTTATCCATTCTTCTGCCTCAGTTATTCTGCTATTGATCCCTTCTAGAGAATTTTTAATTTCATGTATTTTGTTCTTCATCACTGTTTGTTTGCTCTTTAGTTCTTCCAGGTCCTTGTTAAACGTTTCTTGTATTTTTTCCATTCTATTTCCGTGATTTTGGATCATCTTTAGTATCATTGTTCTGAATTCTTCTTCAGGTAGACTGCCTATTTCCTCTTCATTTGTTAGGTCTGCTGGGCTTTTGCCTTGCTCCTTCATCTGCTGTGTGTTTCTCTGTCTTCTCATTTTGTTTAACTTACTGTGTTTGGGATCTCCTTTTCGCAGGCTGCAGGGTCGTAGTTCCCATTGTTTTTGGTGTCTGTCCCAGTGGCTAAGGTTGGCTCAGTGGGTTGTGTACACTTCCTGGTGGAGGGAATAGTGCCTGTGTTTTGGTGGATGAGGCTGGATCTTGTCTTTCTGGTTGACAGGTCCACGTCTGGTGGTGTGTTTTGGGGTTTCTGTGGCCTCATTATGATTTTAGTCATCCTCTCTGCTAATGGGTGGGGCTGTGTTCCTGTCTTGCTAGTTTTTTGGCATAGGGTGTCCAGCACTGTAGCTTGCTGGTCACTGAGTGGAGCTGGGTCTTGGCATTGAGATGGAGATCTCCAGGAGATTTTCGCTGTTTGATATTACGTGGAGCTGGGAGGTCTCTTGTGGACCAGTGTCCTGAACCTGGCTCTCCCACCTCAGAGGCACAGCCCTGATACCTGGCTGGAGCACCACAAGGCTGTCATCCACACAGCTCAGAGTGAAAGGGAGAACAAAAAGAAAGAAAGAAGAAGATAATGTAAAATAGAATATAATAAAGTAAAATAAAATAATATAGTTATTAAAATAAAAAATAATTATTAAAAAAATTTTTACAAAGTAATTAAAAAAATAAAAGGAAAGAAAGAAGAGAGCAACCAAACCAAAAAACAAATCCACCAATTATAACAAGTGCTAAAAATTATACTAAAAAAATAAAAATTAAAATGTAAACTAGACAGAGAGAACCCTAGGACAAATGGTAAAACCAAAGCTATACAGACAAAATCACACACAGAAGCATACACATACACACTCACAAAAAGAGAAAAAGGGAAAAATATATATATGTCGTTGCTCCCAAAGTCCACCTCCTCAATTTCAGATGATTCGTTGTCTATTCCAGTATTCCACAGATGCAGGGTATATCAAGTTGATTGTGGAGATTTCATCTGCTGCTCCTGAGGCTGCTGGAAAAATTTCCCTTTGTCTTCTTTGTTCTCACTGCTCCCGGGCTTCAGCTTTGGATTTGGACCCGTATCTGTGTGTAGGTCGCCTGAGGGCGTCTGTTCTTCGCTCAGACAGGATGGGGTTAATGGAGCAGCTGATTCGGGAGCTCTGGCTCAGTCAGGCCGGGGGGAGGGAGGGGTACCGATGCCATGCGAGCCTGTGGCAGCAGAGGCCAGCATGACTTTGCACCAGGCTGAGGTGTGCCGTGTGTTCTCCCAGGGAAATTGTCCCTGGATCACGGGACCCTGGCAGTGGCGAGCTGCACAGGCTCCCAGGAGGGGAGGTGTGGATAGTGACCTGTGCTTGCACACAGGCTTCTTGGTGGCTGCTGCAGCAGCCTTAGCGTCTCATGCCCATCTCTGGGGTCTGCGCTGATAGCTGCGGCTCTCACCCATCTCTGGAGCTCCATTAAGTGGCGCTCTTAATCCCCTCTCCTCGCACACCAGGAAACAAAGAGACAAGAAAAAGTCTCTTGTCTCTTCAGCAGCTCCAGACTTTTTCCCGGACTCCCTCCCATCTAGCTGTGGCGCACTAGCCCCTTCAGGCTGTGTTCACGCTGCCAACCCCAGTCCTCTCCCTGGGATGCGACCTCCGAAGCCCGAGCCTCAGCTTCCAGCCCCCACCTGTCCAGGCTGGTGAGCAGACAAGCCTCTCGAGCTGGTGAGTGCTGGTTGGCACTGATCCTCTGTGCGGGAATCTCTCCGCTTTGCCCTCCACACCCCTGTTGCTGCACTCTCCTCTGTGGCTCTGAAGCTTCCCCCCTCTGCCACCCACAGTCTCTGCCCAGGAAGGGGCTTCCTAGTGTGTGGAAACCTTTCTTCCTTCACAGCTCCCTCTCACTGGTGCAGGTCCCATCCCTATTCTTTTGTCTATTTTTTCTTTTTTCTTTTGTGTTTTGCCCTACCCAGGTACATGGGGAGTTTCTTGCCTTTTGGGAGGTGTGAGGTCTTCTGCCAGCGTTCAGGAGGTGTTCTGTATGAGTTGTTCCACATGTAGATGTATTTCTGATGTATTTGTGGGTAGGAAGGTGATCTCCACATCTTACTCTTCTGTCATCTTGAAGCTCTTCCTTACTCACTCCGGCCCACAGTCCCCAGGACTGTTGCTGCTTCGACTGCTGTGGCCCCTCCAGAGCTGGCAGCCTCAGTGAGGCTGCCCTCTGCTCAGGCTCCGGGGCAGTTCAGTGACCTGTTATCTATTTTATATATAGTAGTGTGTACATGTTAATCCCAAACTCCTAATTTATCCCTCCCCCACCCCTTTCTGCTTTGGTAATGATAAGTTTGTTTTCTCTGTCTGTGGGTCTATTTCTGTTTTGTAAATAAGTTCATTTCTATCTTTTTTTTTTTTTTAGATTCCACGTAAGTGATAACATACGGTATTCATCTTTTGCTTACTTCACTTAGTATGATAATCTCTAGATCCATCCATGTTGCTACAAATGGCATTATTTAATTCTTTTTTATGACTAATATTCCATTGTGTTTGTGTGTGTATATATAATATATATTTTATACATATATGTGTGTGTGTGTGTATATATATATATATATATATATATATATATATATATACACTCACATCTTCTTTATCCATTCATCTGTCAATGGATATTTAGGATGCTTCCATATCTTGCCTATTGTGATTAATGCTGCTCTGAACATCAGGGTGAATATATCTTTTCTAATTAGAGTTTTCTTCAGATATATATGGGATTACAGGATCATATGGTAACTCTACTTTTAGTTTTTTAAGGAACCTACATATGATTCTCCATAATGTCTGCCCCAATTTACATTCCCATCAACAGTGTAGGAGAGTTCTTTTTACTCCACACCTTCTTCAGCATTTGATATTTATAGACTTTTTGATGATGGCCATTCTGACTAGAATGAGGTTATACCTCAGTTTAGTTTTGATTGGCATTTCTCTAACAATTAACAGTATTGAGCATCTTTTCATGTTCCAATTAGCCATCTGTATTTGTTCTTTGAAGAAGTGTCTATTTAGGTCCTCTGTCCATTTTTTGCTTGGGTTGTTTGGTTTTTTTATATTGAGCTGTACAAGCTGTTTGTATATTTTGGAAATTAATTCCTTCTTGGTCTCATTGTTTGCAAATATTTTCTCCCATTCCATATGTTGTCTTGTTGTTTTGTTTATGGTTTCCTTTGCTGTGCAAAACCTTTTAGTTTAATTAGGTCCCATTTGTTTATTTTTGTTTTTGTTTTCATTACTATATAAGATGGATCAAAAAAAATAGCTGTGATTTATGTCAGAAAGTGTTCTGCCTATGTTTTCTTCCAGGAGTTCTATAGTATCCAGACTTACATTTAGGTCTTTAGTCCATTTTGAGTTTATTTTATGGTGTTAGGGTGTGTTCTAATTTCATTCTTATACATGTAGCTGTCCAGTTTTCTCAGAACCACTTATGGAAGAGGCTGTCTTTGCTCCAGTGTATATTCTGGCCTCTTTGTCATAGATTAGGTGACCATAGGTGTGTGGGTTTCTCTCTGGGCTTTCCATCCTGTTCCATTGATCGATATTGCTGGTTTTTTGCGAGTACCATACTGTCTTGATTACTGTAGCCCTGTAGTATAGTCTGAAGTTATGGAGCCTGATTCCGCCAGCTGTTTCTCTTTCTCTTTTGCTATTCGAGGTCTTTTGTGTTTCCATACAAATTGTAAAATTTTTTATTCTAGTTCTGTGAAAAATGCCATTGGTAATTTGATAAGGATTGCATTGAATCTGTAGATTGCTTTGGGTAGTATAGTCATTTTTACAATATTGAGTCTTCCAATTCAAGAACATGGTATATCTCTCCATCTGTTTGTGTTGTCTTTGATTTCTTTCATCAGTATCTTACAGTTTTCTGCATATGGGTCTTTTGCCTCCTTACATAGGTTTATTCCTAGGTATTTTATTCTTTTTGTTGCAGTGGTAAATGTGATTGTTTCCTTAATTTCTCTTTCTGATCTTTTGTTGTTAGTGTATAGGAATGCAAGAGATTTCTGTGTATTAATTTTGTATCCTGTGACTTTACTAAGTTTATTGATTAGCTCTAGTAGTTTTCTGGTGGCATCTTTAGGATTTTCTATGTATAGTATCATGTCATCTGCAAACAGTGACAATTTTACTTCTTTTCCAATTTGGATTCCTTTTATTTCTTTTTTCTTCTCTGATTGCTGTGGCTAGGTCTTCCAAAACTATGTTGAATAAAAATGGTGAGAGTGGACATCCTTCTCTTGCTCCTGATCGTAGAAGAAATGCTTTCAGATTTTCACTGTTGAGAGTGGTGTTAGCTGTTGGTTTGTCATATATGGCCTTTATTATGTTGAGGTACGTTCCCTCTGTGCCCACTTTCTGGAGGATTTTTATGATAAATGGGTGTTGAATTTTGTCAAAACTTTTTCTGCATCTATTGAGATGATCATATGGTTTTTATTTTTCAATATGTTGATGTGATGTATCACACTGATTGATATTGAAAAATCCTTGCATCCCTGGGATAAATCACTCTTGATCATGGTGTATGATCCGAATTGACTAATTCGGTTTGCTAGTATTTTGTTGAGGATTTTTATGTCTATGTTCATCAGTGATATTGGCCTGTGATTTTCCTTTTTTGTGGTATCTTTATCTAGTTTTGGTACAAGGGTGATGGTGGCCTCATAGAATGTGTTTGGAAGTGTTCCTTCCTCTGCAATTTTTTTTGGAGTAGTTTCAGAAGGATAGGGGTTATCTCTTCTCTAAATACTTGATAGAATTTGCCTGTGAAGCCATCTGGTCCTGGACTTCTTTTTTTGGGGAGCTTTTTAATCACAGATTCAATTTCAGTATTTGTAATTTGTTCATATTTTCTATTTCTTCCTGGTCCAGTCTTGGGAGATTGTACCTTTCTAAGAACTTGTCTGTTTCTTCTAGGTTGTTCATTTTATTGGCATATAGTTGCTTGTAGCAGTCTCTTATCGTCCTTTGTATTTCTGTGGTGTCGGTTCTAAGTTCTCCTTTTTCATTTCTAATTTTATTGATTTGGGCCCTCTCCCTCTTTTTTCTTGATGAGTCTGCCTAAAGATATCTCAATTTTGTTTATCTTTTTAAAGAACTAGTTCCATTAATTTTTTTATTGTTTTCTTTGTTTCTATTTCATTTATTTCTGCTCTGATCTTTATGATTGTTTTCTTCTACTAACTTTGGGTTTTGTTTGTTCTTCTTTCTCTAGTTGCTTTAGATGTAAGGTTAGGTTTTTTTGTTTGAGATTTTTCTTGTTTCCTGAGATAACCTTGTATCACTATAAATTTCACTCTTAGATCTGCTTTTGTTGCATCCTGTACATTTTGGATTGTTGTGTTTGCATTTTCACTTGTCTCTAGGTTTTTTTTTTATTTCCTGTTTGGCATTCAATGATCCAAACGTTATGTCTGTTAACATTTGCTTTATATATTGAGGTGCTCCTATGTTGGGTGTATATATATTTACAATTGTTTTATCTTCTTCTTGGATTGATCCTTTGATCATTAAGTAGTGTCCTTCTTTATCTCTTGTAACAGTCTTTATTTTAAAGTCTGTTTTGTTTGATGTAAGTATTCCTGCTCCAGCTTTCTTTTGATTTCCTTTTGCATGGAACACCTTTTTCCATCCCCTCACTTTCAGTCTGTATGTGTTCCTAGGTCTGAAGTGGGTCTCTTGTACACACCATATACACGGGTCTTGTTTTTGATGCATTTAGTCAGTCTGTGTCTTTTGGTTGAAGCATTTAATCCATTTACATTTAAGGTAATTATCAATATGTATGTTCTTATTGCCACTTTGTTAATTGTTATGGAACTTGTTTTTATAGGGTTTTTTTTCTTCTGTTCTGTTGTGATTTGATGACTATCTTTAGTGTTGTTTGGATACCTTTTTCTTTTTTGTGTGTGTATCTATTATACATTTTTGTTTTGTAGTTACCATGAGGTTTTGGTATAGCACTTTGTATATAAACATGGTTGGTTTAGGTTTCTGATCTCTTAATTTAAAATGCATTTCAAATATCCTGGGTTTGTACTCTCCTCAGTCACTGGTTTTGGTATCATATTTGTATGTGGATGGTTTCCTTCCTTTACTGTATGTTTCCCTTTACCTGTGAGCTTTCCCATTTCATAATTTTCTTATTTCTAGTTGTGACCTTTTCTTTTCCACTTAGAGAAGTTCCTTTAGCATTTTTTGCAAGGCTGGTCTGGTGGTGCTGAATTATCTTAGCTTTTGCTTGTCTGTAAAGCTTTTGATTTCTCCATCAAATCTAAATGAGCACTTTGCTGGATAGAGTATTCTTGGTTGTGGTTTCTTCCCTTTCAAAACTTTAAATATATCGTGCAACTCCTTTCTGGCCTTCAGTGCTTCTGCTGAAAAATCAACTGATAGTCTTATGGGGATTCCCTTGTATGTTGTTGCTTTTCCCTTATTGCTTTTAATATTTTCTTTTTGTTTTAAATTTTTGTCAATTTGATTACTGTGTGTTTTGGCATGTTCATCCTTGGGTTAATCCTGCCTGGGACTCTCTGCCCTTCCTGGACTTAGGTGACTGTTTTCTTTCCCATGTTAGGGAAGTTTTCAGCTATTATATCTTCAAATATTTTCTCAGGCTCTTTCTTGCCCTCTTCTCCTTCTGGGACCCCTATATTGTGAATATTAGTGCGTTTGACCTTGTCCTAAATGTCTCTTAAGTTGTCCTCATTTCTTTTTATTCTTTTTTCTATATTTTGTTCTGTGGCAGTGATTTCAACCACTCTGTCTTCCAGTTCATTGATCTGTCCTTTTACCTCAATTATTCTACTATTCAAGTGTATATTTCAGTTTTTGTATTCTTCAACTCTTTTTTTGTTGTTCTTTATATTTTCTAACTCTTTGTTAAAAACTTGTAACTTCTCAGTGTGTGCATCCATTCTTTTTCCAAGTTCTTGGATCATCTTTATGCTTATTACTCTGAACTCTTTCAGGTAGATTGCTTATCTCCACTTCACTTGGTTGTTCTTCTGGGGTTTTATCTTGTTCCTTCATCTGGAAGGAACATATTCCTTTGCCATCTCATTTTGTTTAAATTTCTATTTATGTTTTTATGTTTGTAGTAGGTTTGTTACTTTTCTTGACTTGGAGAAGTAGCCCTCTGTAGGGGATGTCCTATGTGTCCCAGCAATTCCTTCCCCTCTTGTCACCCAGGGGCCAGGGACTAGCTGGTCCCAGGGTAGGTTCTGACCTGTGTTTGCAGACTGTTCCACAGGCTGTGGGATTGTAGTTTTCTTGCTTCTGGTGTCTGACCCCTGGTGGATGAGGCTGGTCTAGAGGCTTGTGCAGGCTTACTAGTTGGAGGGGCTGGTGCGTGCCCACTGGTGGGTGGAACTGTGTCTTGGCCCTCTGGTGGGCAGGACTGTGTCAAGTGGTGTGTCTAGAGGTGGCTGTGGGCTCAGGAAGTCTTTAGACAGCCTGTCTGCTGATGGGTGGAGCTGTGTTCCTGCCCTGTTGGTTGTTTGGCCTGTAGCATCCCAGCCCTGAACCCTGCAGGCTGTTGGGTGGGGCCAGGTCTTGGTGCTAATGACCCAAGCGAGGGTCTTTGTGTCTGCCTCCAGCAAGAGTTCACATAGATGCACAGTCCTCAATATGTCTGTCACCATCTTTTATGACCCCAAAGAGAGCCACTACTCTCCCCCAGGAGACCCTCTAAGACAAGCAGGTAGGTCAGACCCAGGCTCCTATGAAGTCACTGCTTTTGCCCTGTATCCTGGTGTGCAAGAGACCTTATGTGCACCCTCAAAGAGTGGAGTTTCTGTTTCCTTCAGTCCTGTGGAACTCCTGCAATCATGCCCCACTTGCCTTCAAAGCCAGATGCTCTGGGGGCTCCTCCTAACGCCAGACCCCTAGGCTGGGGAGCCTGATGTGGGGCTCAGAGCTCCCACTCCTGTGGGAGAACTTCTGTGATGTAATTATTCTCCAGTTTGTGGGTTGTCCACTGGATGGTATGGGATTTGATTATATCACAAGTGTGCCCCTCCTACTGTCTTATTGTGGTTTCATCTTTATGTCTTTGAATGTAGAATATCTTTTTTTGGTAGGTTCCAGTCTTTTTTATCCATGGTTGTTCAGCAGTTAGTTGAGATTTTGGTGTGTTCGTGAAAAGAGGTTAGCTCAAGTTCCTTCTAATCTGCCACTTTGTCTCCAGTCCCCAGCTCTGTGACTTCTATTTGGCATTTTTAAATATTTTCTGTCTCTTGTTAAAGTTCTTAGTGTGTTCATACTTTTCCTGAGTTCTCTGAGCATCTTTATGACCATTACTTTGAACTCTTTATAAGGTAAAATACTTACCTCCATTTCATTAAAGTTTTGTTCTGAGGTTTTATTTTGTCTCTCATTTGGAACATATTTCTCTGTTTCTTCATATTTCTTGATTCTCTGTGTTGGTTTCTATGCATCAGATAAATAGCGACCTCTCCCAGTCTTGAAGAAGTAGCCTCGTGTAGGAGATGAAACTTATCTTTCAATCTTGCAGTAACTCTTGATTGCTTTTTGATTGCCCAAGCAGCCCATTTTATTTTTAATGGCTCTCAGGTTGAGGTTGTACTAAGACCTGTCAGTGTCCTAAAGGGGAAGATCTCAGTCAACACCTAGATTCAGGCTGATCGGAAACCAGACCCTCAGGCAGCAGCTTTTTAAGTATGTAAATATACACCATCTTATGGGACCACAAACATAATCCCTGCTGGCCACCAGAGCCAGGTGATCTGTAGGTATCTCCTGGGTGGAAGTTGCAAAAATCAGGGTTCCAGATAAGGGTACAAGCTACTCTCTGGGAGCTACTGGTGAGCTGTAGTGAGGCAGAGAAAGAGCACAAAGATTGTGTCCCCTGGGCTACAGTCCCTGAAAGGACCTCCATAGGTCCCTAATTGTGTGCCAAACCAGAAGCCTGCCCCCAGGCCAAAGGTCTAGGACAAGCAAATAGGCCTCTTTCACAGAAAGACTGGAGGTGTTTTCCAGTCTGCTGTTTTTACTATGCCCTAAGGATGGTAGCCTGCCAATAACTGTCTCTGCAATTGTTACAAATCCCATCGGGCTCAAGAATACAAGTCCCCCCGACCACCAGAGTCAGGCAGTCAAGGGATCCCATGGGTGACAGTCACAAAAAGTAAGGCACAGATATAAAAACTGTGACACTAGGTGCATGTAAAAGCTCCCCCCAGGAGATACTAACACTCTGGAGTACAGCTAAGGGAAAGTGTGAAGATAGTGCCTGCCCTCCAATTTCTCTTACAAGGATTATGGTGAACCCTTAGATGTGTGTTTAATTACAAGCCTACCCCTCAGACTGCAGCTGTGATAGTAAGCTAACTGATCACTTTCACAGAAAGACTGAGCTCCTGGATCTATTGCCCCTTGCTGTGCCAGGGGTGGGGTTCAGGGTGGGGGAATAGCTGTTTAAGAACTCTTTCTCCATTGATTACAGTCCTGTAGGACCCATGAGCATAAGTCCCACTGGCCATCAGAATTAGGTGATGTTAGGTGTTTGCAGATGCAGAAATCAGAGTGGCAGACAAGAGTATAAGTTCCTTTCTGAGAGATACTGGTGATCTATTGCAAGGCAGAGGGTGAGTGCAAAGGTTGAGTTCACGAGGCTCCATTCCCTGAGAACATTTCCAAAGGACCCTAGTTGTGTGACAAACCAGAAGACTGCCCCTCAGACTGAAGTGCCAGGACAAGTAAACAGACTTCTTTCACAGAAAGAATGGGGGTGTATTTAAGTCTTCTGTCTATGCAGTGCCTTGGAAGTGGTAGTCAGCCAAGAACTGTCTCTCTGAATGTTATAGTTCCATGGGGATTAGGATCACAAGCCCTCTTGGCCTCCAGAGCCAGATGATTAAAGGGTATCCCAGGGGCAGCCTCAAAAACTCAGGCACCAGACACATGTAAAAGCTCTCCTCTGTGAGATTCTGGTGCTCTGGATCACGGCAGAGGGAAAGCATGAAGATGGTGCCCATAGGAGATGGAGAACATATACATGGTGCCCACAGGAAAAGAGCTGCCACCTGCCAGCTTGAACAAGGCAGAGGGAGAGTGTGTAGATGTCATCTGAAAGAAGAAAAAAAGAAGAAAGAAAGAAGAAAAAATATGGAACCTGCTGGCTAGTATGAGGCAGAGTGAGAATGTGAAGATGGTGCCTGCCAGCTAGCAGGCCCCTAGATGTGTTCTAAATTAGATGCCTGTCCCTCAGGTCAGCACTTTAAAATTAACAAATGAGCCTCATTCACATAAAGTATGGGTACCTCTTGATTGGCTGTTTCTGCACTGGACCCTGGGGCAACTGAATTCAAGCACACAAGCCCTTTAAGAGCTGTTCCTCGGATTGCTAGAGGCTGAGGGTCTCGTGGACTCGAATTGTTGGTTTTCAAAGCTAGATGTTTTGGTGGCTCATCTCCCAAATGCAGGTCGTAAAAGTTGGGTTACCTGATTCAAAAAGTTCAAACCCTTTGCTCTTTATGGAGAAGCTCTGGGTTTTGAGTTCCTTCCCAATTGTGGGTTGCCACACTGAGGGTGGGGTTTATTGGTGAGATTGGGTCCCAACCTCTCCTATCCACTTTGATGTGGTCTTTTCTCATTCACCAGATGCGTAGGAATTGCTCAGTTTTTAGGGTTTTTTCAGAGGAAGTTGTGCCATATGTAGCTGCAGATTCAGTGTGTTCATGGGAGGAGGTGAGCCCAGAATCTTCCTGTGATGCCATCTTGAGCCAGAACCCTCTCACGATACTCTTTTTTTTTTAATAGATCTTTATTGGAGTATAACTGCTTCACAATACTGTGTTAGTTTCTGTTGTACAACAAAGTGAATCAGCCATATGCATACATATATCCCCATATCCCCTCCCTCTTGAGCCTCCCTCCCACCCTCCCTATCCCACCCCTCTAGGAAGTCACAAAACATGGAGCTGATCTCCCTATGCTATGCTGCTGCTTCCCACTAGCTATTTTACATTTGACAGTATATATATGTTGATGCTACTCTCACTTTGCCCCAGCTTCCCCCTCCCAACCCCGTGTCCTCAAGTCCATTCTCTACATCTACGTCTTTATTCCTGCCTTGCCACTAGGTTCATCAGTACCTTTTTTTTTTCTAGAATCCATGTATATGCATTAGCATACGGTATTTGTTTTTCTCTTTCTGACTTACTTCACTCTGTATGACAGACTCTAGCTCCATCCACTTCATTACAAATAACTCAATTTCATTTCTTTTTATGGTGGAGTAATATTCCATTGTATATATGTACCACATCTTTATCCATTCATCTGTCAATGGACTTTCAGGTTGGTTCCATGTCCTGGCGATTGTAAATAGTGCTGCAATGAACATTGTGGTCCATGTCTCTTTTTTCTTTTTTTTTTTTTAAACTAATGAGGTCCTTTTTTTTTTTTTTAAGATTTAATTTTATTTTTTATTTTTTTGGCTGCATTGGGGCTTCGTTGCTGCGTGTGGGCTTTCTCTAGTTGTGGCGAGCAGGGGCTACTCTCCATTGTGGCACACACGCTTCTCATTGCAGTGGCTTCTCCTGTGGTGGAGCATGGGCTCTAGGTGTGTGGGCTCAGTAGTTGTGGCTCGCAGGCTCTAGAGCACAGGCTCAGTGGTTGTGGCACACGGGCTTAGTTGCTCTGCGGCATCTGGGATCTTCCCGGAACAGGGCTTGAACCAGCGTCCCCTGCACTGGCAGGCGGATTCGTATCCACTGTGCCACCAGGGAAGTCCCCATGTCTCTTTTTGAATTACGGTTTTCTCTGGGGATATGCCCGGTAGTGGGATTGCTGGGTCATATGGTCGTTCTGTTTTTAGATTTTAAGGAACCTCCATACTGTTCTCCATAGTGGTTGTAACAATTTACATTCCCACCAACAGTGCAGGAGGTTTCCCTTTTCACCACACCCTTTCCAGCATTTATTGTTTCTAGATTTTTTGATAATGGCCATTCTGATAGGCGTGAGGTGATAACCTCATTGTACTTTTGATTTGTATCTCTCTAATAATTAGTGATGTTGAGCATCTTTTCATGTGCTTCTTGGCCATCTGTATGTCTTCTTCAGTGAGATTTCTATTTAGGTCTTCCACCCATTTCTTAATTGGATTGTTTGTTTTTTGATATTGAGCTCCATGAGCTGTTTGTATATTTTGGAGATTTGTTTATGGTTCATCTTGTTTATGGTTTCCGTTGCTGTGCAAAAGCTTTTAAGTTTAATTAGGTCCCATTTGTTTATTTTGGTTTTTTTTTTCATTACTCTAGGAGGTGGGTCACAAACATCTTGCTGTGGTTTATGTCAAAGAGTGTTTTTCCTGTGTTTTTCTCTAAGAGTTTTATAGTGTCTGGTCTTACATTTAGGTCTCTAATCGATTTTGAGTTTATTTTTGTGTATGGTGTTAGGTAATGTTCTAATTTCATTCTTTTGCATGTAGCTGTTCAGTTTCCCCAACACCACTTATTGAAGAGGCTGTCTTTTCTCAATTGTATGTTCTTGCCTCCTTTGTCATAAATTTGGTGACCATATGTGCATGGGTTTATCTCTAGGCTTTCTATCCTGTTCCATTGATCTATATTTCTGTTTTTGTGCCAGTACCATACTGTCTGGATTACTGTAGCTTGGTAGTATAATTTGAAGTCAGGGAGCCTGATTCCTCCAGCTCCATTTTTCTTTCTCAGGATTGCTTTGGCTCTTTGGGTTCTTTTGTGTTTCTATAGAAATTGTAAAATTTTTTGTTCTAATTCTATGAAGAATGCCATTGGTAGTTTGATAGGGATTGCATTGAATTGGTAGATTGCTTTGGGTAGTATAGTCATTTTAACAATACTCATTCTTCCAATCGAAGAACATGGTATAAATTTCCATCTGTTTATGTCATCTTTGATTTCTTTCATCAGTATTTTATAGTTTTCTGAGTACAAGTCTTTCTCCTCCTTAGGTAGGTTTATTCCTAGGTATTTTATTCATTTTGTTGCAATGATAAATGGAATTATTTCCTTAATTTCTCTTTCCGACTTTTCGTTGTTAATATATAGGAATGCCAGAGATTTCTGTGCATTAACTTTGTATCCTGCAACCTTACCAAATTCATTGATTAGTTCTAGTAGTTTTCTGGTGGCATCTTTAGGATTTTCTATGTATAGTATCATGTCATCTGCAGACAGTGACAGTTTTACTTTTTCTTTTCCAATTTGTAGTCCTTTTATTTATTTTTTTCCTCTGATTGAGGTGGTTAGGACTTCCAACATTATGTTGAATAAGAGTGGACATGCTTGTCTTGTTCTTGATCTTAGTAGAAATGCTTTCAGTTTTTCACCATTGAGTATGATGTTTGCTGTGGGTTTGTCATATATGGTCTTTATTATGTTGAGGTAGGTTCCTTCTATGCCCATTTTCTGGAGAGTTTTTATCATAAATGGGTGTTGAATTTTGTCAAAAGCGTTTTCTGCATCTACTGAGATGATCATATGGTTTTTATTCCTTAATTTGTTAATGTGATGTATCACATTTGATTTGCGTACATTGAAGAATCCTTGCATCCCTGGGTTAAATCCTGCTTGATTGTGGTGTATGATCCTTTCAGTGTGCTGTTGGATTCTGTTTGCTAGTGTTTTGTTCACAATTTTGCATCTATATTCATCAGTGATATTGGTCTATAATTTTCCCTTTTTGTGATATCTTTTTCTCATTTTGGTATCAGAGTGATGGTGACTTCGTAGAATGATTTTGGGAGGGTTCCTCCCTCTGCAATTTTTTGAGAAGAGTTTGAGAAGGATCAGTGTTAGCTCTTCTCTAAATGTTTGATAGAATTCGCCTGTGAAGACATCTGGTCCTGGACTTTTGTTTGTTGGAAGATTTTTAATTACAGTTTCAATTTCATTACTTGTGATAGGTCTGTTTATATTTTCTAATTCTTCCTGGTTCAGTCTTAGAAAATTGTACCTTTCCAAAAATTTGTGCATTTCTTTGTGGGTGTCCATTTTATCGGCACATAGTTGTTTGTAGTATTCTCTTGTAATCCTTTGTATTTCTGTGCTATCAGTTGTGATTTCTCCTTTTTCATTTCTAATTTTATTGATTTGTGTGCTCTACCTTTTTTTCTTGATGTAGGGTTTATCAATTTTGTTTATCTTCTCAAAGAACCAGCTTTTAGTTTTATTGATCTTTCCTATTGTTTTCTTCATTTCTATTTCATTTATATCTGCTCTGATTTTTAAGATTGCTTGCCTTCTACTGACTTTGGGTTTTCACTGTTTTTCTTTCTCTAGCTGCTTTAGGTGTAGGGTTAGATTGTTTATTTGAGATTTTTCTTGTTTCTTGAGGTGAGATTGAATTGCCATAAACTTCCCTCTTAGAACTGCTTTTGCTGCATCCCAAAGGTTTTGGTTCGTCGTGTATTCATTGTCATTTGTTTCTATGTATTTTTTTTATTTCTTCTTTGATTTCTTCAGTGATCTCTTGGTTATTTAGTAGTGCACTGTGTAGCCTCCATGTATTTGTGTTTTTTTACAGTTTTTTTTTTCCTGTAATTGATTTCCAGTCTCATAGCATTGTGGTCAGAAAAGAGGCTTGATACAATTTCAATTTTCTTAAATTTTCCAAGGCTTGATTTATGACCCAAGATGTGATCTATCCTAGAGAATGTTCCATGTGCACTTGAGAAGAAAGTGTTTTCTGCCACTTTCAGGTGGAGTGTTCTATAAATATCAATTAAATCTGTGTGGTCTATTGTGTCATTTAAAGCTTGTGTTTCCTTATTTATTTTCTGTTTGGATGATCTGTCCATTGGTGCAAGTGGGGTGTTAAAGTCCCCTACTATTATTGTGTTACTGTCGATTTCTCCTTTCATCGTTGTTAGCATTTGCCTTATGTATTGAGGTGCTCCTATGTTGGGTGCATAAACATTTATATTTGTCATATCTTCTTCTTGGATTGATCCTCTGATCGTTATGTAGTGTCCCTCCTTATCTCTTGTAACAGCCTTTCTTTTAAAGTCTATTTTATCTGATATGAGTATTGCTACTCTAGCTTTCTTTTGATTTCCTTTGGCATGGAATATCTTTTTCCATCCCTTCACTTTCAGTCTGTATGTGTCCGTAGGTCTGAAGTGGGTTTCTTATAGACAACATATATATGGCTCTTGTTTTTATATCCATTCAGCCAGTCTGTGTCTTTTGGTTGGGGCATTTAATCCATTTACATTCAAAGTTATTATCAATATGTATGTTCCTATTACCTTTTTCTTAATTGTTTTGGGTTTGTTTTATTGGTCTTTCTCTTCTGTTGTGTTTCCCGCTTAGAGAAGTTTCTTTAGCATTTGTTGTAAAGCTGCTTTGGTGGTGCTGAATTCTCTTAGCTTTTGGTTGTCTGAAAAGCTCTTGATTTCTCCATCGAATCTGAATGAGATCCTTGCTGGGTAGAGTAATCTTGGTTGTATGTTTTTCTCTTTCATCACTTTAAATATATCCTGCCACTTCCTTCTGCCCTGCAGAGTTTCTGCTGAAAAATCAGCTGATAACCTTATGGGGATTCCTTTGTATGTAATTTTTTGTTTTTCCCTTGCTGCTTTTAATATTTTTTCTTTGAATTTAGTTTTTGTTAGTTTCATCAATATGTGTCTTGGTGTGTTTCTCCTAGCGTTTATCCTGTATGGGACTCTCTGTGCTTCCTGGACGTGGGTGACTATTTCCTTTCCCATGTTAGGGAAGTTTTCCACTGTAATCTCTTCAAATATTTTCTCAGACACTTTCTTTTTCTTTTCTTCTTCTGGGACCCCTATAATTTGAATATTGGTGCATTTAGTGTTGTCCCAGAGGTCTCTGAGATTATCTTCAATTCTCTTCATTCTTTTTACTTTATTCTGCTCCTCGGCCGTTATTTCCACCATTTTGTCTTCCAGCTCACTTATTCATTCTTCTGCCTCAGTTATTCTGCTATTCATTCCTTCTAGTGTATTTTTCATTTCAGTTATTGCGTTGTTCATCTCTGTTTGTTCTTTAGTTCTTCCAGATCTTTGTTAAACATTTCTTTTATTTTCTCAATCCATGCTTCCATTTTATTTCTGAGATTCTGGATCATCTTTACTATCATCACTCTGAATTCTTTTTCAGGTAGATTGCCTTTTTCCTCTTTATTTATTTGGTCTTGTAGGTTTTTACATCGCTTCTTCATCTGTGACATATATTTTGCTCTCTCGGTTTTTTTTTTGTTTTTTTGAATGGGATTGTGTCCCTACCTTACTGGTTGTTTGACCTGAGGCTTCCAACACTGGAGTTTGTAGGCTGTTGCGTAGAGTTGGGTCTTCGTGCCGAGATGAGGACCTCCAGGAAGCCTCACTCCAATGAATATTCCCTGTAGTCTAAGGTTCTCTGTTACTCCAGTGGTTCGGACTCGGAGCTCCCACTGCAAGAGCTTCAGCCCGACCCCTGGCTCATGAGCTAAGATTCCACAAGTCATGTGGGGTGGCAAAAAAAAAAAAAGGAACAATAACAAGGTATAAAATAAAATGACACTAGGAAACTAACAGATATGTTAGAAATAATATAAAAGTAAAAATGTAGATGAAACAACAACCAGAAGGTAAAATAGAACCACAGTGGCAAAAAGAGGAGGAAGAAAAAAAGGAAAGTTGAAAAGTCCTTTGTTGTGGAGGGCAAGGCCTAAGCAAGGGTGGGTTTTGGGTGGTGGACGGGGCCTATGCTTCAGACCCAGAAAGCTGGAAATGGGGGTGGGGGGTGGGGCTTATGCTCAACGGAACAGAAGGGGCCCAGGTATGCCTCTGGTCTCAGAGGGTGGGAGACCCCACCTGGGAGTGCAGCGGGTGGGTGGGGCAAATGTCCTCCACTCCTCTCCTGCTCCCAGAGAGCCCCTCCCGCTTGCCTCTCCTGACCTCCCCCACCTCCCTCCAATGCCCCAAGTACCCATGTGGCCATAGGGGTCTTTGGAAGGAGGGGGACCTGGCCTGGGAGCTCAGCAGGCTTCCTGGGCCCATGTGGCGGGGCACATGCCCTCTGCTCCTTCTCCTGCTCCTCTGGTCCTGGGGTTCCCCTCCCACCTGCCTCTCCTTTTCTCCCCCGGCCTCCCTCCTACGCTCCCAGGACCAACGCGGCCTGGAGGGCACCTCTGAGGATGTAGGACCCAGCCTGAGAGCCAGGCAGACTTCCCTGGACCACTGGGCAGGGGATACGCTGGGCACACTCCTCCCTGATCTGAGCCCCCAAGGGTCCCTCCTGGCATGCAAACCCCTCCTCCCTCTTAGCCACCCCTCAGGGACGCTGGTCCTGTCTGACCTCCACTTTTTCTCCCCCTTCAATCCCCCCACATCCTACTGTTTTGCTTGTGGGTTCCTCCCATCTCCTTGGGTGTTTAGGTCCCCCACCAGCGTCCTGCAGGTGCTCTAGTTGTGGGGAGACGTGAACTCCGTGTCTTCCCACACCGCCATCTTGACTCCACCCCCTCACCATACTCTTAACCATGCTTCATTTCCATGCTTTGTGACAACCCTTTGTCCCCTTTCCCTTAAAACAAGTTTATTTTGTAACATGACCCCTTTGTCTGAGGCCTTTGGAATGAAATTATTCTGAGTCTTCCCAAATATTCTTGACTCAGCAAGTCACTATGAAAAAAGAGATTGGAAGGCCTTGAGAGAGGTGCCTTAAAGAAGGGCATGGATGCCAAGAAGCAGATAAGGATGGAACAACTCTGAGTATGAACTTTACACCTTAAAACATATTAACTCAGGAGAAGTTTGTGTAGGGGAAAAACTAGGCAGCCAAGAGATGAACAAGGAAGAAAAGGAAACTGAATTATGAAAGAGGTAATAGACTCTCCATTTAGGGAAAGTTTTTTAAGAAGTTTTATACTCATAGCTAGAAGGATTTTTTATGAGAAAATGGATGAGACAAAATGTACAAATGTACTCCTGTAATTACCCTTGGATGAAAAAAGAACCATTTAGTTAAAATTGGTGAGTAATTTTAGCATTTGTAAGTTGAATCCTATTGTGATTATAAAATAGATTTTCGTTCTATTTGTTTACTTTCTTATTCTTTCCAGTGACATTCAAAGAGATGGCCAACAGAGTAGGGGGAGATTAGAGGTTGAGCAGAAGAAAATAGTTGTGTTGCACAAATTTGTCCATGTAGACACAAAACACACAAGATGCTCATCTTTGCAAAAATACCAAGATCTTGGGAGACTCCAAAGTAAAGATGTAGTAGTAGATTGCTCATATTTTTCCAGCATGTAGCATATGAAAATAAAACATTTATGAGACTTTTTACATGCACATTAATTATCTAAAATTAGACACACTAAGAGTGGGCCATTATGTGCTGATTAGATAATGATATTATGAGTTTGGGCAGCATTGGCAATAGGGAACTAAGTTTACTTCCAAAGGGAAGAGAGGTCATTAAATTTTTAATTTGTTTCTCAACAGTTCAATTATAACATGGCTAATGTGCTGGACATGAACCCTAAGGGACTTAACACAATTATGGGACTTTTCCAATGTACCTTTCTCTCTTGCGTTTATTTTCTCATAAGATTAGGTATTTGTAACTCTTTTGGATCATTCTTGGCTCTCAAATATTTCATAATGTCTCTCTTCCACATCCTATACTCTTTCTATTCCTTAGATACATGACAAGATTACTTCAAATAATGAGAACTATTTATTTTGCTGGGAAAAACAACCCTTCAAGTATGCCTTTTAAATATGGTTCAGTAGATGCCTATTCAATGTCTCATATTAGAATATCATGCTAATGGCTCCCTCTGTTCAAGAATTCATTGACCACTTAATAATGCATGGTCTTCATTTCATCCTTCTCTCTTAAAAGTTTTTATTTTTTAACGTTTTTATTGGAGTATGATTGCTTTACAATAGTGTGTTAGTTTCTGCTTTATAACAAAGTGAGTACATTATACATATACATATATCCCCATATCCCTTCCCTCTTGGATCTCCCTCCCTCCCACGCTCCCTATCCCACACATCTAGGTGGTCAGAAAGCACTGAGCTGATCTCCCTGTACTATGCAGCTGCTTCCCACTAGCTATCTATTTTACATTTGGTAGTTTATATATATCCATATATACACGACCACTCTCTCACTTTCTCCCTGCTTAGCCTTCCCCCTCCCCGTGTCCTCAAGTCCATTCTCTAGTAGGTCTGCATTTTTATTCCTGTCTTGCCCCTAGGTTCTTCATGAACACTTTTTTTTTTTTGGATTCCATGTATATGTGTTAGCATATGGTATTTGTTTTTCCCTTTCTGACTTATTTCACTCTGTATGACAGACTCTAGGTCCATCCATCTCACTACAAATAACTCAGTTTCATTTCTTTTTATGACTGAGTAATATTCCATTGTATGTATGTGCCACATCTTCTTTATCCATTCATCTGTCGATGGACACTTAGGTTGCTTCCATATCCTGGCTGTTGTAAATAGAGCTGCAATGAACACTGTGGTACATGACTCTTTTTGAATTATGGTTTTCTCAGGGTATATGCCCAGTAGTGGGATTCCTGGGTCGTATGGTAGTTCTATTTTTAGTTTTTTAAAGAACCTCCATACTCTTCTCCATAGTGGCTGTATCAATTTACATTCCAACCAACAGTGCAAGAGGGTTCCCTTTTCTCCACACCCTCTCCAGCACTTAGTGTTTGTAGATTTTTTGATGATGGCCATTCTGACCAGTGTGAGATGATATTGCATTGTAGTTTTGATTTGCATTTCTCTAAGGATTAATGATGTTGAGCATACTTTCATGTGTTTGTTGGCAATCTGTATATCTTCTTTGGAGAAATGTCTATTTAGATCTTCTGCCCATTTTTTGATTGGGTTGTTTGTTTTTTTGATATTAAGCTGCATGAGCTGCTTGTAATTTTTGGAGATTAATCCTTTGTCAGTTGCTTCATTTGCAAATATTTTCTCCCATTCTGTGGGTTGTCTTTTCGTCTTGTTTATGGTTTCCTTTGCTGTGCAAAAGCTTTTAAGTTTCATTAGGTCCCATTTGTTTATTTTTGTTTTTATTTCCACTTCACTAGGAGGTGGGTCAAAAAGGATCTTGCTGTGATTTATGCCATGGAGTGTTCTGCCTATGTTTTCCCCTAAGAGTTTGATAGTGCCTGGCCTTACATTTAGGTCTTTAATCCATTTTGAGTTTATTTTTGTGTATGGTATTAGAGAGTGTTCTAATTTCATTCTTTTACATGTAGCTGTCCAGTTTTCCCAGCAGCACTTATTGAAGAGGCTGTCTTTTCTCCATTGTATATCCTTGCCTCCTTTATCAAAGATAAGGTGACCATATGTGTGTGGGTGTATCTCTGGGCTTTCTCTCCTGTTCCATTGATCTATATTACTGTTTTTGTGCCAGTACCATACTCTCTTGATTACTGTAGCTTTGTAATATAGTCTGAAGTCAGGGAGCCTGATTCCTCCAGCTCTGTTTTTCTTTCTCAAGACTGCTTTGGCTATTCAGAGTCTTTTGTGTTTCCATTCAAATTGTGAAATTTTTTGTTCTTATTCTGTGAAAAATGCCAGTGGTAGTTTGAAAGGGATTACATTGAATCTGTAGAGTGCTTTGGGTAGTATAGTCATTTTCACAATGTTGATTCTTCCAATCCAAGAACATAGTATATCTCTCCATATACTTGTATCATCTATTTTCTTTCATCAGTGTCTTATAATTTGCTGCATACAGGTTTTTGTCTCCTTAGGTAGGTTTATTCCTAGGTATTTTACTCTTTTTGTTGCAGTGGTAAATGGGAGTGTTTCCTTAATTTCACTTTCAGATTTTTCATCATTAGTGTATAAGATTGCAAGAGATTTCTGTGCATTAATTTTGTATCCTGGTACTTTACCAAATTCATTGATGAGTTCTAGTAGTTTTCTGGTAGCATCTTTAGGATTCTCTATGTATAATATCATGTCATCTGCAAACAATAACAGCTTTACTTCTTCTTTTCTGGTTTGTATTCCTTTTATTTCTTTTTCTTCTCTGATTGCTGGGGCTAAAACTTCCAAAACTATGTTGAATAATAGTGGTGAGAGTGGGCAACCTCGTCTTGTTCCTGATCTTAGTGGAAATGGTTTCAGTGTTTCACCATTGAAGATGATGTTGGCTGTGGGTTTGTCATATATGGCCTGTATTATGTTGAGGAAAGTTCCCTCTGTGCCTATTTCTGGAGGGTTTTTATCTTAAATGGGTGTTGAATTTTGTCAAAAGCTTTCTCTGCATCTATTGAGATGATCATATGGTTTTTCTCCTCCAATTTGTTAATATGGTATATCACATTGATTGATTTGCGTATAGTGAAGAATCCTTGCATTCCTGGGATAAACCCCACTTGATCATGGTGTGTGATCCTTTTAATGTGCTGTTGGATTCTGTTTGCTAGTATTTTGTTGAGGATTTTTGTATCTATGTTAATCAGTGATATTGGCCTGTAGTTTTCTTTTTTTGTGACATCTTTGTCTGGTGTTGGTATCAGGGTGGTGGTGGCCTCGTAGAATGAGTTTGGGAGTGTTCCTCCCTCTGCTATATTTTGGAAGAGTTTGAGAAGGATAGGTGTTAGCTCTTCTCTAAATGTTTGATAGAATTGACCTGTGAAGTCATCTGGTCCTGGGCTTTTGTTTGTTGGAAGATTTTTTTTTTTTAACATCTTTATTAGAGTATAATTGCTTTACCATGGTGTGTGTCATTTTCTGCTTTATAACACAGTGAATCAGTTATACATATACATATGTTCCCATATCTCTTCCCTCTTGCGCCTCCCTCCCTCCCACCCTCCCTATCCCACCCCTCTAGGTGGTCACAAAGCACCGAGCTGATCTCCCTGTGCTATGCGGCTGCTTCCCACTAGCTGTCTATTTTACGTTTGGTAGTGTATATATGTCCGTGCCACTCTCTCACTTTGTCCCAGCTTACCCTCCCCCCTCTCCATATCCTCAAGTCCATTCTCTAGTAGGTCTGCATCTTTATTCCCGTCTTGCCCCTAGGTTTGTTGGAAGATTTTTAATTTCAATTTCAGTGCTTGTGATTGGTCTGTTCATATTTTCTATTCCTGGTTCAGTCTCGGAAGGTTGTGCATTTCTAAGAATTTGTCCCTTTCTTCCAGGTTGTCCATTTTATTGGCATATAGTTGCTTCTAGTAATCTCTTATGATCTTTTGTATTTCTGCTGTGTCAGTTGTTACTTCCCCTTTTTCATTTCTAATTCTATTGATTTGAGTCTTCTCCCTTCTTTTCTTAATGAGTCTGGCTAATAATTTATCAATTTTGTTTCTCTTCTCAAAGAACCAGCTTTTAGTTTTATTGATCTTTGCTATCGTTTCCTTCATTTCTTTTTCATTTATTTCTGATCTGATATTTATGATTTCTTTCCTTCTGCCAACTTTGGGGTTTATTTGTTCTTCTTTCTCTAATTGCTTTAGGTGTAAGGTTAGGTTTTTTATTTGAGGTGTTTCTTGTTTCTTAAGTTAGGATTGTATTACTGTAAACTTCCCTCTTAGTACTGATTTTGCTGCATCCCATAGGTTTTGGGTCGTTGTGTTTTCATTTTCATTTGTTTCTAGGTATTTTTTTAATTTCCTCTTTGATTTCTTCAGTGATCTCTTGGCTATTAAGTAGTGTATTGTTTAGCCTCCATGTGTTTGTATTTTTTACAGATTTTTTCCGGTAATTGATATCTAGTCTCATTGCGTTGTGTTCAGAAAAGATACTTGATACGATTTCAATTTACTTAAATTTACCAGTGCTTGACTTGTGACCCAAGATATGGTCTATCCTGGAGAATGTTCCATGATCACTTGAGAAGGAAATGTATCCTGTTGTTTTGGGATGGAATGTCCTATAAATATCAGTTAAGTCCATCTTCTTTAATGTATCATTTAAAACTTGTGTTTCCTTATTTATTTTCATTTTGGATGATCTGTCCATTGGTGAAAGTGGGGTGTTAAAGTCCCCTACTATGATTGTGTTACTGTCGATTTCCCGTTTTATGGCTGTTCATATTCGCCTTATTGTATTGAGGTGCTCTTATGTTGGGTGCATAAATATTTACAATTGTTATATCTTCTTCTTTGATTGATCCCTTGATCATTATGTAGTGTACTTATTTTTTTCTTGTAATAGTCTTTGTTTTAAAGACTATTTTGTCTGATATGAGAATTGCTAGTGCAGCTTTCTTTTGATTTACCTTTGCATGGAATATCTTTTTCCATCCCCTCACTTTCAGTCTGTATGTGTCTCTAGGTCTGAAGTGGGTCTCTTGTCGACAGCATATAGACCGGTCTTGTTTTTGTATCCACTCAGGCAGTCTATGTCTTTTGGTTGGAGCATTTAATCCATTTACATTTCAGCTAATTATCGACATGTATGTTCCTATTACCATTTTCTTAATTGTTTTGGGTTTGTTATTGTAGGTGTTTTCCTTCTCTTGTGTTTCCTGCCTAGGGAAGTTCCTTTAGCATTTGTTGTAGAGCTGGTTTTGTTGTGCTGAATTCTCTTAGCTTTTGCTTGTCTGTAAATGTTTTAATTTCTCCATCAAATCTGAATGAGATCCTTGCTGGATAGAGTAATCTTGGTTGTTGGTTTTTCCCTTTCATCACTTTAAATATGTCCTGCCACTCCCTTCTGACTTGCAGAGTTTCTGCTGAAAGATCAGCTGTTAACTTTATGGGGATTCCCTTGTATGTTATTTGTTGTTTTTCCCTTGCTGCTTTTAATATTTGTTCTTTGTATTTAATTTTTGATAGTTTGATTAATATGTGTCTTGACGTGTTTTTCCTTGGATTTATCCTGTATGGGACTCTCTGTGCTTCCAGGACTTGATTAACTATTTCCTTTCCCATATTAGGGAAGTTTTCAACTATAATCTCTTCAAATATTTTCTCAGTCCCTTTCTTTTTCTCTTCTTCTTCTGGGACCCCTATAATTCGAATGTTGGTGCTTTTAATATTGTCCCAGAGGTGTCTGAGAGTGTCCTCAATTGTTTTCATTCTTTTTTCTTTATTCTGCTCTGCAGTAGTTATTTCCACTATTTTATCTTCCAGGTCACTTATCAATTCTTCTGCCTCAGGTATTCTGCTATTGACCCCTTCTAGAGAATTTTTAATTTCATTTATTGTGTTGTCCATGTTTGTTTGTTTGCGCTTTAGTTCTTCTAGGTCCTTGTTAAACGTTTCTTGTATTTTCTCCATTCTATTTCCAAGATTTTGGATCATCTTTACTATCATTATTTTGAATTCTTTTTCAGGTAGACTGCCTATTTCCTCTTCATTTGTTAGGTCTGGTGGGTTTTTGCCTTGCTCCTTCATCTGCTGTGTGTTTCTCTGTCTTCTCATTTTGCTTAACTTACTGTGTTTGGGGTCTTCTTTTCTCAGGCTGCATGTTCGTAGTTCCTGTTGTTTTTGGTGACTGTCCACAGTGGCTAAGGTTGGTTCAGTGGGTTGTGTAGTCTTCCTGGTGCAGAGGACTATGGCCTGTGTTCTGGTAGATGAGGCTGGATCCTGCCTTTCTGGTGGTCAGGACCGAGTCTGGTGGTGTGTTTTGGGGTGTCTGTGACCCTATTATGATTTTAGGCAGCCTCTCTGCTAATGGGTGGGGCTGTGTTCCTGTCTTGCTAGTTTTTTGGCATAGGGTGTCCAGCACTGTAGCTTGCTGGTCATTGAGTGGAGCTGGGTCTTGGCGTTGAGATGGAGATCTCTGGGAGATTTTCACCATTTGATGTTACATGGAGCTGGGAGGTCTCTTGTGGACCAGCGTCCTGAACTTGGCTCTCCCACCTCAGAGGCACAGCCCTGACACCTGGCTGGAGCACCAAGAGCCTGTCATCCACACAGCTCAGAATAAAAGGGAGAAAGAAATAAAGAAAGAGAGAATGGAAGGAAGGAAGCAAGGAAGGAAGGAAGCAAGGAAGGAAGGAAGGAAGAAAGAGAGCAAGAAGTAAAATAAAATTGAATTAAACTAAAAAGTTATTAAAATAAAAAAAAATAATAATTATTAAAAAATTGTTTTAAATAATTAAATAGAAAGAAAGCGAGAAAGAAGAGAACAACCAAACCAAAAAACAAATCCACCAATGATAACAAGCACTGAAAACTATACTAAAAAAAAAAAAAAAGAAAAAAACGGGCAGATAGAACCCTAGGACAAATTGTAAAAGCAAAGCTACACAGACAAAATCACACACAGAAGCATATGCGTACACACTCACAAAAAGAGAAAAAGGGAAAAAATATATATATATCATTGTTCCCAATGTGTACCTCCTCAATTTGGGATGATTCGTTGTCTATTCAGGTATTCCACAGATGCAGGTACATCATGTTGACCGTGGAGATTTAATCCGCTGCTCCTGAGGCTGCTGGGAGAGATTTCCCCTTCTCTTCTTTGTTCACACAGCTCCTGGGGTTCAGCTTTAGATTTGGCCCCGCCTCTGCGTGTAGGTCGTCTGCGGGCCTCTGTTCTTCACTCAGATGGGACGGGGTTAAAGGAGCAGCTGATTAGGGGGTTCTGGCTCACTCAGGCTGGGGGAGGGAGGGGTACGGAATGCGGGGTGTGCCTGCGGCGGCAGAGGCCGGCGTGTCATTGCACCTGCCTGAGGCACGCCGTGTGTTCTCCCAGGTAAGTTGTCCCTGGATCACAGGACCCTGTTAGTGGCGGGCTGCACAGGCTCCCGGGAGGAGAGGTGTGGAGAGTGACCTGTGCTTGCACACAGGCTTCTTGGTGGCTGCAGCAGCAGCCTTAGCGTCTCATGCCCATCTCTGGGGTCCGCGCTGATAGCTGCAGTTCGCGTCTGTCTCTGGAGCTCGTTTAAGCAGTGCTCTTAATCCCCTCTCCTCTTGAACCAGGAAACAAAGAGGCAAGAAAAAGTCTTTTACCTCTTTGGCAGTTCCACACCTTTTCCCGGACTCCCTCCCGGCTAGCTGTAGCGCAATAACCCCTTCAGGCTGTGTTCACACCGCCAACCCCAGTCCTCTCCCTGAGATCCGACGGAAGCCGCAAGCTCAGCTCCCAGCCCCCACCCATCCTGGTGGGTGAGCAGACAAGCCTCGGGCTGGGGAGTGCTGGTCAGCACCGATCCTCTGTGTGGGAATCTCTCCGCTTTGCCCTCCACACCCCTGTTGCTGCGCTCTCTTCCCTGGCTCCGAAGCTTCCCCCCTCCGCCACCTGCAGTCTCCCCCCACAAAGGGGCTTCCTAGTGTGTGGAAACCTTTCCTCCTTCACAGCTCCCTCCCACTGGTGCAGGTCCTGTCCCTATTCTTTTGTTTGTGTTTTTTCTTTTTTCTTTTGCCCTATCCAGGTACGTGGGAAGTTTGTTGCCTTTTGGGAGGTCTGAGGTCTTCTGCCAGCATTCAGTAGGTGTTCTGTAGGAGTTATTCCACAAGTAGATGTATTTCTGTTATATTTGTGGGGAGGAAGGTGATCTTTACGTCTTACTCTTCCACCATCTTGAAGCTCCTCTCTCTTAAAAGTTTTTATGGAGTGCAGTGTGCTGACACTGTCCCTTCCTGATTTTGAAGTGCAGTCATACCCATGATTAAGTAGCTTCACCATGCTGCCAAACATCCCCTGACACATCTTCAATGTTTGGGTCTCTGTATTCAATAAAATAATCAATGATTTTATCAACTAATCTTTGATAATACGAAAAATCTAAAGGAAACCTTGGAGAATTGCATTTTTCTTTCCATATTTCACTTCTATGCTTTAGCTAGAGTTTTCTGCTGAAAATTGCCCTGTGTTTCAATATAGAGGAATTTTAGTCCACATATCAGAAACATCATTCCCGCAAGTCTAACTACAAAATGATAATAGGACTTTGGTGTTGCAAGTAATAGAAACCTTTTTAGAAATTTATAGTAAGTCTCATATACTTCCCAGACCCTAAAGGTATGAAATTCAAGGAGGAAGAAAACTGTGTGAGATACACATTTGTAGTAATTAGTGAATGTGTGGTATTTAAGGCCATGATACCGAATGAAAGAAGTCAAGAATGAGCACCAATATGGAAGAGAAGAGGTAAGAGCACTAAGCATGCCAACACTTTGAGGTTTCTGTGTACATTCATTAGAATGTGGTGTCCTCTTTACCAAGTGAGGAAGGATTTGGAAAGGGAGTGATCAACTGTGTCAAAGACCACTGAAGTTATCAGAGATATGGGAATTAATCAATTCATTTGGCAAAGTGGAGGTCATTCATGATCTTGTCCAGAAGTAGTTTCAGGTTTTGTTGAAGAGTGGGGAATCTGGTGGGGAGGAAAGCCTGATCAGAGAGAGTTCAAGTGAGAATAGGAGTAAACAGAACACTGTAAAAGAGGGTAATTTGAGGTAGTTTGCTATTGGGAAGTAGCAGGAGGAGTATAGGGTATCGAGGGGCTTTTCTTTTTTCTTTTTTATAGTTAAGATGAAAGTTCTTATAGGATTGTTGGTATATTTGTTGGTTTGCAACCTCAGGAATTCCCCTGGTGAAATCTGAAACTGGCCCAGCAAACAGAGGGCAAAGAGAGATTGAAGAAAGAGGCAGACCACTCCAGGTTGGGAGATGGCAGGTTTCATGAGCCAGGGAACTTACATACAAGGCTTGTTTTGGGCAGTCACAAGATGAGTAGATCTCTGCACCTGCCCACTGAAATCCTAAAAGTTTACATAGCGGCTTAACGGGGTTCAGTCATGCATACCATCCAGATGGTCTCAGTAACACATTGCTCTCTCTGAAGGCCACGTTGTTGAAAACAGCACCTAGTGAGGGAATGGGAGGTGGAACATACATTCCAAGGACAGAGGAGGAGGTAAGGAGCTTCTGGTTGTCTGGGTCTAGCTTGCATTTCAACTGACAGGTTCTCTTGCTGACCTCCTCCAACACCCTCCCCCTCATAACTAGCTCTTACAATATTACACATGCCCTCTCTTCCACAATGTGCCCTGAGCTGTGTAAGAAGTTTTGTTAGCATGAACATGGCTTGTTAGGTGACTTTCAGACTATGTTGAAGGCAGAGGCCACAGCAACAATACAGGTACATGTAAGAGAAACACAGATTAAGCCAGTGATTCCCAAAATAAGTAATTTTCTTTTTACCAAGAGCCACATGATCCAAACCATTGATTTACTAAGTCCCCTATGTTGAGGGTCAGATCACCCAGGGCATTTACTCGTATGCTTATGTGATTTAATAAAGATGACACATTAGCAGACTCGTCAGGTATAAATACACAAATTCTGTTTGGAAAATGGCACAAGTACCTTTTTGTGGGTCAGTAATAATGTCTAAGGCTATCCTACTTTGGAGGGCAGCTTTTCTCATTAGACATTTCAGTGTTCCGTAAAGAAAAACTTTGCAGACTATTATGTAAGATTTGTTGGGCAAATTTAGTGAGGACTTCTCTGTGTGCTCTAATGTCTTCCAAGCCAGTGGAGGGAAGAAAGATGGCATCCAAATGATCAAACCAATGGAAAACGGAATGTGCCCACCTGGCCTGAGGAGAGGGAGGTTAGCAGCTTTAGGAACTTGACCTGGTTGTGCATAACATTCATGTCGGCCAGGAGAGGCGCCACTGTCAGGACAGAGTGGATGGATTGGGGATATGCCAGGTCAGAACCCCCACCTTCTGCCTTCTTTTGGTGGTAAGTATTCTAGTCCAGATATAGTGCATTTCCACAGGTCCAGCTTGCAGTAGGACAAAGGGATCCCAGTGGAGATTGAGTAGTTTCCCCTCACCCAGGGGTGCAAATTCGTTCACCCATCCTGGTGGGACATCCAATTGCAAATTCCAGTAGATAATGCCTTTCCCAGGACCGATGAGGCTTGGTGTTCTCAGCAGCATAGCACATTGACCCATGGTGAGAGCCAGGACAATGTCTTTCCCCTGAGACTTCTATACCTTTATGATGTTGTGTGTCTCAGCAGGGGTCCCCAGTGTGGCATATGGGGCAACAAACCCTAATGGTTAATCATTCAAATGTATTAAATGCTGGGATAGTACCTTAGTTCACACAGTCAATCTGGTTTTAACTGTTAGTAATTCAATATGCTGCTTTGATATTCCGTTCTTCCTTTCTGTCAGCCCTGTTCCTTGTGGGTCATAGGGGAGATAGAACCTCCATTCAGTGTCATGTTCTGTTGCCCATTCTTGCATATCATGACCTTTGAAATATGGCCCTTAATCACTGTGTATTTGATGAGGGTACCTGTACATTGTACTCAGCTTCTCTAATCTCCTAATGGTGGCAGCCTGGTTTACACAGTGACACGGTAACTTGCGTTAGGCCAGACACAGTGTCCACACAAACCAAGGCATATTTAGAGCCCTCACTTGGAGGGAGGGGGCCAATATAAGTTTTTCAATTCCACACCAGCTGGGAACTCCAGTGAATGGCCCCAGACTCCTTTGGCATTTTCCCTGGGGATTGTTTGGAACACGCAGGACATGCTGTTATTGCATTAACCAAGTCACTGTATTTCACTGATTGATTTGCATATGTTGAACCATTCTTGTGACTCTGGAACAAATCCAATTTGATCATGGTGTATGATTCTTTTTATGCATTGCTAGATTCAGTTTGCTAATATATTGTTGAGGATTTTTGCATCTATATTCATTGAAGATTTGGCCTGTAATTTTTCTTTTTTTTTAGTGTCTTTGTTTGGTTTTGGTATCAGGGTAATGGCTTCGTAGAATGAATTTGGGAGTGTTCCCTTCTCTTCAATTCTTTGGAATAGTTTGAGAATAATTTGGAATAATTTTGGAATAATTTGAGAAGGATAGGTGTTAGTTTGGTAGGATTCCTCTGCGAAGCTGGACTTTTGTTTGCTGGGAGTATTTTTATTACAGATTCAATTTCACTTCTAGTGATCAGTATGTGCAAATTGTCTGATTCTTCTTGACTCAGTCTTGGAAGGCTGTATGTTATAAGCCAGAAATCTGTTCAATTTGTTGGCATATAACTGCTCATAGTATTCTCTTATAATTTTCTGTATTTCTGTGGTATGTTTATTTCTCCTCATTCATTTCTTATTTTGTTTATTTGGGTCTTCTCTCTCTTTTTCTTGGTGAGCCTAGCTAAAGGTTTATCAACTTCTTAAATTTAATTTTTTATTTTGTATTGGAGTATAGTTGATTTACAATATTGTGTTTCAGGTGTACAGAAAAGTGATTCCATTGTACATATACATATATCCGTTCTTTTAAAGATTCTTTTCCCATATAGGTTATTACAGGCTATTGAGTAGAGTTCCCTGTGCTATACAGTAGGTCCTTGTTGATTATCTATTTTATACAGAGTAGTGTGTATATGTTAATTCCAAACTACTAATTTATCCCTCCCCCTTATCAACTTTTTTTTCTTTTCTAAAAACAGCTTTTGGTTTTATTGATCTGTTCTGTTGGGGATTTTTATCTCTGTTTCTTCTCTGATCTTTATCATTTCCTTCCTTCTATTGAATTTCTGCTTTGTTTGTTCTTCTTTTTCTAATTCTTTTAGGTGGTAGGTTAGGTGTTATTTGAAATTTTTCTTGTTTCTTGAGTAAGGCCTGCATTGCTATGAACTTGACTCTTAGAAATGCTTTTGCTGAATCCCCTAGATTTTGGAAAGCTGTGTTTTCATCTTCCTTTGGAGGTATTTTCTGATTTCCTCTTTGATTTTGTTGACTAACTGCTTTTTAGTAAATTGTTCTTTATTCTTCACATGTTTGTTCTTTTCCCGTTTTTGTTTCTGTAGTTGATTTCTAGTTTCATAACCTCATGGTTAGAAAAGATGCTTAATGTTATTTCTATCCTGTTACATTTCTTGAGGCTTGTTTTTTGACCTGGTATGTAATCTATCCTGGAGAACATTTCATGTGCACTTGAAAAAGAATGTGTATTCTGCTTTTTTGGGGTGTAATGTTCTGTAGATGTCAATTAAGTCCAACTAGTCTATTGTGTCATTGAAGACCTCTGTTGCCTTTTTGATTTTCTGTCTGGATGGTCTGTCCATTGATGTCAGTGGGATGTTAAAGTCTCCTACTACTGTTGTATTATTGTCAATTTCTCCATTTATTTCTGTTAATATTTGCTTTGCATAATTAGATGCCCCTGTATTGGGTGTGTGTATGTTAATGAGTGTAATGCCCTCTACTTGTATTGATCCCTTTATTATTATATAATGTCCTCTTTTGTCTTTCATTATAGACTTTGTTTTAAATTCTATTTTGTCTAATATGAGTATTGCTCCACCTGAAAGTATTGCTACTTTCTTGTTTCCATTTGCATGAAGTATCTTTTTCTATCCTCTCACTTGCAGTCTCTGTATGCCTTTCACCCTGAAGTGAGTTGCAGCATATTGAAGGATTTTATTTTTTATTCAACCAGCTACCCTATGTCTTTTGATTGGGTTATCTAGTCCATTGCTATTGAATGTAATTATTGATAGGTATATACTTATTGAAATCTTATTCCTTTCTACTCCCCTCCCCTACATTTTATATTTTTGATGTCATATTTTATACCTCTATGCTATCCCTTTACTCTTTATTGTAGTTATAATTACTTTTACAGTTTTTTCATTCTTTAATCTATGTACTGGCTTAAGTGATCTTCAATCCTTACTATATATTTGCCTTCCTTATTGGAATTTTCCCTTTTCTAAAGATTCTTCCTTTTTTTCCATTTAGAGGAGACCCCTCAACATTTCTTTTAGGGTAGGATTAGTATTGCTGAATTCTTTTAGTTTGTGCTTGTCTGACAAGTTCTTTATCTCTCCTATTCTAAATAATAATCTTACTGGGTAGAGTATCCTAAGTTGAAGATTTTTTTTTCTCTCTGGTCTATGAATATATCATGTCACTCTCTTCTAGCCTGCAAAGTTTCTGTAGAGAAATCAGCTGATAGCCTTATCAGGATTCTCTTGTATGTGACTCTTTGTTTCTCTCTTGCTGTCTTTAGAATTCTCCCTTTATCTTTAGCTTTGCCATTTTAATTATAATGTCTTGGTGTGGGTCTGTCTGGGTTCATCTTGTTTGGGACCCTCTGTGTGTCCTGTACCTGGATATGTTTCCTTCTTTAGATTTGGGAAATTTTTATCCATAATTTATTCAAATACATTTTTGCTCCCCTTCTCTCTCTCTTCTCCTTCTGGAACCCCTATAATGTCTATGTTGGGATGTTTTATGTTTTCCCATAAATCTTATATGTTGCTTTCATTTTTTTATATGTCTTTCTGCTGTTCTGATTGGGTGATTTCCATTATTCTATCTTCCAGGTCACTTATGCATTCTTCTGTGTCATTTAGTCTGCTATTCTTTGCTTCTAGAGTGCTTTTTATCTCAGAAATTGAATTACCTATTTTGGGGGGTCGTCTTTATTGTTTCTAGTTCCTTGTTAAAATGAGCTATGCATAGATCAATTCTCTTTCCTAATTTAGTTAGCAACTTTTTTTGTTGTTGTTGTTACCAACTCTTTGAATTCATTGTCTGGGAGACAGATAATCTCTGTTTAATTTGTTTTTTTCAGGGGTTGTCTCTTGCTCTTTTAATTGAAAAGGCAGAGGAACTACTCTCATCTTACTTAACTTTCTCTGTCTCTATGAATTTAGGTAAAACAGTAATCTATTGTGGTCTTGAAGGGGGTGTTTTTATGTGGGAGCATTCCTATGTAGACAACATGTGCCCAACCTCTTTGGTGTGAGGTATGGTAAGGATGCCATACACGTCTTTCCTCAGGGTGTGCTGGCCACTCTCACCTTAGTAGGGGGTGTGGCTAGTGTTGGAATAGCTAGAGCCTGTGCATTGTGTGAGATGGGACTTCCTTTCTGCTCAGTGGCAGTTGCCTACCTGTCAGGAATGGGTTCTGCTTCCAAGTTGCTAGAGCAGAAGCCCTGAAGGTCAAGCTCAAGCTGGCACTGTTCCCTTTAAGTGTGTGTATTTCTTCTCCCTACACTGGGGCCTTTGCCCCAAAGGAGTGGAGTGTTGAATTAAGTGGATCCTGTGCCTTTACAGAGGTCTGATGTGCTGCTTGTGTAGGTGTCTGCAGCTCCACTCAGAAGCAGCCCAAGGTTGCATCTTTTCCTCTGTTGTGGTCATCCCAGATCTAGTGCTATGTTTTGACATGGTGTGTGTAGGGCTAGAGTGATTGCTCAGGTGGCACTGAGGATTGCAGCATGTTGGTTGTGGGAGTTCAAGTAGCTGAGCTACTGTCAGAAGTCTAGGCTGCTTCGGGGGAGCTATTTGAGTAAGTGCCAACAGTGGCCACTGCTGTACTACCTGGGCCACTTCCCAGAACCCAGGTTGCCTCTGCATCCCTAGATCAAGTATCTTCCCAGGTCCTGGCTGCCCTAGATCCAGTGCCAGACAGTGGTGTGGAGATAGCAGGTCTGGGGTGTTTGCTCTGTTCAGTTTGGGGAGTGAAATGGCAGCCACTAGGGGAGACCTCTTTCTGCCCTGACTGTGGCACACCAGCACCTGTGCACTCCTCACAACTGGAGTTTATGCTACTCCAGCCTTTCTGTCTGTCCTAGTGGTTCTCCGAGCAGCTAAGGGGGCTTATCTCCTCCATGTAGGTCCCTAGGGCTGGGACGCCCAGTCTGTGGCTCATCCTGGTCACTCCCCAGGGCAAGTGTCCACTGGTGCAATTTCCCTTTTCCTCTCAGTCCCCTCCCAGGGGCCCAGATCCTGACCCGATGCTTTTCTTCCTGTTCTACCTGATTACATGGGTATCTCTTGCAGTCTTGGTTGTATAAGAGTTCTGTTGCCAGTTTCCAGTTAGTTTTCCATGAGAACTGTTCCACATTTAGATGTATTTTTGATATGTTTGTGGGGGAAGGTAAGCTCCACGTCCTCTTACTCCTCCATCTTTTCACCCTAATATAAGTACACTATTGATATCAAAGTTTATTTTTCTTTAAGCCAATTAAGCAGAGCTCTTTTACAAATTATTTTAAAAATACCATCTGATGGTATAAAAATACCACATATATATATATATAACATTTATAGACACACACAAACATACAGATGCAGAGAACCTCTGGCTCTCATCCCAAAATGTTAATCATGAATCAGGTACAACAATGCAAAACTAACTAGTTTATAAATAACATTTTAATCCAAATTGTGTCTGGCAGACAGAACAAGTTAAGGTTACCTGCTCACGTGGCTAACGATTTTTACTAATATCTGTGGGAAAGATTTTAAGATTTGTATTTGCCTTTGAGTAATCTTATGGAGACTGTGGACTAGATTTTGGGCAAGGAAGTTTCTGTAGCAGTCTATATTTTAAAAAGCCTCTTTTTCTTTCTCATTTTTTAAATAATCTCAAGCAGTCATAAGCAGTGTTTTAGGTATCTCCTGGGGTGTTTAGATTTCAAAGATGTAAGATTTCTATCTTCAAGGGACATAGAAAGAATGTAAGCTTTTCCTAAGGAGTTTTGGGGTATATTTGTTTATTATCAGAAGTCTAGGGTAATTACTATTTAAATTTTTCTTCTGTATTAGTGGTTGGACAGCATGTGGTGCTTAATCTTTTTCTTTGTCAATCACTACAACATCCTCCCCTTTCTCTCCTCACTTTGCTAGGGGTTCCACATCTTAGTGTCTCAATCAGGCTTTGCCAAAAGTGTTCGGGCTTTAATCTGTGGTAATTTGTGTCCTCCTAGCTTTGCAAAATGGCATGCCAAGGTCTCCAACTTATTATCCTACTCTCCCACCTTGTCTGCCAGCCCCAAAGCTAGCAGTCATGGATACTTGCACATTCTTCTCTAACCTCACCCCTTCTTTCAACTTTCTAACTCAAGCTTTAGTCTCTAGTTAGGCATCAGTGTCCAGCCAATCTGCCCACGAGGCCCATCCACTACACAACCCTTGGTCTCCTTTCTTTGCCACAGTGCACTCTGCACAGTTCATCAAGCAAGTGCATCAGACAAGTCCCCACTTGGGGGACATCCCCGTATTCACTCAGTGGTCCATAAGCATCTCACATACAGCCTATCCCTCCCCACATAGAGGTCATTGGCCAATCAGGATTTCCCCCATGGATGACTATTTTCCAAGACCCATATTTTTTTTTCCTACTGAATGGCTCACAAGTTGCTGGTTCACAACCGCCAGAGTTTCCTGAGTGAAATCTGAAACTGCCCCCCCACTCCACCGCATACATAGAGGGCAAGGAGAGACCAAAGAAAGAGGCAGGTCAATCCAGATTGGTAGGCGGCCAGTTTAATAAACAAGGGAACATCCATGCAAGGCTTATCTTGTACCACCAAAAGGTGAGTGGATCTCTTCACCCACTCACGAGAATCCTAGAAGTTTATATAGAAACCTTAACTGGGTTAAGTCATGTATACTGTCCAGATGGTTTCAACAACACGTGCTCTCTCAAGGCTGCATCCTTGAAAATAGCTCTCACAGTGGGAATGGTGTGCAGAACAAGCATTCCAAGGACAGAGGAGGGGATGAGGAGCCCCTGATTGCCCGGGTCCAGCCCATGGGTCAACTGGCAATCATGTCCTCTTGATGGCCTCCTCTAACAATGTTGGTGATAATAAAAATGCAGAGACAGAAAAATTATAAAGCAAGGGAGAGGGGACAGTTGTCAGAACAATTTACAGATGAGGAAACTGAGATATGAAATGTTGAGAAATTTGCCCCCAGTTTCACTCTTAGTAAGTGGCAGACCTAGAATAAAATCTCAGGATGCCTCACTGCAGAGATTCTCCACTTCAGTTCTACTCTATGTTGCCTCTCCCTGCGGAGGGGAGGGAATGATTAATCACCTCACTGTAAACTGGGTGTATGCCCCAAAACACATCCTAGCAGCCTAAAAGTAAGGGACTTCCTAACTAATAATATGTTATTTTATAAACCTCAGTGAGGAGAGAATTCCTATGTGGATTTTAGAAAACATTCTCATGTAGACCACAGAAAAAAAAATGTTTTTGAAGTTTTGTGGGAATGTATAGGCCATTATCCCCAAACGTGGTGTGTGAAAGAAGTAAGCAACAATAGCAAAAGACCTAACCACAGGCCTTCCCCACAGGCATAAGAAAAACCCTCACTAATCACAATAATACAGAACAAGGAAACCAGAAAGTTTAAGCTTTCTGTCCAGGCCAAAGCAGAACTAATTCATCAAGTTCAGCAAAAATCCAAAAATAGTGACTGTGAGGCATGTAGTTCATAAGGCCATTAGGTCAGTAAGATGACTTTCATTAGATAGAAATATGTGAACAAAATATGTTCTGATTATATTAACATATAAGTAAACCTACAGAATACAAACGTATTTCACTTTCACATGAGTAGTCAAGAAACGGATCATTCAGGAGCCCACCTCTGGCAAATCTATCCAAGCAGGCAGCACCTTCAGAGTCTTGTGTGACTTCAGAGATACATGCTGGGAATCTCATGCCTTCCAGGTGATGTGGATCTATAGGACTTGACTTGGGATGTGCTAGTGTTCATCACCTATAGATCATGTTTCCTTCCACCAGGGTGTCTACCTCCCAGATCAGCATGTGGAGGTCAGGTCTTCAGCTGTTCCCCTCCACACTATGTTTACGCACTCTCCAGCCAGAAATAGCTCCCCAGTGACTGGACAAGCAAAGCAGCCTTTCATTAGGGGACAAGGTGTCTCTCATCCAAGAAAATATAAGACTTCTGAGAAGGCACAATCTATTCTGGACATAGCTTACACTTGACAGGCCTAAACTCATTCTAGTGACTATATAAAAACGAATGCATTTTCCATCCTCATAGCTTTGGTAATAATCCAAATTATAAACCATTCTAGTCATCTAGTCTCTTCAATACAAGCATCCTGTTTTGTACCAATTTTAGTTTTATAGTTTCTCCAATACTAACTTCCTTATTGAAATTTCCATTGTTCTATCAGGTACCTCAATTCTGTGACTGGCTCCTTTACTCCTCAATATCTATTGACTATTTCTCTCCCTGTTGGCGTAACTGAAGTCCATCTCATTCTTGTGGATACAAGTTTCTCTCCATCTTCCTCAAGTGGACACTGCTAATTCTCTCATGAATACATAGCTTAAGACCCAGATAATAATAACAATTAATGTTTAATGAGCACACAATGTGATACATTTTATGAAAATTTTCTCATGTAATCCTATCAGTATTTTGATTCTCAATTTTCAGATGAGAAAATGGAAGCAGACATGAAGTAAATTTGCAGAAGCCAAACAATTGGTAAATTATGGAACCAAAAGGCTCAAAGTGCCTGAGACCAATCCTAGTGTGCAGTCAGAATCTTCTTCAACATGTTCTTCCCTTTTATACAGACTACATTGGAATATATATTACATTAAAGATGCCCCTGAAAACTCAGTGCAAAGTGGATAAGACAGTGCATTTTTCTGGATAATGCTGTGTCTATCTGATATACATAACATACGTGAAAGTAAACTTTAATCAGAGTTTAACCAAATATATATATCTATATCTGTATCTATCTATCTCTTTATCTATCTATCTAATTCAAAAATACCACACTAGGAAAACATCCATTTCCAAATAGGGGCTAGGTTCTTGGGCCAGGTCTCACCTCCCCCTTTTCTCTACTTTCATGATAGACTAACCCCTACATTGACTCACACATTCTTTGTTAGATACATAAAATACATTTTTTTCTTTTTTTAAATTGAAGTATAGTTGATTTACAATGTTGTTTTATTTCTGCTGTATAGCAAAGTGATTCAGTTATACATATATATACTTTTTTTTAAATTTTATATTGGAGTATAGTTGATTAACAATGTTGTGTTAGTTTCAGGTGTACAAAAAAGTGATTCAGTTATACATGTATCTATTCTTTTTCAAACTCTTTTCCCATTTAGGTTACAGAATATTGAGCAGAGTTCCCTGTGCTATATAGTAGGTCCTTGTTGGTTATCTATTTTAAATATGGTAGTGTGTATATGTCAATCCCAAACTCCCAATTTATCCCTCCCCCACCATGTTTCCCCTTTGGTAACGATAAGTTTGTTTTCTAAGTCTGTGAGTCTGTTTCTGTTTTGTAAATAAGTTCATTTTTTAGATTCTTCATAAAAGCGTTATCATATATTTGTCTTTCTCTGTCTGACTTACGTCACTTGGTATGATAATCTTCAAGTCCATCCATGTTGCTGCAAATGGCATTATTTCATTCTTTTAAATGGCTGAGTGATATTCCATTGTATATATGTACCACATCTTCTTTATCCATTCCTCTGTCGATGGACATTTAGGTTGCTTCCATGTCTTGGCTATTGTAAAACATAGCCAAGACATGGCAATGAACATTGGGGTACATGTATCATTTCAAACCATGATTTTCTGCAGATATATGCCCAGGAGTGAGATTGTAGGATAATATGGTAATTATTGAGAGTTACCATTATTACCATTGGAGGATAATATGGTAACTCTACTTTTAGTTGTTTTAAGGAATCTCCACACTGTTCTCCATAGTGTCTGCCCCAACTTCCATTCCCACCAATAGTGTAGGAGGGTTCCCTTTTCTCCGCACCTTCTCCAGCATTTGTTATTTGTAGACTTTTTGATGATGGTCATTCTGACCTCTATGAGGTGGTACTTCATTGTAGTTTTGATTTGCATTTCTCTAATAGTAATGTTCAGCATCTTTTCATATGCCTATTGGCCGTCTGTATGTCTTCTTTGGAGAAATGTCTATTTAGGTCTTCTGCCCATTTTTCAATTGGGTTTTGGGGTTTTTTTGTTGTTTTTGAGTTGTTTGAGCTGTTTGTATATTTTGGAAATTAATCCCTTGTTGGTCGCATCGTTTGCAAATATTTTCTCCCATTCTGTAGGTTGTCTTTTTGTTTTGTTTATGGTTTTCTTTTCTGTGCAAAAGCTTGTAAGTTTGAACAGGTCCCATTTGTTTATTTTTTTAAAATTTCTATTGCCTTGGGAGACTGACCTAAGAAAACATTGGTACGAATTATGTCAGAGAATGTTTTACCTATGACCTCTTTAGGAGTTTTATGGTGTCATGTCTTATGTTTAAGTCTTTAAGCCATTTTGAGTTTATTTTTGTGTATGGTGTGAGGGTGTGTGACTGTCCAACATTCCCAACACCATTTCCAGAAAAGACTGTCTTTTTCCTATTGTATATTTTTGATTCCTTTGTTGAGGATTAATTGACCATAGGTATGTGGGTTTATTTCTCAGCTCTCTATTCTGTTCCATTGATCCATATGTCTGTTTTTGTGCCAATACAATACTGTTTTGGTTACTGTAGCTCTGTAGTATTGTCTGAAGTCTGGGAGGGTTATGCCTCCTGCTTTGTTCTTTTTCTACAGGATTGCTTTAGCAATTCTGGGTCTTTCATGGTTATATATAAATTTTAGGATTAATTTTTCTAGGTCTGTGAAAAATGTCATGGGTAATTCAATAGGGATCACATTAAACCTGTAGTTTGCTTTGCATAGTGTGGCCATTTTAACAATATTAATTCTTCCAATCCAAGAGCATGGGATATCTTTCCATTTCTTTCAATCCTTGTCAATTTCCTTTATTAATGATTTATCATTCTTAGCATATAAGTCATCTCCTTGGTCAGGTTTATTCCTAAGTATTTTATTTTGGGGGTTGTAGTTTTAAAAGGTATTGTCTTTTTACATTCCCTTTCTGATAGTTCATTGTTAAAGAAATGCAACCAATTTCTGTATGTTAATCTTATATCCTGCTACCTTGCTGAATTCGTTTATCAGTTCTAGTAGTTTTTGTGTGGAGTCTTTAGGGTTTTCTATATATAGTATCATGTCATCTGCATATAGTGACAATTTTACATCTTCCCTTCCAATTTGGATTCCTTTTATTTCTTTTTCTTGTCTGACTGCTGTGGCTATGACTTCCAAAACTATGTTGAATAGAAGAGGTGAGAGGGGGCGTCTTTGTCTTGTTCCAGATTTTAGCGGGAAGGTTTTCAGTTTTTCACAGTTAAACATTAGATTGGTTGTGGGTTTGTCATAAATAGCTTTTATTATGTTGATATATATTCCCTTTATGCCCAGTTTGGTAAGAGTTTTTATCATGGATGGATGTTGAATTTTGTCAAGTACTTTTTCTGCATCTATTGAGATGATCATATGGTTTTTGTCTTTTGTTGATGTGGTATATCACATTGATTGATTTGCATATTTTGAATCACCCTTGTGAACTTGGGATGAATCCCACTTGATTGTGGTGTATGATCTTTTTTATGTGTTGTTAGATTCAGTTTGCTAATATTTTGTTGAGAATTTTTGCATTTATATTCATCAAAGATATTGGTTTTAATTTTGTTTTTTGATGTTGTCTTTTTCTGGTTTTGATATCAGGGTGATGGTGACTTCATAGAATGTCTTTGGGCATGTTCCCTCCTCTTCAATCTTTTGAAAGAGTTTGAGAAGGGTCATTATAAGTTCTTCTTTGTATGTTTGGTAGAATTCACCTGTGAAGCTATCTGATCCTGGACTTTTGTTTGTAGAGGGTTTTTTTAAATTAAAGATTCTATTTCACTTCTAGTGACCGGTCTGTTCAAATTATCTATTTCTTCTTGATTCAATTTTGGTGTGCTCTATGTTTGCAGAAACTTGTCCATTTCTTCTAGGTTGTCGAATTTGTTGGCATATAATTGTTCATAGTTCCCTTATGGTTCTGTATTTTTGCGGAATTGGTTGTTATGTCTTTGTTTTCATTACTTATTTTGTTTATTTGAATTCTCTCTTTTCTTCTTGATAAACCTGGCCAGAGGGTTGTCAATTTTGTTTACCCTTTCAAAGAACCAGCTCTTGGTCTTATTGATTTTTTTTCTCTTGTTTTTTAAATCTCTATTTTATTTATTTCCTCCCAGATCTTTATTATTTCCTTCCTTCTACTGACTTTAGGTTTCATTTGTTCTTCTTTTTCTGTTTCTTTTAAGTGGTAGGTTAGGTTGTTTATTTGAGATTTTTCTTGTTTTTTGAAGACCTGTATTGCTGTGAACTTCCCTGTAAGAACTGCTTTTGCTGCATCCCATAGATTTTGTATAATTGTGTTTTCATTGTCATTTGTCTCAAGGTATTTTTTAATTTCCTCTTTGATTTCATTGTTGACCAATTGTTTTTTTAGTAGCAAGTTGTTTAGTCTCCATGTAATCATTTTTTTCGCATTTCTTCTTCTGTGGTTGATTTCTAGTTTCATGCCACTGTGGTCAGAAAAGAAGCCTGAGATAATTTCTATACTGTTAAATTTGGGGGTGCTTGTTTTGTGCCCTAGTATGTGGTCCATCCTAGAGAATGTTCCATGTGCACTTGAAAAGAATGTGTATTTTGTTTGTTTTGGATGTAATGTCCTGAAAATATCAGTTAACTCTAACTGTTGTATCATTTAGGACCTCTGTTGCCTTATTGATTTTCTGTCTAGAAGATATGTCCATTGATGGGGTGTTAAAGTCTCCTCAATCTTCTGACTGAATGATTTTCATTATTCTATCTTCCAGATCACCTATTCATTCTTCTCCATTATTCATTCTGCTATTCATTGCCTTTAGCTCAGTTTTTTTCTCAGCAAATAAGTTATCTAATTTTTCTTGGCTCCTCTTTATAGTTTGTTTCCTTTTCACAGTACTCTGCATTTCTGTTGATAGCCTTTCTTATTTCCTTCAATATTTTCATTATCTCATTTTTGAAACTAGTGTCTATTAGAGTGAAGTGGTCTGTTTCATTGTTCTTTCAGGGGAATTCTCTTGGTCTTTTAACTGGGGGTGGTTCCTCTGCTTCTTTGTTTTACTTATATTTCTCTTACTCTGTGAGTTTAGGGGAAACAGTTATCCACTGTGGTCTTTGAGGGCTATTTATATGTGGGAGCATCCCTGTGTAGCTTGTGTGAGTTTAATATTTTTGGTTCAAGGGCAGTTTTTTGTATGGATCCCTGCTGCCTCTTTCCTCAGAGTGTACTGGCCATTATCACCTTGATAGGGGGTGTGAAGATTCAGCAGCTGGTGCCTGCTCCTGGGGTTCTTGGTGGTGTTGGCAGCTCACATGTGCCCCTGAAGCCCACGATGGCAGCACAGGCAGCTTGCACTCACCCCTGGAGCCCAGGAGCCTAGTGAGAGGGGCTCACAACTGCTTCTGCAGCCCGGGAGGGCAGTAATGGTGGCTCATGACCACTCCTGGAGTCTGTGATGGTGACCCAGAGCTTGTGTAGGTGATGTCCTGTCACCTCAGAGCATGCAGGGAAAACGGCTGCAATGACAGGTCCCACCCCTCCCCTTGCTCACCTCCCAAACAATGGCTTCTAGCCTCTAAGGCAGGCCAGGCTTCCTCCACGTACACCCTTCGTTGCGGTCACAGCAGACTCCAGCCTGTTCAGGCTGTTTCTGTGCCGCCAACCGCAGTCCTCTCCTTGGGTCTGATCTCCAAAGCTGAAGCTTCAGCATCCAGCCCCTGCCTACACTAATGGACACACGTCTCAGGCTGGGGAGCACAGGAGGGTGGAACTGATCATCTTGCAGGTTTCCCTCCATTCTGGCTGCTGCAAACTGGTTGCTGCACTCTCCTCCAATGCTCCGAAGCTTCACCCTGTCCCAGCTGTTCTCCCTGCCAGTGAAGGGTTTGTCATGGTGCAGGAACCTTTTCCTCTTTCATAGCTCCCTCCCAGGGCACAGGTCACATCCCAGTTTTTCTCTCTTTCTTTTTTCTTTCTTTTTTATTTTGTCCTACCCAGTTATATGAAGATTTTCTTGCCCTTTTAGAAGTCTGAGGTCTTTTGCCAGTGTTCAGTAGGTATTCTTGGAGAATCATTCCACATGTAGTTGTATTTTTAACATATTTGTGGGAGGAGGTGAGCTTCACGTTGTAATACTCCACCATCTTGATCCTCAGCCCTATAATACATTTTTTCATACCACAATTAAGGCTTGACAAATCTACCTCTAAAATATACCTCTAATCGTATTAATTTTTTTCACTGCCACTGCAATAATCTAATCCAACTCTGCATCATTTCTTTCCTAGATTACCGTAATATCCTCCCTTTATTTTTCTCCCATCCCTATTCAATCCATTCTCCACCTAGCAGCTTCAGTAGTATATCCTGAAATGGGGTGCTCTAAATCCTTCATTGGTGTTCAGTTAACCTAGAGAAAAAATTCAAAAGCTTTAAATGTGTATGTCAGGATCCTTCATGATCTAGCCACTGCCTACCTTTGCCTCAGCTTTTGTAACTCTCATCATGGCTTCCTAGGCTTCAGACACATTGATATTTCAGATTCTCTAATGAAACAATTTCCCTTTCAGGAGGCATTAATCTTTGGGTTATGACAGCTACTATATTGGTATATGAAAAGAAAACATGCAAAACATATATCTCATCCTTTATTAGTACCTATTTTTGTTGAAACATAATATCTGTTTCATTAATAAATATATATATGAAACTAAGAAGAACAGAAGAAAAGAAAGAAAGGAAGGAAAGGAGGGGAGGAGAGGAAAGGAGAGGAATAAAGCTAGCTAGCTGTTGGCACTGTATGTTCACAAATATTTTACTGGTAGAAGTGTAAAATCAAACAAATTTGAAGGACATTATCCTAATGCTGCAAACTGTTTCCTACTTCTGAGATTTCAAACTTGTTATTCTCTACCTGGAATATTCTTTGCCTAATTTTTCATCAGGTTAACAGGTTGCTTGTGATTCTTTTATTGTCATTTACAGAAAATGGAAATAACTCCCTAATAAAATTGGGTCCCTCTGTTATATGCTTTCTATATCTTTTCTTCAAAGCATTTATCAGAGTGTATAAATCTATTTATTTAGTGAGTATTATGTAATCTTCCTTGTAAAGCACTAAATTTCTTGAGGGTTAAGAGGGTCTATTTTGCTTATCACTGAATCCCAGCTGGCTAACTAGGACCTTGCTCAGTTACTCAACCCAGGTTCCGTGAATGGTGCTTTGTCCCTGTAAGATTTCTTTCTTTATCTCTCCTTTGATCCATTATGTTTTAATTTCATAATTAACTCTTGAAGGTTAATTCTGTCTCTGTCTTATCTAACTTCTTGTGAGCCACTTCACAGACTCTCGAAACACTGAAAAATGCATAAAATAAACAGTCTACCACTGGGACAAACTGTAAGACCACACTTCGTATCACCAGCTTAACTTTAGGATCTAAAACTAGAAGTTAACTCTGGTGTACATCTTTTATATTTAGTAACTGTGACCTGTAACCAGTTATCTCATTGCCTCACCCTTTTTAAACATAATAAACTATGTACTAGCTATTAACTTCTATTTTGCAAAAATAGTCACCCGGACACATGAGGGTAATGTCCAGAGGTACTATGTCCAAGAAATCACAGTTATAAAACACCTTGGTTTTCTTTTTAATTTTGATTGTTTGCATATTGTGTTTTTAATAGTGATAAATTAATCTTATGTTTAATTAAGACTTAGTTGACAAACAGTTTTTCCTGACTTTTCTAATATGATTAAAATGTTTGTTTTTCCAAAAAAAATGTTTTCTATCATTCTTTAATATAGTAAGTCCTTTGGAGTAAACCCCTTCTTTTTTTTTTAAACAGAAACATAGGTCAGTGGAACAGGATAGAAAGCCCAGAGATAAACCCACACACATATGGTCACCTTATTATTATTTTTTTTTAATCAGTCATCAGTTTTATACACATCAGTGTATACATGTCAATCCCAATCACCCAATTCAGCACACCACTATCCCCACCCCACTGCGGTTTTCCCCCCTTGGTGTCCATACGTTTGTTCTCTACATCTGTGTCTCAACTTCTGCCCTGCAAACCGGTTCATCTGTACCATTTTTCTAGGTTCCACGTACATGCGTTAATATACGATATTTGTTTTTCTCTTTCTGACTTACTTCACTCTGTATGACAGTCTCTAGATCCATTCACGTCTCAACAAATGACTCAATTTCGTTCCTTTTTATGGCTGAGTAATATTCCATTGTATATGTGTACCACATCTTCTTTATCCATTCATCTGTCGATGGGCATTTAGGTTGCTTCCATGACCTGGCTATTGTAAATAGTGCTGCAATGAACATTGGGGCGCATGTGTCTTTTTGAATTATGGTTTTCTCTGGGTATATGCCCAGTAGTGGGATTGCTGGATCATATGGTAATTCTATTTTTAGTTTTTTAAGGAACCTCCATATTGTTCTCCATAGTGGCTGTATCAATTTACATTCCCACCAACAGTGCAAGAGGGTTCCCTTTTCTCCACACCCTCTCCAGCATTTGTTGTTTGTAGATTTTCTGATGATGCCCATTCTAACTGGTGTGAGGTGATACCTCATTGTAGTTTTGATTTGCATTTCTCTAATAATTAGTGATGCTGAGCATCTTTTCATGTGCTTCTTAGCCATCTGTATGTCTTCTTTGGACAAATGTCTATTTAGGTCTTCTGCCCATTTTTGGATTGGGTTGTTTGTTTCTTTAATATTGAGCTAAATGAGCTGTTTATATATTTTGGAGATTAATCCTTTGTCCGTTGATTCATTTGCAAATATTTTCTGCCATTCTGAGGGTTGTCTTTTCATCTTGTTTATGGTTTCCTTTGCTGTGCAAAAGCTTTGAAGTTTCATTAGGCCCATTTGTTTATTTTCGTTTTTATTTCCATTGCTCTAGGAGGTGGATCAAAAAAGATCTTGCTGTGATTTATGTCAAAGAGTGTTCTTCCTATGTTTTCCTCTAAGAGTTTTATAGTGTCCAGTCTTATATTTAGGTCTCAAATCCATTTTGAGTTTATTTTTGTGTATGGTGTTAGGGAGTATTCTAATTTCATTCTTTTACATGTAGCTGTCCAGTTTTCCCAGCACCACTTATTGAAGAGACTGTCTTTTCTCCATTGTATATCTTTGCCTCCTTTGTCATAGATTAGTTGACCATAGGTGCGTGGGTTAATCTCTGGGCTTTCTATCCTGTTCCATTGATCTGTGTCTCTGTTTTTGTGCCAGTACCATATTGTCTTGATTACTGTAGCTTTGTAGTAGAGTCTGAAGTCAGGGAGTCTGATTCCTCCAGCTCCATTTTTTTCCCTCAAGACTGCTTTGGCTATTTGGGGTCTTTTGTGTCTCCATACAAATTTTAAGATGATTTGTTCTAGTTCCGTAAAAAATGCCATTGGTAATTTGATAGGGATTGCATTGAATCTGTAGATTGCTTTGGGTAGTATAGTCATTTTCACAATATTGATTCTTCCAATCCAAGAACATGGTATATTGCTCCATCTGTTGGTATCATCTTTAATTTCTTTCATCAGTGTCTTATAGTTTTCTGCATACAGGTCTTTTGTCTCCCTAGGTAGGTTTATTCCTAGGTATTTTATTCTGTTTGTTGCAGTGGTAAATGGGAGTGTTTCCTTAATTTCTCTTTCAGATTTTTCATCATTAGTGTATACGAATGCAAAAGATTTCTGTGCATTAATTTTGTATCCTGCTACTTTACCAAATTCATGGATTGGCCCTAGTAGTTTTCTGGTGGCATCTTTAGGATTCTCTATGTATAGTATCATGTCATCTGCAAACAGTGACAGTTTTACTTCTTCTTTTCCAATTTGTATTCCTTTTATTACTTTTTCTTCTCTGATTGCCGTGGCTAGGACTTCCAAAACTATGTTGAATAATAGTGGTGAGAGTGGACATCCTTGTCTCGTTCCTGATCTTAGAGGAAATGCTTTCAGTTTTTCACCATTGAGAATGATGTTTGCTGTGGGTTTGTCATATATGGCCTTTATTATGTTGAGGTAGGTTCCCTCTATGCCCACTTTCTGGAGAGTTTTTATCATAAATGGGTGTTGAATTTTGTCAAAAGCTTTTTCTGCATCTATTGAGATGATCATATGGTTTTTCTTCTTCAATTTGTTAATATGGTGTATCACATTGATTGATTTGCGTATATTGAAGAATCCTTGCAACCCTGGGATAAATCCCACTTGATCGCAGTGTATGATCCTTTTAATGTGGAGTAAACCCCTTCTGAAGAACTCTGAAGTAGTTGGCAAACTGCTATCCTTACTCTAGAAACTGCTTTCATGATCCGAATTCTAGGCCTTATGGAAAATGACTGCCACAGGCATCTAATAAGAGGCTGCCTTTGCTTCTTGTTGTTAGGCCATTTTCTTGAAGAGAGCTAATAGCTGATTGTTACCGAGTTCCTACAGTTGTTTTAAGTAAGTCCCCACTTCAGAATTCACGCATTCAGCTATTTCAAAATACATTGCTTGATGGTTAAATTTTAAAATTTTCAAGTTTTCTTTGCCTCATAGATTGGTATTCAGCTCTAAATAAAATGAGATAGGATGTGTGAAACTACATAATGCCTAGCCTAGTATACACTAGGAGCTCAAGAAATGTCCATTAAAGAGAGTTGAAAGGAAAAGGAAAACTCTTTTCAGTGTAAAAAAAAAAAAAAAAATGGCTACAAGGAGCCAATGAACATGAAATATAATGCTTGACATTTCATTTGGATGCAGACAGATATGTGAATAAAATATCTTGACTTATTATAGAGTTTATCTTCAAAACTTGTCACACTTTTCTTAGAATTAATTATGCGTAATTTAAACAAAGTTAATGGCGAGGAGATAATAGCATTTTTGGATTATATTTGAAACTGTAAGTTATTTGTTAGTTCATTTTTTTATTTAACAGGGATTTATTCAGTGTGTATTTTATGAAAGCTTTAAAGGAGATGGCCTGAGAGTTGTTTTCCATGCCTAGAGAGGAGCCTCTTTCACTTGGTTCTGTGGATTGATAGAATTGCTATATTTTAGAAGTCCCTCACTTATAACTTTCACCACAACAATGTAATCATCCAACTGCTTTGTGTTGTGAACACATAGGACTGTGTTCACAAATGTTCTGACACAGAGTATCTGCAGCCAGACTCTAGGGATGTTGCTCTAGTCAGGAAGTCAGAACCGCATCACCTGAAACTCATGTCTGGTAATGTTTGTCAGGATTTTTTTTCTATTAGGTTTAGCCAACTGATATAAAATTAGTGTGAAGGTAATTTTGCAGTAGTTCTTTGGAATTCCCTCACAAAATGAGGGCGTTTCCAGATGAAGCACATGAACCTAGAACAACATATAGAATATGGAATAGTCCCTGTCTCTGAATAAGGATGGAATGAGTTCGCGTGTGAGACTCTCTCATCCTGGAATTCTCTCTCCATTCTAATCAGGTGCTGCTCCATGAGCACTTACAGGTGTTTCAAGAAACAATGACTTTATTAGTCATCATTTAAGATCTGCTTACCCTCTATATTTTCCTTTAGAGGATCACAAAAAAGTAGTTCTTTATGTATTTCATTACTGAAGTGAAATCCAGAAAAAACCGTAAATTGGGACACAATTGAAATATGGGCATTTTCATCCAACTGAATACTGTACCTTCTGCACTTGTTTGTTCAGCTCTTCTGGCAATTTATTTTTGTCTGCCAATTAAATGCATTTATGTTTGTTTGTCGTGTATTACTCCAGCCCTCTACTATAGGAAGAACAAGTCTTTGTTCAATTCTTTTTTGTTTTCATGTCTTTCACTCAAAACAGACTTCTAAAAATTTATAATTTATGTTAGTAAAATTTTGTAAAGTACAATATTAAGTATCAAATGACTTTTAAAATCCCATTTAAAAATTGCAGAGATTTGTCTTAATTTTCTCCATGTTTAAAAAGTCTTGTTCCCATGAAGACTTTATACTGTCATTAGTTAATATCTCAAGACATGAAAATTCCCTTAGGGCTAAATTCATCATTAATGGTAGTGAATATAATTTCTAATAGTCTTCTTCTTGATAACTACAGTTTTAGGTGACTTTTGGTCAGATCACTTTAGGGCATCATCTTTATTGCATAATGAGGCTCTGAAATGCTCCAATTTTGTGGTCAGGAAGATAAGTTGGTTTTGTCATTTTCTCTTATGTTCACATTATTACTATTACTTTCATTTCACAGATCATTTTTCCTTTCTTTCTTCATTTCTTGCCTGCTTTTTAAAAAATCTTTTAAACCAAGTGTCCTTGTCTAAGAGTTTTCTTAATTAAAATTAGTAAATATTTACAAATCCACGTACACAGTCAAGTATGAACTACAATATGAGACAATGAACATAACTGCTAACTCTCCCACACTGCATATCACTCTTTCTTGAAGACCAAGCGAGCATGTCCTGGTCAATCTGTAGATTAAATATGAATAAAGTTTTTAAATAAAATTCAGGTAGTAGTTTTCATATGTTCTTTGGACACCTTCAATGAACCTAACCATCTTCTGGACCATTACCTAGTGCATCCTATTAGAACAGTTCATATCTGAAAAACAGGGCATGTTAGACTTATGAACTATGAATTTTTTAGAACAAGTTAAATGTTGAACATCCAAGTAGAGTCATTAAACTCTTAAACAGAAATAACAAATGATAAAATCTCACATTTATTAGGAAATATATACATTTCAGTAATATGGTAATTTGAATATGAATGTAAAAATAAAATTGCCAGGAAATACAAACAGTAATAGCTTTTAATTAGAACACATTGGAAAGGAAGTAGGAATGAAAGGAGCATGTGATTGAACTTATTCATAAAGAGCAAACACTAATTTATTCTAAGTCGTTAGTGTTAATATAGTCTGCAGCAATGGACAAATCAATGTTAATTGAGTACTAAAAGGAAAACATGCAGGAAGCAGCTTTCACTATTACGAACTGTGGGTACATATGAAAAGGCAGAATTGAAATTAAATACAATTTAATTCAGTCCCAAATACTTTTATTAACATCAAAAATGCTAGACAGAGTGAAAAATTATATGTGCCTTTTATGCTGCGTTTTCCAATACTTTATTATGAAACCACATGAACATGCAGCAGAGTTGAAAAAATGTTTCACTGAACCCCCTGAAATCTACCACCTAGATTCTACCCTTTACATTTTACTATACTTGCTCAACTATCCTATCTGCACCTCTCTATTCATCCATTAATTCATCCTAGTTTCCACCCATTTAAAGAATGTTGCAGACATCGCAACAACTTCCTCAAATACTTTAGCATGCACTTTTATATAAAATTTACATAAAATGGAATGCACATATATTAAGTGTATCTTCCCTGAGTTCTGATAAATGCATACGCCTGTGTGGCCCAAACCTCTATCAAGACTACCGAACATTATGATTCATCCATTCCAGAAAGTTACTTCATTATCAGTCCAGTCAATTGCTGTCCCCACCCAACACAACTACTGTAATATTATGATTTATAATAAATATATATTTGATCTTTGTCCCCATTTCTGGCACAAAGCTCCTAAAACCCTTGGAGATTTTTCTGATGAAGAAATAACGGTATTTTTTGTTATGTAAAGAAGGTGACTTTTGGAAGTGCCTAAGCATGGAGATGACCATGTGATTAGAGGGTTGGAAATCTCAGTCCCATCCTTCTGACCTCTGGGGAGGAAAGAGGGGCTAGAGATTGAGTTCAGTCACCAGTAGCCAATGATTTAATCAGTCATACCTGTATAAAGAAGCCTCTGTAAAAATCACAAAGGAGAGCTTCCAGCTTGGTGAACATATGCAGATTTGGGGAGAGCAGTGCTCCCAGAGAGCATGGAAGCTCTGTGCCCTTTTTCCATACCTTGTCCTAGGCATCTCTTCCATATGGCTCTTCCTGGGTTATATCATTTTATAATAAACCTAACCTAGTAAATAAGTAATCTAGATTACTAGTGATTTAGTAAGTAAAATATTTCTGAGTTTGGTGAGGCACTCTAGTAAATTAATGGAACCCAGGAAAGGGGGTCATTTGAACTTGAATCTTTAGCCCATGGTGATAACGCAGAAGCACAGGTGATAATCTGAACTTGCGACTGGCATCTGAAGCGGGGAGTGGGGAGCAGTCTTGTGGGATTCAATGTATGGGGTCTGATGATATCTTCTTTGGCTAGCTAGTGTCATAATTGAGTTGAATTGCAGGACACCCAGCTGGTGTTGGAGAATTGCCTGTTGGTGTGGGGGAAAGCCCCCCAACACACACACACATGGGAAATTGGCACTCAGAACCCATTTGATTTATGATGTTTTTCCACTACAGCGCTGTGTATTTCTAAAACTGATCCACCAATTAAAAAGGAATTACCATACATTCAACTACCTGGGTGTCCATTTTTCAAAGACATTAACAATAATGTCTCTCTCTTTAAAAGAAAAATATTTCAAATTTTACTCGTAAAATACTTATGCACCTTTCAAATAGTTGAGTAAAACTTGAAGACTATTTAAAGTAAAAATTATTTAAAGGGAGACTGAGTGAAGCATTAGGCAACTTCCATTAAATCTCAGAGAGCTGGCAAGTTATAAGCACTGTGGATGAACCTTGGCCCCATTTCTTGTTCTTCACCTGGTTGATTATCTTACACATTTAGATCCAATTATGAAATTGCTAACTAGCTCAATACCAGCCGTAAAGAAGGTACACAATAAATCGTTGTTAAGTGGAATAAAAGAGTGAATGAAAACAATGAATGAGGAGGGAACTAGCATTTGCCAAGTATTTGGGAACATGACTAGCAAAATGCTACACGTTTTAAATATATTATCTTGTGTTTTCTTAAAGCAATCATGCAAGTTAGGTACACTTTGCTAATGCTTTGTACATGGTAAATGCTCAATACATCACTGTAACTGCTAGTATGCATCACTGTAACTGCTGAAATGTGCAGGCTCTAATTTACTAAGGGGTTTTAATCCCCAGGAACATCAGAGCAACAATTGGATTACTCACCTGCAATAGGCTTAACACTGACCTTTTCATATTCCCAAATTCTCTTTGTCTGGACCAGAAAGGAGTAGCTCAGTAAATTGTATATCAAATGCCAGTGGTTTATATTCATAATCAGTTATTGCTCTATTATTCTAAAAACTGGAAAAATTAGCAACTTTATTTCAGGGTCAAATTTTTTCTATTACAGTTGGTAAGTAGAAAAAGCCACAGAATTTCTGATAAGTGGGAAATTTAAATACTCCATGCTAAAGGCAATTTAATCTATTTCAGAAGTACAACAGGAATTTATAAGGATATATATCTTCAAAAACCAAGCTGGAAAGTGAATTTTAATCGAAACTGAGACCAGATCTAGACTTCCAGTATAAAATGACATTTGTATAAAACAAATGAAAATTTCTATTTAAATACCATTAACAAAAGGAGGAAAAAAGCAAACAAAAAGGCAAAATAAGCAAATGAATAGGCAAATAACACTAACCAAAAAATCATTACACCATTACCACAAACTGTTAGATAAACATCTAACAAAATCTGGAAATAATTTTCACCAAGTCTAAGGCTGATTACTACTCTTATCTGTGCAGTCATCCAAGAAATATTTATTAAACACTTTGTCCTGCGGCAAAATAGGAAATCTCCCAAGGGCCTATAGGCTACTTATAGGATATTTTATAATGATTGTTGACTACCGATGAGGACAGGAGTTTGTTTTGCAGTAGTAATTTAAAATGTATATTGCCAGGAATTTAGTATTCAAGTTTAATGACTTTAGCTGATTGGCAGGTTATACCTTTTAAAATATGCAATAACTCCTGGTGTTGATTTTGTCGTTTGAACAGTCAACTGATATAAATGATTTAAATGTTTCTGGTATTTAAATTGTATTAATTGTATACGACCACATTCAAAATATTTAAAGTGATTGAATCCCTCTCCAGACATGAGTACAACATCTGCCACTAAATTAGTCTTATTATTCCACTAAAATCCTATAAAGAAGCCTCAATTCTGGTAATTTTGTAAGATGATTTTAAAATCTTAGGTACCTGGAATGAGTGTATAGCATTCTCTGGGTGCACGCACTATTCTTCATGAGATGGAGTAAAATAGAAGGTCATTATGTTTTGTAAAATCAGACTTATAATAACCATCACATATTTAGAAATTTGATCTAGCATGTCAAATGTATAATTTCTAACTTGTTCTAAAATACAGTACTAGTTAGATGTCTAATTTCCTTATTCAACTGGGTAATTCTATATAGTTGAAAGATTACTGATTAAATCATTCTATGTCATTTACTTGTGTAATTTCACAGTTCTATTTCATGAGCAGACAAGAATTTGGTGTATAGTTAGAATAATGCATAAGAAAACACAAGCCAGACAAATCCCTTGGAAGCAAAGGCTAGGTTCATCTGCTGAGGAAGAAATGTATCTCACTAAAGGATTCTTAGTCTTTTTATTAAGTAATTGAGCAGTTGGGCAGAAAATGATTAAGAAATATTAGGATTAATACAAATTTACTCAAGCATACTGGTTATAGGTACCATTTGCAATATAAAAATGTAAATATAAAAATATTTTCATTGGTGTAACCATTTGTAGAAAGTATGTGTAGGTACAAATGCTTGCACTGGAGCCAGGGCACATTTGCAGAGCTTGACTTGTGTTGTAGTCAGCACTTGTAGGAACAAGAGCCATGGATACTCCCCCATAGGAGCTATGAGACCTGATAAAGGAGCCAACATTTAGAATGAAGTCTAAGTGGACTGCTGAATAGTGTTGCCTTATGTTGCTGGCATTTGGTAAATAAAAGGAATTCAACAGAAATGAGCTGAAGGTCCATGGTTTTGGTGATGGTTTATAGCTTTGAGTGTTGCAACCAGTCCTTTCCATTTTGGGAATGGAAATTTTCATGTTTCTGGAGTGGGAAATCATGCCTAGCCTCTAAAGGCAAGTGTGTGTTTGGGAAGAAGTGTGTGTCAACCACTGAGGTCATTGGTTATTGCAATGATGGATGATCTCAATAGTTGTTAGGTGGTAAGTCTTTTCCTGAAAAGAAGAGGGTTAATTTGCTTAACTGTTCTGTCTTTATTCAGGTGGGTCCCTAGTAAAATCTTGTATAACTGTTAGGAAAGTGTTTCTAAGACACTTTCTGTCAGTGGAGAGGTTAACAGTACAACTATTGATACTTTCTTTATCATTGTAATCCCTTGTCCTTGCTTATGAGTTGATCCAAAGAGACTTTTGTGAGAGCAAGTGCCAAGAGGAGAAAATTTGTAGACTTACTGCAGTGTCTTCAGTCATGTAACAGTTACATGCAATAGGTGTATGGAGCTCTTAGCTATCCAGATAGCACCTTCCAGGGAAATGTGATCTTGGACTGTGAACCTTGAAGATTACAAATATATGGTAGATATAAAGATTTTATTCATTTATATTCTCCTGTATAAGAAATGTCTCTTTTTATCTGAAGTAATGCTTCCTCCTTTAAAGTCAAATTTGTTCTGTATTAGTATGGGGGCACTAGCTTTCTTTGGATTAGTGTCTGCAGAGTATATTTTTTCTTCAACATTTACTTTCAGTATCTGTCTTTATATTTAAGGTGTTTCTTGGAAGCAGCATATAGGTTTTGTTGCTGTTTGCTTTTAATCAAAATTTAGTTATTTTAAATTTGAGGTAGTTACTGATATATTTGGCCTTATAGCTACCACCTTAGTATTTGTTTTTGGCTTGTTCTGTTATGCTCATTTTTCTTTTTGTTCTTTTGGATAATTTAAATAGATTTTACTTTTCTGTTGTTCTTCTCTATAAACATGAGTCATACATTCTTTTACTATTCTCTTATTAGGTACTCTAGAGATTACAACACGCATACTTAATTTATTAAAATTTATTATATTCACTTCTCTCATATGCATGGAACCTTAAGTCCATGTAGCCCCTAACACATCTTTGGTATAGTTATTACTTATTCTACGTATATCAACCAAGACAGTATATCATTATTTTGTACAGTTGATATTGATTTATGTTTATCTGCATTTTTCCCCTTCTTTTGTTCTTTAGTTTTCCTGCATTTTGGCACTTTATCTGGGACCAACTTCTTTTTGCCTAAACTCTCTTTTGTATTCCTTTCAGTATAGACCTCTAGGGAAGCATATATATTTATCTGAAGTAGTATTTATTTTATCATCTTTTCATTTCTATTAAGGTATGGTTGATGTACAATATTGTATAAGTTTCAGGTATACAAGAGTGATTCACAATTTTTAAAGGTTATATTCCATTTATAGTTACTATAAAATATTGGCTATATTCCCCATGTTATACAACATATCATTGTTGCTTATTTACTTTATGCATAGTAGTTTGTACCTCTTGATCCCCTACTACTATCTTGCCCCTTCCCTCCTTCCTTCTCCTCACTGGTAATCACTAGTTTGTTTTCTATATCTGTGAGTCTGTTTCTTTTTTGTTATATTCACTAGTCTGTTTTATTTTTTAGATTCCACATATAAGAGGTATCATACAGTATTTCTCTGCCTAACTTATTTCACTTAGCATAATACCCTCCAAGTCCATCCATGTTGCAAATGCCAAAATTTCATTCATTTTTATGGCTGAGTAGTATTCCATTGTGTATGAGTGTGTGTGTGTCTGTATATACAGACACACACACACACACACACACACACGTACGTATACATACATACATCTTGATCCATTCATCTATTGGCCACTTAGGTTGCTTGAATTTCTTGACTATTGTAAATGATGCTGCTATGAACATTGGGGTGCATGAATCTTTACTTTTTCTCTTTTTTTAATTGAAGTATACTTGATTTACAATGTTGTGTTAATTTCTGCTGTACAACAGAGTGATTCAGTTATACAATATATACATTATTTTTAATTTTTCATTATGGTTTATCATAGGATATTGAATGTAGTTCTCTCTGCTATATAGTAGGACCTTGTTGTTTATCCATTCTATATATAATAGCCTACGTCTCCTAACCCCAGCTTCCCACTCCATCCCTCCCCCAACACCCTCCCCACGGGCAACCACAAATCTGTTCTCTACGTCCATGAGTCAGTTTTGTAGATAGGTTCATTTGTGTCTTATTTTAGATTCCACATATAAGTGATATCATATGCTATTTGTCATTCTCTTTCTGACTTACTTCACTTAGTATGATAATCTCTAGTTGCATCCATGTTGCTACAAGTGGCATTATTTCATTCTTTTTTTATGGCTGAGTAGTATTCCATTGTGTATATGTACCACATCTTCTTTATCCATTCATCTGTCTATGGACATTTAGGTTGTTTCCATGTCTTGGCTATTGTGAATAGTGCTGCTATGAACATAGGGGTGTTCTTTATGAATTACAGTTTTGTCTGGATATATGCCCAGGAGTGGGATTACTGGATCACATGGCAACTCTATTTTTTGTTTTTTGAGGAACCTCCATGCTGTTTTGCATAGTGTCTGTACCAACTTACATTCCCACCGACAATGTAGGAGGGTTCCCTCTTCTCCACACCCTCTCCAGCATTTGTTATTTGTAGACTTTTTATTGATGGCCATTCTCACTGGTGTGAGGTGGTACCTCGTTGTAGTTTTGATTTGCATTTCTCTGATAATTAGCAATGTTGAGCATCTTTTCATGTGTATATTGGCTCTCTGTCTGTATTCTTTGGAGAAATGTCTGCTTAGGTCTTCTGCCCATTTCTTGATTGGGTTGTTTGCTTTATTTGTTATTAAGTTGTATAAGCTGTTTATATACTTTGGAAATTAAGCCCTTGTCATTCACTTCATTTGCAAATATTTTATCCCATTCTGTCAATTGTCTTTTTGTTTATGGTTTCCTTTGCTGTGCAAAATCTTGTAAGTTTGATTACGTTTCATTTGTTTATTTTTGTTTTTATTTCTAATGCCTCAGGAGACTGACCTAAGAAAATATTGGTATGACTTATGTCAGAGAATGTTTTGCCTATGATCTCTTCTAGGAGTTTTATGGTGTCATGTTTAAGTCTTTAAGCCATCTTGAGTTTATTTTTGTGTAGGGTGAGAGGGTGTATTCTCACTTAATTGATTTACATGCAGATGTCCAAATTTCCCAGCACCACTTGAAGAGATGGTCATTTTCCTATTTTATATTCTTCCCTCCTTTGTTGAAGATTAATCACAGGCACGTGGGTTTATTTCTGGACTCTCTATTCTGTCCCATTGATCCGTATGGCTGTTTTGTGTCAATACCATGCTGTTTTGATTACTGTAGCTTTGTAGAATTGTCTGAAGTCTGGGAGGGTTATGCTTCCTGCTTTGTTCATTTTCTTCCAGATTGCTTTGGAAATTCTGGGTCTTTTATGGTTCCATATAAATTTTAGGGTTATTTCTTCTAGTTCTGTGAAAAATGTCATGAGTAATTTAACACATTATTGACCAGAGACATATTAATACGTCTTTTGTTACCTAAACATTATTGACCAAAGACATATCAATACATTTTTAGAGAGTGATACAATTAACATCACTGTGTGAAGTTGTTAGAGCTTAAAATTGATCAAGGGTTCATTATACAACTTATGATTGTCAATATCATATACATTTTGCTCCATTAGGTTTTTGTTCCAAGCTTGCATATATTATAAATGCAAGTTTATTATGTAAAATTTTCAAAAATGACACATCGTGAAATTTTGAGTGAAGAAGAATTTTTGGTGAATGTTATGCAGATACTTTCTGTTATTGTCTGAGTGACATATATACTAGGGTCTCAGAAAATGATAGTTCTTCAGAATATAGTTCTGATTCAGACAATGTGAACATGAGGCCAACAAAAAGACAAAAAAGCGTAGTGATTGATTCTGATACGGAAATTGAAAATTAAACTCACGGAGCTGGAGATTGCTCCTTTGTTTCTACAGAAGAGTGGATTGAAGACAACATTTCACGAAAATGAGGACTTTACACGTGTGTCAGGGGTCACTATTGAATGTAATAACCCACAAAGTGTTAGTGAAATAACAGAATTAATTTTTGGTAATGACTTTCTTGAGTTGGTCGCTTCTCAGACAAACTTGTATCATCAACAGAATGAAAAATCATATAAAAAGTATGATAAGGCTTTAAAATGGACTGATGTAACCAATGCTGACCTGAAGAAGTTTCTTGGATTAATAACTTTGATGGGACAGATAAGAAAGTCACAGTGGAAAGAATATTGGTGGACTGATCCCTTACTTGAAACCCCTATCTTTCCAAAGGTTATGATGAGAAGACGGTTCGAACAAATAATGATATTTCTTCACTTTAACGATAACTCAGAAACTCCACTTCCTGTAGACAGAATTTCAAAGTTCTTTTGGATTATTTTCTACCAAAATTTCAATTGATCTGTATACAAAAACAAGAGCTATCACTTGATGAGGCAATGATAAAGTGGAGAGGACGACTTGGATTCAAAACCTGTAATCCAAGAAAACTTACAAAATATGGAACTCTGGTCAGGCTGGTTAGCAAAAGTGAAACTGGATACATATGCAACCTTGAGATTTACATGGGTGAAGGAAAGAAACTGCAAGAAACAATACTATCAGTCCTACCACCTTATCTTGGTTCATGGCACCATATTTACCAAGACAATTATTACAACAGTGTGTTCACATCTGAAATATTGTTGAAAAATAAAACCAGAGTTTGTGGGACTATAAGAGAGAATCGTGTTCTACCAAAGCAATTAAAGGAGAAATATAAAAATCTACAGAGGGGAGAAATGGCATTCTAACAGAAGGGAGAAGTGATTCTTCTTATATGGAAAGATAAGAAGCTAGTCCACATGGTGACAGCTATTCATGACACCACCATAGCATCTACAGGAAAGGAAGACAGGAGGACTGGCCATCAGACAACTAAGCCCACTTGTATATTAGAGTATAATAAATATATGAAAGGAGTTGATCGATCCAGTCAATATCTGGCAAACTTCAATATCCTTCAGAAAACTCGAAAATGGTATAAGAAAGAGGGTTTCTATTTGAGCAATTGCGGTTTATTCAATGTGTTTAAAATATATTGTAGCCTTAATGCACAGAATAAAATGACTTATAAGCAATTTTTGTTAGCAGTAGCTAGAGAATGGGTAACTGACCATTCTGGTGAATGTAGTGGTAGTCCCACACCTGGTCCTTCTTGTGGCATTTCTAAAAGAGCCCCCTGCAAAGACCCACCTTGTTGACCATCAGGTAAAATAAAAGAACATATTCTAGAGGAAATAATACCCACAGGACTAAACAAAAAGTGCTGTCAGAAAGTGTAGTCTGCTCTTCCAGGGGAAAGAGCAGTGAAACACCGTATAGATGTAATAGATGTTCTGTTCCCCTGCACAGAGGTGCCTGCTATACTGCCTATCACACTCTAACAAAATATTAGAATGCTTTAGTAATACATGTACAAAGTTTCAAATAAATACATTAAATGAAAAAAAAGTTTTTTGATATTTATTCAAATGTGGGTGTTTCAATATTCACTTACATAACAAATCGCCAACCACAGATGTTAGTTTCTGCCAAAATCCCCTGGTCAATAATGTGTTAATAAGGGTTGCATTAAATCTGTAGATTGCTTTGGATAGTTGTGGCCATCTTAACAATATTAACTCTTCCTATCCAAGAGCATGGGATATCTATCTATTTCTTTGAATCATCTTCAGTTTTCTTTATTAATCTTTTATAGTTCTCAGCATATAAGTCTTTCACCTCCTTGGTCAGGTTTATTCCTAAGTATTTCATTTTTGGGGGTGTGATTTTAAAAAGTACTTTTTATTATTTTATTTTACATTCGCTTTCTGATATTTCATTGTTAATGTAAAGAAATGCAACCAATTTTTGTATGTTAATCTTGTATCCTGCTATCTTGCTGAAATAGTTTTTCAGTTCTAGTAGTTTTTGTGTTGAATCTTAAGGGTTTTCTATAAATAGTATCAAGTCTTCTGCATATAATTACAATTTTACCTCTTCCCTTCCAACTTGGATACACTTATTTCTCTTTCTTGTCTGATTGCTGTGGCTACGACTTCCAACACTATGTTGAATAGAAGAGGTGAGAGTGGGCATCCTTGTCTTGTTCCAGATTTTAGAGGTCAGGTTTTCAGCTTTTCACCATTGAGTATTATATTGGCTGTGGGTTTGTCATAAATAGCTTTTATTATGTTGAGATATGCTCCCTCTATACCCACTTTGGTAAGAGTTTTTTCATGAATGGATGTTGAATTTTGTCAGATGCTTTTTCTGCATCTATTGAGGTGATCATGTGGTTTTTGTCTTTTCTTTGGTTAATGTGGTATATTGCAGTGATTGATTTGCGTATGTTGAATGAGACATGAACTTGGGATGTATCGCACTTGGTCATGGTGTATGATCTTTTTTATGTGTTGCTGAATTCAGTTTGCTAATATTTTGTTGAGAAATTTTGCATCTATATTCATCAAAGATAGTGGCCTGTAATTTTCTTTTTTGCTAGTGTCTTTGTCTGGTTTTGGTATCAGAGTGATGGTGGCTTCATAGGATGTCTTTGGGAGTGTTCCCATCTCTTCAGTATTTTAGAAGAGTTTGAGAAGTGTTGGTATAAGTTCTTCTTTGTATGTTTAGTAGAATTCACCTGTGAAGCCATCTTGTCCTGGACTTTTGTTTGTAGGGAGCTTTTTAATTACAGATTCTATTTCATTTCTAGTGAATCAGTCTGTTCAAGTTATCTATTTCTTCTTGATTCAATTTTGTGGTCTGTGTGTTTCTAGAAAGTTGTCCATTTCTTCTAGGTTGTTGAATTTGTTAGCATATAATTGTTCATAGTATTCCCTTATGTTTTTTTGTATTTTTGTGGTATTGGTTGTTATGTCTCCTTTTTTTTTTTTTTTAACATCTTTATTGAAGTATAATTGCTTTATAATGGTGTGTTAGTTTCTGCTTTAAAACAAAGTGAATCAGTTATACATATACATATGTTCCCATATCTCTTCCCTCTTGCATCTCCCTCCCTCCCACCCTCCCTATCCCACCCCTCTAGGTGGTCACAAAGCACCGAGCTGATCTCCCTGTGCTATGCGGCTGCTTCCCACTAGCTATCTATTTTACATTTGGTAGTGTATATATGTCCATGACACTCTCTCACCCTGTCACATCTCACCCCTCCCCCTCCCCATATCCTCAAGTCCATTCTTTAGTAGGTCTGTGTCTTTATTCCCATCTTGCCACTAGGTTCTTCATGTCCCTTTTTTTTTTTTTTTCTTAGATTCCATATATATGTGTTAGCATACTGTATTTGTTTTTCTCTTTCTGACTTACTTCACTCTGTATGACAGACTCTAACTCCATCCACCTCATTACAAATACCTCCATTTCATTTCTTTTTTGTCTCCTTTTTTATATCTTATTTTGTTTATTTGGCTTCTCTCCCTCTTTTTCTTGGTGAGCCTGGCCAGAGTTTTGTCCCTCTTGTTTACCCTTTCAAAGAACCAGCTCTTGGTTTTATTGATTTTTTTCTACTGTTTTTTTAATCTCTATTTTATTTGTTTCCTCCCTGATCTTTATTATTTCCTTCCTTCTGCTGACTTTAGGTTTTGTTTGTTCTCCTTTTTCTAATTCTTTTAAGTGGTAGGTTAGGTTGTTTGACATTTTTCTTGTTTTTTGAAGAAGGCGGGTATCACTATGAACTTCCTTCAAAGAACTGCTTTTGCTGCATTCCATATACTTTGTATGGTTGTGTTTTCATTGTCATTTGTCTCAAGGTATTTTTTAATTTCCTCTTTGATTTCATTGTTGACGCATTGGTTTTTTAGTAGCATATTGTTTAGTCTCCATGTAATCATTTTTTTCTCATTTCTTTTTCTGTGGTCGATTTCTAGTCTCATGCCATTGTGGTCAGAGAAGATGCCTGAGATAATTTCTATACTCTTAAATTTGGGAGGCTTGTTTTGCGCCCTAGTATGTGGTCCATCCTAGAGAACGTTCCATGTGCACTTGAAAAGAATGTGTATTCTGTTTGGATGTAATGTCCTGAAAATATCAATTAAGTCTAACTGTTGTATCATTTAGGATCTCTGTTGCCTTATTGATTTTCTGTCTAGAAGATCTTTCCATTGATGTGAGTGGGATGTTAAAGTCTCCTACTATTATTGTACTACTGTCAATTTCTCCCTTTATGTCTGTTAGTATTTATGTATTTGGGTGCTCCTATATTAGGTACATATATATTGACTAGTGTAAAATCCTCTTTTTGTGTTATCCTTTTATTATTATATACGGTCCTTCTTTGTCTTTCTTTATGGACTTTGTTTTAAAGTCTATTTTGTCTGAGTATTGTGAACGTGCTTTCTTGTCATTTCCATTTGCCTTAGATAATTTTTCCATGCCCTCACTTTCAATCTGTGTGTCCTTTGCCCTATTTTTTAAATCCAATCTACCACTCTGTGTCTTTTGATTGGAGCATTTAGTCCATTGACATTAAGGTAATTATTGGTTGATATGTATTTGTTGACATTTTAAACCTTGTTTTCTCATTGATTTTTACATTTTTTCTTTGTCCCATACTTTTTCTTTTTGGTTTTCCTTTTGTGGTTTGATGTTTTCCAGTTGTATTATACTTATGTTCTCTTCTTTTTGGTTTTTCTGAATCTACTGTAGGTTTTTGATTTGTGGTTACCCTGTTTTTCAAATATGTTATTCCCTTCCTATACCTATTTCCCTTAGACTGGTAGTCATATAGGCTCAAACACATTCTAAGAAATGAAAACATCTACACTTTTTTACTCTCCTCACCCACATTTTCTGATTTTGATGTCCTCTTCTACATCTTCCTGTTCATCCTTTTGCTGTTCATTGTAGTTCTCATCCGTTTCACAAAAATGTTTTGATTTTTTTAAATCTGTGTACTGGTTTATTTAGGTGATTTGCTTTCCAATTGTGATTTTCTCTTTCCTATAGATTCTTACTTCTCTTCTATTTAGAGAAGACTTTTCAATATTTCTTTTAGGATAGGTTTAGTATTGTTGTATTCATTTAGTTTTTGCTTGTCTGAGAAATACTTTCTCTTTCCTTCTATTCTAAATGATAATCTTGCTGGGTAGAGTATCCTAGGTTGCACACTTTTCCCTTTCAGGACTTTGAATACATCTTGACACTGCCTTCTGGCCTGCAACACTTCTGTAGGGAAATCAGCTGAGAGTCTTACATCAGTTCCCTTGTAAGTAATGCTTTGTTTTTCTCTTGCTGCCTTTAGAATCATCTCTTTAACTTTTGCCATTTTATTTATAATATGTCTTGGTGTAGGTCTGTTTGGTTTTATCTTGTTTGGGACCCTCTGTACTTCATGTACCTGGATATCTTTTGGGGAAGTTTTCAGCCGTAATTTCTTCATATACATTCTTGATCCCTTTTTCTCTTTCTTCCCCTTTTGGAATCCCTATTATGCATAGATAGACATGCTTTATATTATCCCATAGGTCTCTTATATTGCTTTTATTTGGCTTTCTGTATGCTGTCCTGATTGGGTGATTTCCATTATTGTATCTTCCAGGTCACTTATTCGTTCTTCCACATTATTCATTCTGCCATTCATTGCCTTTAGCTTGGCTTTCATCTCGGCAAATGAGTTTTCTAATTTTTCTTGGTTCCTCTTTATAGTTTCTTGTTCCTTTTTATAGTACTCTGCATTTCTTTCAATCACCTTTCTTAATTCCTTCAGTATTTTCATTATATCCTTTTTGAAATCAGTGTCTATAAGACTGAAGAGGTCTGTTTCATTGTTTATTCTTTCAGGGGAATTCTCTTGGTCTTTTAACTGGGAGTGGTTCCTCTGCTTCTTCACTGTACTTATATTTCTCTTACTTTGTGAGTTTAGGAGAAAGAATTATCTACTGTGGTTTTTGAGGGCTATTTATATGTGGGAGCCTTCCTGTGTAGCTTGTGTGGGTTTAATATTTTTGGTGCAAGGGCTGTTTATAGTGTGGATGCCTATTGCCTATTTCCTCAGTGTGTGCTGGCTGTTATCCCCTTGATAGGACGTGTGAAGATGGGGTGGCTGGTGCCCGGTCCTGGGGTTCTTGGTGGTGATGGCAGCTCACGTGTTCCCCCCCAGAGCACATGATGGGAGTGGAGGTGCCTCATGACTGCTCCTGGATTTTGGGAGGGCAGCAGCAGCAGCTTGCAACTGCTCCTGGAATCCGCCAGGGTGGCTTGCAACCTCTCCTGGAGTCTGCAAGGGTGGCAGCAGCTCACGACTGCTCCCAGAATCCAGGAGGGTGGTGGTGGTGGTGGCTTGCAACCACTTCTGTAGCAGGTGCTGACAGCAGCAGTGGCAGTGGCTTGTGATTGCTCCTGGAGCTCGTGTAGTTGGTGTCCTGCCACTTGAGAGCTCACATAGGGAAAAAGACTGCAATGGAAGATCCTGCCCCCCTCCACATCCCCCAAAACAAATGGCAACTGGTTTCTAAGGCACCAGGGCTTCCTTCACGTACACCCTCAGTTGCAGTCTCACAAGATCCCAGCACATTCAGGCTGTTTTCGTGCAGCCCACCCCAGTCCTCTCCCTGGATCTGATCTCCAAAGCCACAGCCTCAGAACCCAGCCACGCCCCCCATACTGGTGGATGCACGTCTCAGGCTGGGGAATGCAGGGCAGTGGCACTGACCATATGTGCAGGTGTCTCTCAGATCCAGCTGCTGCAAACTCGTTCATGCATTCTCTTCTGAGGCTCTGAAGCTCCTCCTTTGTCCCAGCTGATCTCCTCACTGGTGAGGGGACTTCCAGGGTGCAGGAAACTTTCCTCTTTCACAGCTCTCTCCCAGGGATGCAGGTCCATCCCAATTGCTTTCTCACTTTTTTTTTTTTTGTCCTACCTGGTTTCGTGGGGATTTTCTTGCCCTTTCAGCTGTCTGAGGTTTTCTGCCCACATTCAGTAGGCATTCTGTGAGAATCGTTCCACATGTAGATGTATTTTTGAAGTACTTGTGGGAGAAGGTGAACTTCATGTCCTACTACTCCACCATCTTGATACTCAATTCCTATCTTTTCTAATTAGTGTTTCCATTTTTTGGACATATACTGAGGAGTGAAATTTCTGGGTCATATGGTAGTTCTATTTTTTAGTTTTTTTTTGTGGAAACTTTCATAATGCATTCCACAGTGGCTGCACCAATTACATTCCCACCAATTTACATTCCTACCATTCCCACTAGAATTCCATTTTCTCATATCCTCACCAACATTAATTATTTGTGTTCTTTTTGGTGTGAGATGGTATTTCATGGTTTTAATTTGCATTGCTCTGATGATTAACTATGTTGAGGATCTTTGCATGTGCCTGTTGGCAATCTGGATGTCTTCTTTGGAAAAATATCTGTTTATATTTTCTGCCCATTTTAAAATTAGGTTGTGTAGGGGTTTTCTTGATGTTGAGTGTATGATCTGTTTATATATTTTGGATATTAATTCCGTACTGGTCATATCATTTGCAAATATTTTCTCCTAATCAGTAGGTTTTCCTTTTGTTTTGTCAGTGATTTCCTTTGTTGTGCAAAAGGTCCTGTTTGGGATTAACATATACACACTACTATATATGAAATATATAACAAACAAGGGCCTACTGTATAGCACAGGGTGCTATACTCAATATCTTGAAATAGCCTATAATGGAAAAATAATCTGAAAGAGAATAGTTATATATATATAGATAGATTTATCTACCTATCTATATATATATATAACTGAATTTCTTTGCTGTACACCTGAAACTAACACAACATCGTAAATCAACTATACTTCAATTTTAAAAAGTTTAATTAGGTCCCATTTGTTTATTTTTGCTTTTATTCCCTTTGCTTTAGGAGACAGATCCAAAAAATTATTGCTATGATTTACGTCAAAGACTGTTCCACCTATGTTTTTCTCCAGAAGTTTTATGATGTCCTGTCTTATATTTAGGTTTTCTATATGATGTTAGAGAAACTTCAAATTTTATTCTTTTACATGTAGTTGTCCAGTATTCCCAGCACTAGTTATTGAAGAGACTGCCTTTTCTCCATTTTATATTCTTGCTTCCTTTGTTGTAGATTAATTGACCGTAAATGTGTGGGTGTATTTCTGGGCTCTCTTTTCTGTTCCATTGACCTATGTGTTTGGTTTTGTGCCAGTACCATACAGTTTGATTACTCTAGCTTTGTAGTGTAGTCTGAAGTCAGGGAGCATGATTCCTCCAGTTCTGTTCTTATTTCTCAAGATCATTTTGGCTCTTTGGGGTCTTCTGTGTTTCCATACAAATTTTAAAATTATTTGTTGTAGTTCTGTGAAAAATGTAATTGGTATTTTGATAGGGATTACATTGAATCTGTAGATTGCCTTGGGTAGTATGGTCATTTTAAAAATGATAATTCTCCCAATCCATGAACATAGTATATCTTTCCATCTGTTTCTGTTATATTCAATTTCTTTCATCAGTGTTATATAGATTTCCGACTACAGGTCTTTTACCTCCTTTAGTAGGTTTATTCCTAGGTTTTTTATTCTTTCTGATGCAATTGTAATTGGGATTGTTTCCTTAATTTCTCTTTCTGATAGTTCATTGTTACTGTATAGAAATGCAACACATCTGTGTATTAATGTTCTGTTCTGCAACTTTACCTAATTTATTGATTAGCTCTAGTAGTTTTTTGGTGGCTTTCTTAGGATTTTCTATTTATAGTATAATGTCACCTGCAAACACTGTCAGTTTTATTCTTCCTTTCCAATTTAGATTCCTTTTATTTCTTTTTCTTGTTGGATTGCTGTCACTAGGATTTCTGATTCTATGTTGAATAATAGCAGCGTGAGTAGGCATCCTGTCTTTTTCCTAATCTTAGAGGAAATGCTTTCAGCTTTTCACCATTGAGTATAATGTTAGCTGTGGGCTTGTCATATGTGACTTTTATTATGTTAAGGTATGTTTCTGCTGTGCCCACTCTCTGGAGAGTTTTTTTATCATAAAAGTTGTTGAATTTTGTCAAAAGCTTTTTCTGCATGTATTGAGATGATCACATGGTTTTTAATATTTAATTTGTTAATGTGGTGTATCACACTGATAGATTTGTGGATATTGAAAAATTCTTGCATCCCTAGGATAAATCCCACTTGATCATGGTGTATGATCCTTTTGATGTATTACTGAATTCAGTTTGATACTGTTTTGTTGAGGATTTCTACATCTATATTCATCAGTGATTTTGGCCTGTAATTTTTTTTCTGTAGTGTCTTTGTGTGGCCTGGGTATTAGGGTGATGCTGACCTCACAGAATGTGTTTGGAAGTGTTCCTTCCTCTGTAAATTTTTGGAATAGTTTGAGAAGAATAGTTGTTAACTTTTCTCTAAATATTTATTAGAATTCACCTGTGAAGCCATCTGATCCTGGACTTTTGTTTGTTGGGAGTTGTTTTGTTGTTGTTGTTGTTATTAATTTATATATATTTTATTACTGTTTCATTTTCATTACTGGTAATTGGTCTATTCATATTTTCTATTTCTTCCTCGTTCAGTATTGGGAGGTTGTACATGTCTAGGAATTTGTCCATTTCTTCTAGGTTGTCAATTTATTTGGTGTATAATTGCTCTTAATAGATTTTTCTGATTCTTTGTATTTCTGTGCTGGTTGTAACTTCTCCTTTTTCATTTCTGATTATATTGATTTGGGCCCTCTCTCTCCTTTTTCTTTCGTTCTTTCTTTTTTTTTTTTTAAAGTCTGGGTAAAAGTTTATCAATTTTTTGTTTATCTTTTCAAAGAACCAGCTCTTAATTTCATTGAGCTTTTCTTTTTTTTAATTTCTCTTTTTCTTTTGTAAATT